>NC_063067.1:30283948-30608948 GCF_018812025.1 Megalobrama amblycephala
ATTGAAACAACTGATATTATTTCAACCACATTTCAAAGTTGAAGATCAGTTACATGCTAGCTGGGTTTAAAAGTCAATGTCCCAGTTTCACAGACAGGGCTAAGATTAAGGAGTCGTAGTTGTTATAGGCTACTCTCTGAAACCACTTTCTTTATTCTTGAAGTGAACTTTTGCCAATAAATTGAGCTTGAGGATGCAAGTACAGAATGACATGTCCAGTACTGTCTCACTGTTTTTCACTGCCTCATGCTAAGAGCAAACTGTAGCTACTTTCCATAGAAGAAATTAGGCATAATCATTCCTGTCTGAAAACTTGTGGTTTGTTACCCAGATGGAGGCTGTGCCCTGTGTGAGAGAAAAAAGTAAGAGCTACATTCTTCTTTTTCTTTGAATCATCATTTTATAAGTAAATACTGTATAGCTAATATCACAGCACAGCCGTTGTATTTAACATACTATATGTATGTGGTGATTTTGTCATACCATGTTGCAGATTAAGGATTTTACCAGTGCAGAGCACCATCTTGGAAATGGCCTGGAAGTGACTGCATGTCCTAATAGGCTGCATTTCAGTCACTATTTCATAAAACAGAAAAAGAATGTGTATTCAGGAATTAGAGTGTATAAAATACTGTACAGTATGTGAGCACAGAAAAGCAAACAGATGTAAAAGGCTGACACTATGCAAAATGCACATATGACACGATGATGTCATGAATATGCTAATCGGGGCATATCGTCACCTGGTGATATTTAGCAACTTTCATGCAGGATTTCGCTACTTTTCATTGAAAGTAGTTGGCAACTGTGGCAATAACAGATCCCCACTCATTATTTGCTACATGTGTTACTTTAGTGCGTTATGTTGACTGTACAGTCCACGTACACACTGTAGCTAAATTCGGCATTTACAAAAATTCTACGCAGTGTGAACGGAACTGAACTGAACAACTAGTTGTTAATGATATACGTCAAGAGATGACAGATGAGAGATACATCTCTGATGAACGTTAAAATACATATCTCTCATCTGTATGTGCGGTGCAAGAAATCACAGGGAAAGTGGTATAAGCCTGACTCGTTCGTGTTGCCAGATATTGCTAGAAAAATCAGCGAACAAGAACAAGCCCACAATAAACTGAGATAGATGCTCTATGCTGAAAATAAGACCAAAATATTACGTCCTACACCTCCTCACTTTAATAACTGTAAACTCTATCATGTTATAAGCCAAGCTTAAACAAACAGTCCAAAAAATGCATATAATAAGTGGACATGGCAACACAGCATTAGCAAACACAAACATTAGCAAAACAGGATGCCTTCCTCCACTGTGCTTTAGTTAAAATTGCTGAATATAATGAGTCTTTTATTGCTCTAATATTTCCTTGGTCAGAATAGTGGATACCAAATGCACGAGACGCCAGAACTTTGCTATGTCAATCATCGCAGTTTCAGAGTCACACTCTCTACACACATGGAACAATAATTTAGGGGACTCACTCCCGCATTTAAATTAGGGCTGCACGATATATCGCATGAGATTGTCACGCGCATTTCGTCAGTAAAGCCGGTTCCCTGATTACCGCTAAATCGCCATCACCTGCTTTCAAATGGAGCGGCATTTAATTGACAGAAGCCGTAGTTCACTGACAAGCCACGCAATATCGCGCATTATCGAATCGATTCTTCGATAATGAACGCGATATTGCGTGGCTTGTCAGTGAACTACGATTCTGTCTATTAAATGCCGCTCCATTTGAAAGCAGGTGATGGCGATTTAGCGGTAATCAGGGAACCGGCTTTACTGACGAAATGCGCGTGACAATCTCATGCGATATATCGTGCAGCCCTAATTTAAATGCAGTTATCACTACTGAAACTTTACAGATTGTGGACTTGTTGAATTGCTTTAATGGTAAAAATTCCTTATCACCCCATTTCACGCTATTGATGTATAATTAATTGCTATAAATGAACACGTTATATTGACAGTGCTAATTTTTAATATGCATTTAAGCATTGTAGCACTGTCAGAACAGACCTGCAAACAATATTCGGGTTGCAACTCACCATTTGAGAACCACTAGTATATGCATTCTGGATCCATCAATATGCTCTCTTGACAGCCCTCTATCACTCATAAGAAGTATCAAATGTAAGATAGTGATAATCAAAGGAAACAACCGCTGTGAGATTGATGATCCACCCTTTCAGTTCCCTGATATTCGCCTGAGGAGGGCTGCCACATCCTTCTGTCTCACAATCACTCAGGCCTGAGGGGGAGATGGAGAAGCTGGCACGTTAGCTGTTTGGTTCGACCACCAACTCAACCATTCCCCTCCCCCTGTACCCCTTCCAAACCCAGCGCTTCCTCAACCTTTCCTCCATTAATCACACCATACTAATTAACAGCGCGGGCATCCCTGGTCATCGCAGCCCTCTGAGAGCGCAGCTGGTCCTGCTCAAGGGACCATCTGATGTGGAAGCGTCGCCAGGGGCGCAATACTCCAATAACATTAGAACAGAGTGTGGAACCAGGAGGAGCCAAGTTTGCTTTTAAGACATGTGCCACGTGTGATTCTCAAACCAGCATAGAGAGAGGAGATGTGCCAGATTCAGACACATGACAATTAAAGCAACATTAAAAATGTGATTTCAAAATGGACACAATTTACTATTTACTTTGTAAATAAATGCCCCCAGTCTTGGGCAAAGTTTGTCAGTGCAAGTTATTCTAAATAAAAAGAGGACTGTTTCTTGCAATCTTTAATCAAAATACTATAACTTTTCAGAACCTCTGAAACAAACTCTAAAGTATTTTGGTGCAAATTCATCTGTCCAGCATGGTCCTTGCATCATGAGACAAAACCCAATAAAACAACTGTGCTAAAACAAATCTTCATTCGCTAATAATTTCATTTTCCACATTTATGTGTGCAGAAAAAAGTTGCTCAGCGTAAATGAGTACACCCCCTTTGAAAAGTAACATTATCTCAATATCTCAATGAATTAAACAATATCTCAATGAACACAAAAACAATTTCCAAAATGTTGACAAGACTAAGTTTTTTATAACATCTGTTTAACTTATAACATGAAAGTAAAGTTAATAATATAACTTATATTACACATTTTTCAGTTTTAATCAGATTAGGGTGATGCAAAAATGAGTACACCCCACAACAAAAATTACTACATCTAGTACTTTGTATGGCCTCCATGATTTTTAATGATGGCACCAAGTCTTCTAGGCATGGAATGAACAAGTTGGCAACATTTTGCAACATCTATCTTTTTCCATTCTTCAAGAATGACCTCTTTTAGTGACTGGATGCTGGATGGAGAGTGATGCTCAACTTTTTTCTTCAGAATTCCCCATAGGTGTTCGATTGGGTTCAGATCAGGAGCCACTGAAGCACTTTCACCCTGTTCTTCTTCAGAAATCCAACAGTGGCCTCAGCTGTGTTTAGGATCATTGTCATGTTGGAAAAGTGCACGACGACCAAGGGCATGGAGTGATGGTAGCATCTTCTCTTTCAGTATAGAGCAGTACATCTGTGAATTCATGATGCCATCAATGAAACGCAGCTCCCCGACACCAGCAGCACTCATGCAGCCCCACATAAGGACTGTAGGCACCATGCATTTTTCTTTGTATTCCTCACCTTTGCGACACCATACAGTTTTGAAGCCATCAGTTCCAAAAACATTTATCTTTGTCTCATCACTCCAGAGTATACAGTCCCAGTAGTCTTCATCTTTGTCAGCATGTGCCCTGACAAACTCTAGGTGGGCTTTTTTGTGCCTGGGGTTTAGGAGAGGCTACTTTCGTGGACAGCACCCATGCATGCCATTCCTCTGCAGTGTACGCCATATTGTGTCGCAGGAAATAGTCACCCCAGTTTGGCTTTCTACTTTCTAGATAACTGCAGTGAACTTGAATGCCGATTTTCTTCAACTCTTCTCATCAGAAGATGCTCCTGTCGAGGTGTTAACTTCCTTGGACAACCTGGACGTCTCTGAGATGGTTGCAGTTCCGTCTTTTATAAATGTTTGCACCACTTTTGCTACAGTATTCTGACTGATAAGTAAAGCTTTGCTGATCTTCTTGTAGCCTTCACCTTTCTGGTGTAAAGAAATTATTTTCTTTCTCAGGTCTTGTGACATTTCTCTTCCATGTAGTGCCATTGCTGACAGCATGAAATGGGAAGGGGTTTTAACACCCTTTTATAGTCAACTGTCTGCTGGACACCTGTGTAATGAATAATTAGACTCACCTGTGGTTGAATTCTTGTTAAATTAGACAATTGGTGTCTAAAATTTACCTTTGCTCCAGAGATTTTCAGTGGGGTGTACTCATTTTTGCATCACCCTAATTTGAGTAAAACTGAAAATGTTGTTCTCCGAGTTATATTATTAACCTTACTTTCATGTTATAAGTTAAACGTTAAATGTTATATAAAACTTAGTCTTGTCAACATTTTTGAAATTGTTTTTGTGTTCATTGAGATATTGTTTAAAATGTTACTTTTCAAAGGGGGTGTACTCATTTACGCTGAGCACTGTAACTAATACTGAGAGTTAGTTGACATGTAGGTGCAACAATACTTATAGTCAACAGAATGTCTAAAAGGACCGTCAAAATAAACTGTAACCAAATGGCTTAATGATTTTTTTGCTTAAAAATGAACAAAAATCCCGTATTGACCAAGTACTGAAAAAAAGTGTTCAAAACTGCCTTCTTGCCTTACCCTGATTCACAATTGTAAGCTTATAATAATAATAATTATAATTTTACTGTAATTTGAACTGTTTTAATTTGAAATTTTGCAGGAAACTGAGCTAGAGATGGTCTTTTTCTTGCTCAACAGATAAGATGTCTAGCAATCATTTTGTTGAATCTCAGTGCTGCCCCCTATATCCTTAAATAGGGCACTATTTGAGGTTACAGCCATTTGTAGGGGTGTCCAAAACCATAGTATACATTATCGAATACACTCATAATGCCCTGCAATAACAAGTGTACAACTGATATACTCTCAATGGCTAGAGAATACCCATAATGCACTGTGAGAGTCACATGGCAAATTAATTCCCACGTAATTCTCATGTAATTTCAAAACAATGTTATTCCACAAGCAACTTATTTT
This sequence comes from Megalobrama amblycephala, assembly GCF_018812025.1. Lineage (NCBI taxonomy): Eukaryota > Metazoa > Chordata > Actinopteri > Cypriniformes > Xenocyprididae > Megalobrama > Megalobrama amblycephala. The sequence goes on from NC_063067.1 coordinate 30,289,102, forward strand.
TGCAGGCTAAAATCTTCTGTATTGCTTTTACAAATGACCTGAAAACCAATACACTATAGTATTGGATCCAGCGCATAGTGAACAAGACACCTGGGTGAGTATTTTAGCAGTGTAGCTCAAGCACTGTAGTGTACGTGTGGGTGTGTCGGGCAGTAGGGGGCGCAACTGAGCTGACTGAGAGAGCAGCTGCTGTACCCCTCAACCTGTCCGTTTGAATCCCACCTTCGGTACCATCTGTTGCACAGTATGGTCACCAGCCTGGCAAGAATCGCACACACAAACGCGCCGGCTTCCGCCTCAGCCACCGGACCACCATCACAGCAACATCACGCGCTTCATTCATCTCCCTACAGGGGGAGCCGACTCACACACCTGTCAGGAGAAGCACAGAGAGAGAGAGAGACACAACAATGAACAATCTTCTGTTTATGAATCTACAAAATAATCACTTATCTCAAGTAGGCCTAGTTTAGACAGAAGCCTTAAAGTCAACATTAAATCAAACTTGACCTTACCTTTTGCTTAATTTGCTTAACATTTTTCTCATAACAAATGATTCATTGCATGTTTTTGCAGAGACAAATAATTTAACTTGTAACTCAAAATGCATCATATTAAAGACGTAAAATAGGTTTTGTTGACTTTAAGGAAAGGAAAGTATGAATGGGATTTGGGAAGAGGGGGTACATGTTATGAGGACACGTTACAGGTCAGTATCAGACTTGCGCTACTACACATGAATGTCACAGGTCCAACTGAAAACTAAATCAGCAGAGATGACATTTCAGACAGCAGGCTGTGACTCTGCCCACTTCAGCCCATGTGTTTTTCTGGAGTTAATCACATTATTTACCCCTGCAGTGTCCAGTCCTGCTCCTTGAGGGCCACTATCCTGCAGAGTTTAGCTTCAGTCTTGATCAAACACACCTGAATCAGATAATCAAGATCTTTAGGATTACTAGAAACATCTAGGCAAGTTTGTTTTGGGCAGGTTAGAGTTAGGACTTTGGCCCCCAAGAGCATGATTAGACACCCTTATTTTACAGAGTCTGGAATATTTTATTATTATTATTATTATTTTTGCTGTTGTTGAAGGTTGTTGAGGTTGGATAGGTGGTCAGTGATATTGCTGACCCAGCTGAATGGAGACGTCTTCATAGACCACCACTTCAGGTGCCTCTGCATCCTCCACCTCTGTGGCCCTGGCCTCATTGAGGAACACTTAACCTTGACAGAGGGGTCAAGGGACCTGCTGGGCAGTGCAGATGGCCCCTAGATGCCACTGATCTGTAGAGACATTTAACCTTACAGCAGCTCTCCTCCACATCTTGAAATAGGATCAGCCAACTGAAGGATGTTCAATATACATTCACTACATTCCCTGCTTGGGTGGCAGGTTACATCAAGCTGGGGTGTCCAATCCTGCTCATTGAGGGCCACTATTTTACAGAGTTTAGCTCCAATCCTAATCAAAAACACCTTAAACAGCTACACTGTAAAAAATGCTAGGTTAAAAACAACCCAATTTGGGTCCATAAATTATGCCAGATTAAATTTTGATACTTACATATCCTAAATTCTGTCCAAAAATGCTGAGATCCATAGAGAGAAAGACTGCAATCGATGATTTAGCCAATTTCAGCTTGTCTGCAGTGAAGGGACAAATACACAGTAAGACACATTCAAGAAATGATTCTTCTCCTCTCCATACAGTAGTTAACCCACCTGTGCGCTGATATTAGGACCTTCCTGGTGGAACTGAAAGTTAGAGTCGTCTGCCTAATAAAAGATCAAAATAATTAAAATGTATAAACTAAAGTGGTTTAGAATGCTAGATTTGGTATGAATGATTTAGTGAGAGTTTTACTGCAGTGCTTACCTGGATACATTTAATCTGGTGAGATTGAACATAGAAAATGTTCTTAAAATCTTCTGATTGGTTCATTTGCTATGTACAGGGGCGCAGGAGACATTTTCAAAGTGGGGGGGGGGACCAAATTATAAGCAGAAGCCCAGATAGTAAGATCAGATTTCCAGATATCGGACCACCATCATATATTAAACTTGCCTGATCATTAACCTCCTAAGCACTGGACCATTTTGGGGATTTCCGCCTGGATTTGGCGTACCCAAATTGAAAAGCTTCCCATACTCACATACAGTGCTCTAAATACAAAAACTTGGTGTCATTTTACAGGAAGCCCTTTGAAGTTACATAAAACACTCCTAAAAGTGATGAAAAAGAAAATAGTATATATATAGTATACAAAAATAGTATAGTATATATAGTATATAAAAATAGTATATATTGTATTTAGTAAACCCATATAAAAGTCTCCCCATAACATTTACAGTGGTATAAATCCAATATCGCAGTGTTATTTTACAGAAAACCCTTTGAAAATACATAAACACTGCTGAAAGTGATATATATTATAGTATATTTTATCTATATATATTATAGTATATTTTATATTTTGTCTGTGCTATAATAAACAAACAAACAAACAAACAAACATAAAAAGAGGCGTTTTATGATTTTGATCAGTTTTATTCTTTCAGGAGACACAAGACTCTATTACAATATAGAACATCCTCCAGATTTGTATAATTCCTTATATGTGCATAATTTTTTGTCACCTGTGTTGAGCATCACCTACATTCACAGCGTTCAGCCGGTCTTGCTGCTATCAGAACAGAAAATGCTGATGCTCTCTGTATGTTTTTCCGTCATCTCCGGGTGAGTTCATGTGTAAATTGGACAAGCTTATTTTGTCCATTAAATCGAAAGATCTGAAAAAGCCCATTTATTTACCCATCCATAGACCCTCCCCTTGACGAAATCAGGACAGAAGTGGTTCAAAGTGTACAGGAGAGATGGATTAAAACACCAGGTGTAAACTGGTATGTGTTTCCCTCATCTACTTGTGATCTGATTGACCAAAATGACCAAATTTTAATACCAGTTTAGACAGGACCACTTTGGCAAGTTACTTGAGTTTATTGAAACACAATTTATCTTTGGCGGTATGGTTCCTTATGGGGGTTCTTGCTCCAAAATTAATTGAACATACGAGAGCTTTAACATTAACCACCCAGAACCATCAGCTTGGAAATACATAGACAATTAAGACACTTAGTAATAGCTTTAAAAGCGAACAGTGGTAATTGTGTAGATATGGCAGTGGGACGTCTATTCTGTAGCTTGGTTATGAGGATGAGTGTCTCTTAGCAGTGAGGTCCATGCCAGCCGGGACTTGAAAGACTTTATAATCTGAAACAAAAGAAGACGACAACCAGAAGGTGCACAGTAATATGTTCATGCTTATAATAGGGAGGGAGGGAGGGAGGGTTGCGAGCAGTTTGAGCATACTTACCAAGCAGAAATGCCACGTATATATGTCCCGTGTCTAATAGGAGAATGGTAGTGATTGGAGCGGTTTGATAGCTGACCATGTCAGCTGGTCACAGCACTATGCCTACTTGGCCTGACTGAACTAACGCTATACTTCTGCGTCGAGTGTACGCCGGAGCTACGGCTTAGGCTGTATGTACCACGCGTAGCCTACGACGTAGCCTGACGTGCACCTCTTCAAAAATTTAACAACGCATCAATTCTACATGGACCACAAGCACTGTGATTGGTCAGTTAGAACCCCTCACTCAGGTCAAAAAACTGGCGCGGAACACTCAGAGAAGAGCGAGCGTTTTCAACTTCCATAGGAATGAAAAAATGCTCTGTTTCAGGGGACACATGCAGTCATACTGCAACAAAGTCATTTGCCGCTTCTATTTGTAAGCTTCTCTGACAACGTACATGACAAGCTGCTTCTTCTTCGGCTTTTGCCTTGATACGCAACATGACCACGGACACTGCCTACTGCATCCACGTCGACGCGGACAACGACACAGAAGTATAAATGAAAACAGACACATATAGCCTATGGCGCAGAGGCTCCGGCATTGGTCTGACACAGAAATCAGCCTTTAGTGTCCGAAATTCACTCACTTGTTTTCATTCTCTCCTTTGAGTGGACTATTAGTAAAACAATGTAGGGAATAGTGAATGAGAGGGGGCGATTTCAGATACAGCCTAGAAACTTCCAAGCAAGTGTGTTGGGGCAGACTGGAGCTTAAACTCTGCTGGACACTGGCACTTCAGGAGCTGGATTGGACACCCCTGACCTAAGCCACAATGCACTGTGGGTTATTGAATGTGGGAAATTCTTGGAAAAGCTAGGGCTGACAAAGCAGTGGGTGTGCTGAAGTCTACATGAAATCAGAATGGCCCCTTTTTACTTTCTTACTACACGTTCCTAATCAGTGCACATTCAGTTTCCCGATTCACTTGGAAATGCCTCTTATGATTAAAGTAAATCAGGTTGTGAATGCCATTTCATGTTCACTTTAATAGAAAGGACTGTGTCAAAACTGTAGCCTAGCAGTTAGCCTATACATTAAGCTGTGGTGTTCATGTAGACTTTATAAGTTTGAGTTCAGCTCGTATGATTTCAGAGCTTCCCTTCATTTCCTGTTCTGTCCTTTCTAGTGATGGGGAGTCGACTTCAAAAGAGTCGATTCCTCGACTCTGAATAGCCCCAGAGTCGGGGTCGACTCCAGTACAGGAATCGACTCTTGGTGTCGACTCTGTTGATGTGTCCGGAATCACTCACTTGTTTACTGATTCTCGAATCCATAGCCTACATAATGCATGGCAGTTAAGTGCATAATGTCTATGGTTTAGTGCACTAAGCAAGGAGTGAACGAAATGAAGCAAGGAATTCGGACACTGACGTCACAGATGTTTTTCATAACTTTTCTCGGCAATTAGCAACATTGATAGTTATCAGGTCATCTCTAAATTGGACTAATTTGGACAGTCTTGCTAAACGTGTGTTGTTTTAATGAGGGGATTTTAAGGCTTTGCGTCGGGGAAGTGTGTAAGGACTGCCATCTTGGCTTATTTATGACCCTGTTTTGATGTACAGTAAATGGAGTCAAGGAGTCGATTCCAATGACTCCTACAGTGGGAGTCGGAGTCGACTCCAAAAAACCTGGAATCGAACACCCCTAGTCCTTTCTCTAATATTCCTATTAAAGGAATAGTTCAAAATAATTTATTCTGATCTTTTTTGTCATAATTTCCTCACCTCCAGTCGTTCCAAACTTGATTTTTGAAGGATGAAGTTTTGAAGAATGTTTCCGCTGTTTTTTTTTTTTTCACGAGCTCAAATAAAATATGGCAACACGTTAATGACATCAAACCTCATTGATGTGCGTGTCTTGATGTTATGTCATGTGACACGCAAGAACCAATGAGGTTTGATGTTGCTGTTGTGTTGCCATTTTCCTCTGTATATATGAGTTGAATTATTTGATTTGATTTAACTTTTTAAATTCTGCTCTGTTTGTTATACAAAGTGATCATAGCTTCAGAAGACTTGAATTACGAAGTTGTATGTACTTTGTTTAAGCTACCTTTATGTCCTTTTTGGAGCTCGAAACTGTCCACTGAATTCATTATGAAACCAAACACATTTTTTCTGCAAAAATCTTTTGTGTTCCACAGAAGAAAGACAGTCACACAGGTTTGAAACAACATGAGGGTGAGTAAATGATGACAGAATTTTCATATTTGGGAGAACTGTAATTGTTTTTAATATCACAGAAATAAAAAGAAATGAAGGTATGTAGCATGCTGTTAGCTATCGAAAAGATAAAAATAAACGCAGATTTGTATTTGACAGGATATTTCCAATACACGCTAAACATGTTTTCCTGCCATCATGGGACATGCACATATTTAATTCATTTTTCCTATTGACAAGCCATGTGACAGGAGCCAGATTGATGGCGAAAGCGGCAATTAGCAAATGAGGTTTGCAGTTTTGCGCGGGTGATGTCGACCTCAGCAGCGGTGTCAGAGGAGGGGTGTGAGGAGAGGGTGGCTGGAGCCTGGTGGAGGGTGGGGTGGGAGATAGGGGGGGTTGGGGGGTCCTGTGGCAGTATATTTATTAGCAGCTGTCAGCGGCGTGACACTTTGATGAATGGCAGTGTGTAATCAGGAGTGCTCTCCGACAGCCTGCGCTCACAGCCTTCTACCTGCCAAACATGCACATACATGAGCACACACACACACACACGCTCTTAGCATTTTAAGATTCACAAAAACAAGACTCTTTGAAAAACATGTTTTTCTCATGGAAAAGAAGGGAGGAGTTTGGATAAAAGAAGGGGGATAAATAATGCCCTGTAAATTGATTTTATATGGCACAAACTGCTGGGTGACCCCAATTCATTTGTACCATTATTTTATTCAGTTTAACACGAATGAACTTCTTGAATTGACTTTTTGTTATTTATATAAATAATTCTTCTCAGGACAAACTTTGGCTCTTACATTGTCAAAAGTCCAGTGTGTCACTTTTATTGTTACTATAAAATCATAAACTAAAATGGACTGTCCTTCAAAAAGTATAAGAATATTTGTCTGTTAAATATTTATGGATTTATGTTTTTTTTAATGTATTTATTGATGACAATATGTAATATGCAATGTCATGCTGTGTTTTACAAGTTGTTCTCTACGTGTTTTTTTTTGGAAGTCATAGTATCTTGAGTGTTTAGTTTTGAGTTTGTGTTTAATAAATGTACTATTTGATCAAAAATACAGTAATAACAGTAATATTATGAAGTATTATTATAATTTACAATTTTCAGAAATCATCTAATATGCTGATTTGCTGCTCAAAAAAGATTTATGATTATTATTATCAGTGTTGAAAACAGTTTTGCTGCTTCATATTTTTGTGGAAATCGTGATACACTTTTTCCAGGATTCTTTGATGAATAGAAAGTTCAAAACAACAGCATTTATTTGAAATACAATTTTTTTTTCAACAATGTAAATGTCTTTACGGTCACTTTTGATTAGTTTAATGCATCTTTGTTGAATAAAAGTATTAATTTCTTTCAAAGAAAAAAAAAACATCAAACTGACACTTTGAACAGTAATGCATTTCTGAATAAAAAATATTTTTGACAAGTTTGACAAAAATGTCAAGGTTGAACAAAAGTCTTTTCTCTGGAATAAGATGCACCAACAAATCATTCACAATAATATGATAATAGGCTATTTTTTTCTTTAACCCTTTTCCTGTGTTGAAAACCCTGAGGTGGGAAAAAATGCCAAAAAATGATCCCCAAAAAATTCAAAAGTAGTACCCTGCAAGAAAAGTCAGTAAGTTTTAGTCCAATAACGATAACAACTAACATTTTTTGGGAAAAAGAAAATCTTCTCCGACCTGAACACAACATAAGGATTGAAAGAATTATGCCTAAGTGGCACCATTGTGAAATAATTATGCTATTTCTAATGCTCTTTCTTTAAAAAGTCTTTCCACTCAACTGAAAGAAAGAAACTGCAGAATTGTGCACTTTTGCGTAGTCTCACCTTCCCTCTAATAGTGTCATCAGATTCCTCTCTCAGGCCTCCAATGTGTTTCCAAACTGCCATCATCAGCTTGCCAGTGTGTGTGTGCGCGTGCGGGCATGCGGGTCGAACCACAGCAGACGGCGAGATGCCCATAGAGACTGAGCGAAAAGAAAGATGACAGTAATAAAGGAAGAGCGGGTGAGTGTCATGTCAGAACACTGTCGCCGTGAAGTGTTTTTATCTCCCGCTAAAGTGCCTGTGTGCCGCTGAAGTGAGTGTCTTTTTTCACAAGTGTCTCAGCAGGTTGTCAGAGAAGCCATGGCTGTCAAACAAGCCCCTCTGTGAGTGCTCATGGGTAATTATGACACTCTGACAGGTTGCCTCTCACCCTGAGCGTGTGCATGTGAGAAGAGCAGTCAAACTCATGTTAAATCCTTTTTCACCAAACCATACGTTTGTTTGTGGAATTACTGGAGGGTCATCCAGACCTTATGAACCTGCTTCAACATATTATAGACAATAATTATACACAGAAAATTTAATTATACACAGGAAAAGCAAAAAAAAAAGGTCAATCCATGAGGGGGTTTTCCCTATAGATACAGTGCAAAGTATCCAGATCTGTGTGGTGTGTATGTGTTAATAAACCTTGTGAAAAAGAAAAGCACGTAATTGTACTGAACACACACACACACACACACACACACACACACACACACACACACACACACACACACACACACACACACACACACAGATTTGATTGCTTTTATTTGGATCTGAAAGACATTACAGTGAAAACAAGATCCAAATACTCTGGGAAGGGTCTTTGGCTATGATGGCTGAAACAGAACAGAATTTTGCAAGCCTTTTTGCTTCCTTTTTTTGCAGCCCCCCTAACTGCATCCCCCTGATCACATTCTTATGGACATGCCCTAAACTTCCAAATACTAGAATTATTAATTTACAATTGTATCCAAGTTGGTGAATGAGATCTACCAGTGGTTGATATTTCAATAGTTTAGAATAGTAGCAAGTATCCATATACAGGTCAAAACAGCAGGCCACCTCAAAGATACATACAGATTTCATAACCTCATTTACAATTACAATGTCAGGATTATTTGGAATATTTTTAAAGTAAACACTGTCAGATGTGTTATGATGAAACCAGTTAAATCGTACAGTGCTATGCTTGTAAATCTTACTATCATGTCCACAGATTACCTTTTGCAAGTCCTTTGCAACCAGATCAACCAGACGGTCATGTCTGGCCACATAAAGTCTTTATAATTGTAGCATCCATTAAGTATATGAGCAACCGTTTCATTTTCCTGCTGAGTTGGATGTAATATACAGTAGGGTTCATGCTTTGATGGATACCATGTTGCCAAATTATACTTCGTTGGAAGACACTGTAATCTTGCTTTGATCATGAATATTAGAATGTCATCTGAGATTGAGAAGTTTGTCAGGACAGAATGAGACACTGAATGGTCGGCAAATTGAAGTAATGCAAGTTTTCCTTGCAATCTGAGACCTGTCCAGTGCTGTCCGTTTTGGGTCTGACTAAGATGAAAAATTGAGGCTCTTGCATGCTTAATCTGTAGCTGCTGAGGTGTACACACACATACATACACACACACACACACACACACACACACACACACACACACACACACACACAGTACAGTCCAAAAGTTTGGAACCACTAAGATTTTTTATGTTTTTAAAAGAAGTTTCGTCTGCTCACCAAGGCTACATTTATTTAATTAAAAATACAGTAAAAAACAGTAATATTGTGAAATATTATTACAATTTAAAATAACTGTGTACTATTTAAATATATTTGACAAAGTAATTTATTCCTGTGATGCAAAGCTGAATTTTCAGCATCGTTACTCCAGTCTTCAGTGTCACATGATCCTTCAAAAATCATTCTAATATGCTGATTTGCTGCTCAATAAACATTTATGATTATTTTCAATGTTGAAAACAGTTGTGTACTTTTTTTTTCAGGATTCCTTGATGAATAGAAAGTTCAAAAGAACAGCATTTATCTGAAATACAAAGCTTCTGTAGCATTATACACTACCGTTCAAAAGTTTGGGGTCAGTAAGAATTTTTATTTTTATTTTTTTGAAAAGAAATTAAAGAAATGAATACTTTTATTCAGCAAGGATGCATTAAATCAATCAAAAGTGGCAGTAAAGACATTTATAATGTTACAAAAGATTAGATTTCAGATAAACACTGTTCCTTTGAACTTTCTATTCATCAAATAATCCTGAAAAAAAAATTGTACACAAATATTTTGTACAATTGTACACATTAAATGTTTCTTGAGCAGCAGATCAGCATATTAGAATGATTTCTGAAGGATCATGTGACACTGAAGACTGGAGTAATGATGCTGAAAATTCAGCTTTGCATCACAGGAATAAATTACTTTGTCAAATATATTTAAATAGTACACAGTTATTTTAAATTATAATAATATTTCACAATATTACTGTTTTTACTGTATTTTTAATTAAATAAATGTAGCCTTGGTGAGCAGACGAAACTTCTTTTAAAAACATTAAAAATCTTAGTGGTTCCAAACTTTTGGACTGTACTGTATATGTATATATATAGGGGCTGTCAAAATAACACGTTAATTTCAATTAATTAATCTGAGAAAAAATAACGCATATTAATCCATTCCGTATTGACCTTTGAACCTGGAGCCGTTCTAGCCACCATTCGACTGTAAAATGAAGGAGGGAGACGACTGCTGCACTGACGGTCATAACGAGCAGAGCTCCTCCCTCGTGCGCGCGAGCTCTCTTCATCTTCAAAGTAAGCACCGTCTTTGCACTCTTTCTACCTCACACATAATAATCTAAATCAACTGACACAATGCTAAAAGTTCGTAAGACCGAATCCATGTTTCACGAGGCGCATTCGGAGAATGTTTTTCCTGAATAACCGCTGGGTGTGAATAGTGCTCAAAAGAACGTCACCTCATCTTCTCTGACAGGCGCCCTGCACGTGCAGCTGACATAAACCACACTTTCAGTAAACAAAAAGAAAATCCTATCCAGTGGTGAAGTGTTTTCTGTGTTGACAAATCTTTAGCGATGTCCTCATAACAGTCGCAATTCACACGCAACGCGTCAACGTCCGCTAATGTCCAATTCGCGACCTAATGACTCATTTAAACAGATTAATTTTAATGAATCTGATCTGCCCACACGGTCTATAATGAATCATTTACTCGAACAACTCTGAAATGAGAACATAAGTGTGCTTACCCCATTTAGCAAGAGTGGTTAGTAAAATCCACAATATTTTCAGGTTATTTAAATGACAGTGTGTAATAAATTAGGCCTACCTATAAAATCAGTTAGTTTAGACTGGAGTGAGGTGAAACCAGAACAAAGCAAGTTGTTGTTAGCTAGGTGCATTCAATTGTATATGGTAGAAAATTATATTATTAGTTAATATAACTTCTAAATGCTACTTTTTAATACTTTTCAGGTTTAGCAAAAAAGCATCTTCTCATACAAAGCTATAAAATCACTTTTTTTTTTTTTTTTTTTTGCAAAGAGGGCAAGAAAGAATTACAGTGAGAGTGACGGGAACTTTATTGTCAGTATCGGGCTCGCAGATCACGTGGGTAGGGCACTTTTTACTGTTTGTGTGGATGACCATGTCTGTCACCACCGAAGACCATTTTTGACCCAGGAAAAACCCTGCATTGATTCATTTGTATTGAAATATTTAATACTTTCACAGCAAAAATTATGTATGCAATTAATTTAGATTAATTAAGCACAGAGTATGTAATTAATTAGATTAAAATTTTTAATCTTTCAACAGATGTTTTTCATTCTGTAGTATTAAAGAGGAAGAGATGATTGCACTCCGCACTGCCGGTTGAACTGAGGCGTCTGTACAGTGATCTGTCACGCCACATCAAAGAGCATCAAAACGGCATTTTCTGTTTGAATTTCATGATTTTGAATTTGAAGATGACACTTTGTTTCTTATCGAAAGTAACAAAACGCAGAGCTTATTGTGATTATTGGTGGTTAGGCTACAATGTTGCAATGTAATGCTTCGGTATACACGTGCACCATACCAAAAGCCCTCTACCGAAACGATTCGATACAAATACGTGTACCGTTACACCCCTAAAATATATATATATATATATATATATATATATATATATATATATATATATATATATAAAAGTAATATCACACGCGTAGCCATGCAATATTGCTCTATATCAGCACGGCTGTGATTCGGCCATAGGCAATCACAGTCATGTTGATATAGAGCCATATTGCACAGCTACAAGTGTGATATTGCATTTATACAGCACAAGTGTGTAAATAAATAAGAAAAAACAATGGAGTGTCTACTTCTTTCCGCCACACATTCAAATCTCAAGTTGACAGTTTAACAGTTGAGCCCAAGCCTCCGTTACTAATTCTAAAACGTCACTTTAGAACTAGTAAAGAAGGAACGTTGAGTTGCTTCATTAAAGCTTATTGTATTATGTAGAGTCGATTATTGAGAGAGTGAGTGTATTACCTGCGTCTGATATTCTTCAGGTCAATCTTATATTCATAATCACAAAATCAGTTTGAATGTCCGCTGAGGAAAGTGATATCTTTGTCTTTGTCCTTTTAACATTTAAGATGATTTCCCATGACAGCGCTAGTCAATGCATGTCAGTGGCGTTTTGTAAGATGTTGTTTAAGGTAAAAGACAACATCCTTGTTTACAATTTTGTTTCAGCCCCTTTCAATATAAAAGTATTTGCAACTAACTCACTCATAAAAACAGTCTTTGCAGCTATCTAATGGCATAATAATGTAACTTTCATGAAGTTGAAATCACAATCACTAATGGACCCTTTCTCAATACCAAATACAGCATATTATTTATATAAAATATTATTTGTTAGACAATAATATTTAAATGAACAACAATAGCCATTATAACAGTATAAGAAGTTTGCACAATAATAAACACAAGCAAACAGTTCAGACAAACATACAAAAGCTATGCTCTAGTATAGCATTTAAGTTCAATGTAAATGTAAAGTTATGAAACTTAAAATAGACCTTAAGCCAAACTGATTAGCTCTGGAGCAAGTAATACATTAATAAGACCAAAGATTACCCATTTGATAAACCCAAAATTAATTATACCTCATGTTACTATCTATCATCTTACACTATCTATGTAAGAGCCGAATTCCCAAAGAGTTGGCCGAGATAAAGCTCTTCTCTGCAGGTACATGAGCCCTGAACGGCCGCTCAAATCTCTGAAAGTGTCTAAAGAAATTTTCAAATAGGTGCTATGTTTACATTTAAATCCTATATTTGAGGTTTAAACAACTACATACTCGCCTAAAAAACATTTAAAACTACATTCCATGACACAATAAAAGTAATATCTGTAAAAATGTGGTGGGTTTGCTGGTCCACCATGACACTCACTGTAAGCTGATTCAAATGGTGAAACTTCATTTTCATTTAATTGCAAGTGCAGTGTCACCATTTCCTTTATATTTTACACTTTTTTTGTTCACTTTAATAGTGCTATTGTGTGAACAATATTTGGACAATTACATTGGCCCTAAAAGTATTTTGACACTGAAGTCAGTTAACTTGTTAATGGATAAAATCATTGGATATAATGTATAAAAACAAATGGATTATTTCAAAAGATACTATTTCAAGACTATTACTGTTTCAAGACCTTTGTTTGCTTTCACATCATAAAATCAACATATTACATCTAAATAAAGACAAAAAGGTAGTGAAATATGTTCATAATTAATGTGATGAACTACACCTGTGGTTACTCAGCTAGGACACCTGATGTATAAAATAATAATATTCCAAATATTGTTGTTCTTTAAAATAGTTTTACATGGAGGAAAGCATGCAGTAAACTGCTCTCAGCAGTTCACATGTCATGTCAACATGCGAAATAAAACACCATGTACTGAAGCCAGAATCAAGACTGTGGAAACTGCAGAACTATGTACTGACGTTATCGGCCAGTTATTAAAATTTCAGAATAGCTAAATATATTGATACATTCAACACCTTCACTAAAAAAGTATTATGTCAGCAAACTAGATCTAGAACCAAAAAACAAAAAAACATATTTATATTCATTTATTTCTAATGGTCCTAAAGTAGGCTTCATTTTCAATATGCAAACTGAAAAATGCATTTTTATTTTTTAAGTATTTATCGATGGATTCACCCTGATACTTTCCAAAGTGAATATTTGACTGCACACTCCCAACAAGGGCTGACGTTTTGTGCTTGTTTTGACCCAGATTTACCTGTTGAACTTAAACTGCTCTCTCTCTCTCTCTCTCTCTCTCCCTCTCTCTTGAGAATAATTCCTCCCACACTTTTGGCTCTAAAAATGCAGTCAAGCGGACTGTAATACACTCTCTGGCGAGAGTCCTCCATTTGCAGGTATGTATATGTGCTTTCTGGACTCTTTTCTCATAGGTTATTAAAAAGGTTTTACGCACCTCTCCATTCATCACTGACAGCCTGCAGACGCATCACTCGCCCCGGGCCCCCAGGGGCCCCGCATCGGACCAACAACTGCCCCGCCTGGGAGAGACAGTGGGAAGATTAATACAGCAGCTCTCATCGGCAGCCATGCAGGTACCGGGGCCGTGATACTTACATCTGTGATCAGCTCGACTTTACACGTGTTCACTGACGCATTACACGCAAGACAACGTGCTGTACATAAACGCTCTGCCTACAGACGCTCTCAGTCATATATGCAGCACCTAACTCTCATTCACAATAGGTTTGAGGGAATCAGATTTCTCTGTATTAATCTGTGTGTGTGTGTGTGTAAAAAGGTCAAAAATTGAATTAAATCGGACAAAACTGGAGACATCCAGAAAAGTCTTCAATTAAAAAATGATTTATAAAATATGTATGTATTTGCTTGTTACTTTCTGTTGTTGTTATTATAATTAACTTAACTTACATATTTTACAATAAAGTTCTGATATGTCCTCAATTTGCTACTTAAACATGTATGTGTGTAGATTTAGAAATTTGAGAGGTGGAATTCTTTTTGGTCAAAAATATGAAGCTTTTGGGTAACATTTAACAATAAGGTTCATTTGTTAACATTAGTTAATGTATTATGAACTAACAATGAGTAATACATTTGTTACAGTATTTATTAATCTTTGTTAACATTAGTTAATAAAAATGCAGTTGTTCATAATTTGTTCATGTTAATTAATACAACTCTTGATTTTAATAATGGATTAGTAATTGTTGAAATTAACATTATCTAAGATTAATAAATGCTGTAGAAGTATTGTTCATTCTTAGTTCAAGTTAACTAAAGTAGTTAACTAATATTAACTAATGAAACTTATTGTAAAGTGTTACCAGATTTGGAGACACAGACTATATTAATATCAAGGGTTCATCAGAACAGCATCAGTACTGAATTGTGTGTGGTGAGATATTAAACCATTCTTGAAGAAAAATGCATTCAAATGATTGATAGAAGAAGAAAATGGATTCATAATGTATTACAATTACTGTATACAAGAAACATAAAAAAAAAAATGTAACTGTATTAAAAAAATTTTTTTCATAAAATTGTAATGACTTTCTCCACCCCTAAAACAACTTATTTGTTGACATAATACCATATGAGTAGTGAAAAATTAGATAAAACTAAATTCATTATGTCCCTCATATTAAATCTATATAACTTGTATTATTGAGGTTAAATGTGTTGTGAATGCTTGTGTTTAAATAATAACTCACTTTTAATGAGTAATATACAGTATCTGCAATTCAACCACTGCCTAGTTGGACAAATCAATGTCCTTTCTGTCATATCAGGCTTTTCTGTAAATGAAATTATTATGAAATGGCTTGTTGAAATGATGGCAAGCTTTAGTATAATTTCTTGTGTGATCAGGTACATGATTTTCACCTGGTGCACAAGAAAACAGCAAATGAAAAGATTCACACTGAAAGAGGCGTGTCTGGACTATTCTTCAGACTTGAGAGTGGACTCTTTTTCAGGCCAGTAAGCAACCACCTAGCAACCACCAAGAAACATCCTGGCAACCGTTAGCAGCATATTAGAAAACACTCAGCCTGAGCATCAAGGCAGCACACCCACACCCACATTTTCTATACAAAATGTAAAAATCCAGTTAACATTATTAATTAATTAATTAATTTAGCGTGTGTTTTTGTTCCACTCCACACACACACGCATACACACACTTCATCACACTCTCTTGGCATCTCTGCTGTGCTGTGTAATTTTTTCTTTGCTTCTTTTCTTTCCTCTCTCCTTTTTTTAAACACATGTCCTCATTTTTAAACTATCTATCATGTCCGCACCAGTGGGGGCTTTTAAACTGTGCAATTGGCACTTTCTCGGCTGCTGAGCTGGAAAAGGCTGTACTGCTGTGGAAGACACAAATCTGGAATACACCCTCCTCCACGTATAACTGCAGCTACACACACACACACACACACACAGGTTTGTTTTTGTGAATTGTGGGGACATTCCATAGGCGTAATGGTTTTTTATACTGTACAAACCGTAATTTCTATCCCCCTACACCTAAACCTACCCATCACATAACCCTTGTATTATGGAGGTTAAATGTGTTGTGCTACATTATTTAAACTGTGCACATTTTTACTTTCTCAAAAAAAAAAAAAAAAAAAACTCATTCTGTATGATTTATAAGCCTTTTGAAAAATGGGGACATGGGGAAATGTCCTCATAAGGCACCCTCTTCTTGTAATACCTATGTCATACCCATGTCATTATACAAATTTGTGTCCTGATACAAAAACGCACACACACACACACACACACACACACACACACAAAGTTGGCAAAACTCCAAAAAAAAATATATATATATATAAAAAAAAAAATTGAGGCAATTGGTTACATTAAATTTTTTAAGTTAAAGCTACTTTCCATAAGATTTGCCTCTTAGTCGCCATCTCTGTTTGAAACCTGCAATTGCAGTTATTTGCAGAATTATCATCTTTACGTGGGTTGTGCATCGGCACGGCTCCTGAGGGGAGATGAATCTAATGTTTGCTGTCAGTCACCATACCGGTGTGGATACTTCGGAATCAAAGATTGTAAGTCTTGAAGTATGACCAAAGTAGGAATTTCCACTGGAAAATGTCATCTGAACAAGTAAGAAACATGTCTGCCACTTTTGTTTTGACCAATTGAGGGAAAAAGCATTAGTCTACAATAAATCGCACTGTCAGTAATTAAATATAACGATCGCTTAGCTCGGATCACGCCAAACCGTGCAAATCATTATTATTGTTATACTTTGTTCTCAAATTGTTAATGTTAACAACATCAGTATTGCATGACTGTGTATTTAGTGTGTAGTAGCGTTACCTGTAGATTTAAATTTCTGTAGCCACTCCGCAGTCCGAAGTCTTTTGGACCATTCTGGATTACAATCCGCCATCAAAATGATAAGTTTAATTATTGCAGCTGCTGTAAGAAAAGGGTATCCACTAACAGCACTAGCAGGGACTCCTTTCTTTCTGTTTACAGATGTGACATAATGACGCAAAGACGAACTGCTGCATGCTTGAATTTCCCGTGGAAATCCACCAGTATCGATTTATTATAAAACATTATTACAAGCTTACTGTTGTGAATCAGGCTAAGGTAAGGAGATAGTTTTGAACACTGGCTGGTTATGTACTTGCTCAAAATTTGATATTGGATCATTTTACCCCCAAAAAAGTTACGGACTGCAGCTTTAAGACATTCAAAGTTTAAGTAGCCTAAGCAAAACTGGCAGATTTTTATTTTGTACTCATACATTTTAATTGTTTTTAAATTGAAATGTTTGAGTGCACTAATTCATACATTTAATTTAAAATTATCATGTAATCTCAACATAAACATTTTTATTAGAGGAAACTTAACAATAGCATGGTATAGCACTGGTACAGCAATATGAAACATTTAACAAACTTGCTCTCAAACCAAGCCACTTGTCATGATGGTAACTCTCCAAAAACCCACATTAGGTAAACTTAAGTCTGTGTAAATGAAAAGAAATGAGTTCATAAAACTCAAAACAACGAAACAGTTTAGTTTACTTAAAATATGTCAGTTCTATGAACTCGAAAGAACAAGAAAGTGCTAAAAGTTAATTTGACTGAACTAATTTGTTTAATTTAAGTTTGTCCTACTCAAACCACTTAATTATTTTGAGTGTTAAGGACACAGCACACTGAAAATTGTTTTTTTTCCTGACCATTCTGTTGTCTGTATATAAATTACAGTTTTTTTGTTTAATACAAAACAATGTTACTCCATTGTAAAATGATATGCCATTGTGTGTGTGTGTGTGTGTGTGTGTGTGTGTGTGTGTGTGTGTGTGTGTGTGTGTGTAATGTATAACAGGTGTTGATGACATTTTAAAATGATGTGCCATTTTTGCTTTGTTTTAGTGAGAATTAGGTAAGAATGAAACATGCCGTCACACATATTTCTGTGGCTTCAACATTTCTACATTTTAAAAAAAAAGTTAATAAAATGCATTTAATGTACATCTAGCATAAGGATTCTGATCTATAATAAATGATTAAGTGATGACAGTCATTTTTTTTTTAATTCATGTGAAGTCCAACCCTAAAGCAAAACAAACAATCTGCTTTTGTCCTTGCACACTTTTGTTAGCATTTAATCTAACTTTTGTGGTTATATAAACATTTTTAATAAACAATTCCTCACAAAATATGAAGCCTAGTACATTTACTTTGAACTGAAAATTCCCAAACTTTTGTTTTTGACTTCCTAAGAGGGGCCCCAGTAAAATCAGTAATTTTCACCCTGAATGTTGTGTTGGGTGAAAATCCGAGCGTTTGAGTGAAATAGACGACAACATCATCTTCATTCTCACATGGTGTCCTCAGCCCTCTCCCTATTTCCGTTCACTTTCTGACATATGTTGACCAACTCGGAGGTGTTAAGGGTGTATAAGACGGAGCCGGGGGTGAGCTCGAGAGGAGGGGTTGTGACAAACACACGCATACACACTAATCAAAGTTGCACTGTCAACGGGTCTGGTCCGTGGCTCTCGGGGGTGTGATTTTCTCAAAACGAACGTCAAACGTGAGACGACGCCTCGATGCTCAATCTGTTCCACTGATAAGTCGAAACAAACAAAACAGTACGGCTTCTCGTGGAGAGCGTGCGAGTGTGTGTGTGACTTTCACACCCGTCGGCCTCAGTCCTCCCATCAGCACAAACAAAGGTGTGAGGGGAGCAAGCAATCTGGCCAGGAAGTGTGGCGGCACTTGTTCTCTGCCTCCTTTTCTCTCTCTCTCATGATCTCATGTTTTCCCTACATCCCATCATACATCATCCATGCTGTAGCAGATCTACAGCAATTGGTTTCGCTTCAGGACCCACTTTTTACATTGGGCATCAAGTGGTGACTCAATACAGCACAGATTTTTATACAAAAGTCAACAAAATAGTCAAGCAATTTATTAATATTACCATGAACTGTATAACACTGTAAAAAATAATTGTTGGTTTAACTTAAAAATGTAATTTACCTGGTTGCCTTACAATTTTGAGTTCAGTGAAATTAAAAAAATTGAGTTAATACAATGAAGGTGATTAAATTAATCAACAGAAACTCAAAATAATATGTTATCTGAACCACATTAATTATCTAAGTTGATTTGAAAAAAAAGTTGAATTATATATATATATATATATATATATATATATATATATATAGTAAATGCCTAAGCATCATCAGAAGTTTTGATTTAGCATCTGAACACATTGCACAAATACTGGGTCAAATGTTGTGCCATTTTATCAAATGATAAGTAAATTTGTACTAAAATACAGTTAAGTTTAAATAGATTAGTGACTTTTGATGTGAACAACAAAAGAACATTTCAATTCAATTCTTCAAAAGTCATTCAATTCTATTGCTCAAATACATGATTAGCTTTATGTTATTATTTGCATTTAGCACAAAATTGTTTCTTAGATTAAAAAAAAAAAAAAAAAAAAAAAAAACTAAAAATTGAGTACATATGACCTTCTGAATAAACCACATTCTGATGGTTTACACTTTTCTGCTACATTTCTAGTCAGGCCTTTAGGTCAGTATTACAGTTTTTTACAGGACATATTTTTTTATTTTTTCCCCCAAAACTCTTACACAATTCTCCTAACATAATTACACAGCAGTTCATTTCACATTCAAAATGAAATAAAACTACCAAAACACTTAATTCATGTCTCAAATCAAGTCATTCTTCCAGAACACTACCAAAGGTTTCACCTAACAAATACACTTTGTCAATGACCTAAAACACAAACAACAGGCAGGATTATATAATGATTTCTTTACAGAACAAGAATGGACACTCTCTACTGCTTATAATTCACTGCTGTATATGTTACATGCTGTGTATTATTCCTATAACGTTTCCTCTTTTGTATAGATGGTAATGAAAACTGAAAGACTAACACCTGTGCAGGTCTGTTGTTTTGATAGTTTTTCAATTTTTAGATTTAGAATACATTTCAATATGGTATTAGTGTAGAAATGTTTCTGTCTCATTCAATTTTGTATTATGTTAGGATTTGAACTTAAGTTTAACAGATAAACTTGATAACTTGATAAGCAAATTGGCCTGTAGGCACACAGAGTTTTGTCTATGTTTGTGTCTGAGTGAGAAAAGAATTCATATAAATTGAAAGATGATCAAAATAAGGTTGAAATAATGCTGACCTGCTCCTGGTGGTCAATAGAGGGCGCTGCATACTCAGTTGTTTGTGTGTCCTGACTTTTTTTTAACCTGTCGTATGTTTAGTTGTGTGTTAGTAATCCTGTGAGCACACTCTCGCTTGCCTTGTGTCCTAATTAATGCCCCTTCTCTCTCTCTCTCTCTCAGAAGAATCAGTCCATGCTTACTGTATGTAAACCGTTTCTCATCTCTACTGAAAGTGTTTATTTGCACAATCATGCACATAGTATTCTGAATGAGAAGAAGAGACTGAATCTTTCACAAAAGTAAAAGCATGTTAAAGTTTAGCATGTTAAGCATCATTTGAGTCATCATTTACTCGTCTTTCTGTCATTCTAAAACTAGATTTGCACTTCAAAGATGGCAAATCAAAATGTGTCACGCCAGATTTAGAGTCCAACAAGTCAAATGTCACTGGTTGTTCTGTGTCTTTTGTGAATTGGACTGTTTTAAATGGAATGCGATAATAGTCTTTTTGATTTTAAGGCTCTGGTGGAGGGAAACGTTGAAGTGAGCAATTTAAGATAAATTTTGGTCTTTTCCTCACACAAAAGTTATCACATGGCTTCAGAAAACCTGGAATAAAGAGCACATGTTTTGTAGACTACTTTTATGGTGTCATTTTGAAGCTTGACAGGTTACTTTAAATTTTACTCTATTTTATAGAAAATAAACTGGGAATTTTGCTTTACATACTGTAGTTTGGGGTCAGTAAGAAATTAATACTTTTATTCAGCAAGGATGCATTAAACTGATCAAAAGTGACAGTTAAGATGTTTATATTGTTACAAAATATTTTGATTTCAATAAATACTGTTCTTTTCAACTTTACATTCATCAAAGAATCCTAAAGTATCATGTTTTCACAAAAAATCTTAAACAGCACACCAGTTTTCAACATTAGCATTAATAATAATAATAATAATAATAATAATAATAATAATAATAATAATAATAATAATAATAATTGTATCTTGCGCAACAAATCATCATTTTAAAATGATTTAGGAAGAATCATGTGACACTGAAGACTGGAGTAATTATGCTAAAAATTCAGCTTTGATCACAGGTCAATTTTAAAATATATTCCAATTTAAAATTATTATTTTTAATTGTAATAATATTTCACAAAATTACTTTTTTTTAATGTATTTTGATCAAATAAATGCAGCCTTGGTGAGCAAAAAAAGACTCAAAAACATTAAAATTGTTGAACTGATCTCAAACTTTTGAGCAGTAGGTGTGTGAAATGTAGTAAATGTCAGTGATTATGTGACACTGAGCATGTGTCTCTGTACAGACGCTCCGATTTTCTTGTTTCCACTGAAGTAAAAGACAACATTCTCAAATCATGCTGGAGAACTTGATCATCAGATTTTGTTCCTGTTAGCTTGAGTGCTGCTGTCATTCAAGCCTAAATGAACATTAAAAAAACTGTTAAAGGTAGGGTAGGCAATTTTTTATAAACACGTTTTATTGAACTCTCTTTACATCCTGATAGCAATTAATAATATAAGTGGTTTAAATATTAAAACATGTACATATATCTTCTGTGGAAGTCTCAGGACCAAAAAATGTTCATTCAATCATTGCATACAGTTCCTCCTGAACCAAAACAATGATCTTATGCTGCGTTCACACCATGTCGTAATTACTGTAATTACGAAATGGCAACCCGTGACGTTCTACCCAGAGCTGTTCACGTCCTCAGACTTGGATTTATGCCCCTGACAGCAAAATAGTGACGGCACAGATCCGGCCCACATCTGGTCCGCGTATAAACCACATGTACCAGATGAGGGCCGGATCTGGGTCCAGACTATGTTGCTGTCTGGAGTCAACACTATCAATGCCGAAATGAATATGCAGCAGTCCAGTGGTACAAGTCAGAGCTCTGCAAGTTGTTTACGTTCATTATTATTGTAATGTTGTGTCTAATTTAACGCCGTCTCTCGTCACTCTTTGCAGACTCTGCTGTGTGCATTGAACTGCGTTCATGTGTTTTGAAGAAGGAGTGGCTTTGGAGACGCTCTGAAGGGAGTGTGGGAACTTATGCTTTCAAATCTAGCTTGCTATTGCTAGCCTCTCTGAAATTGCCTATCCTACCTTTAAGTTTTCATTTCATTAAAATTTTAATATCAAACGAGAAAAGTGCAAAATAGAAGGATGTGCTCTCTGACTTATGGACTCCACAGAAGTAAGAAAATTTTCATTTTCAGTGCCATATCCGATTTATTATACTCTAATAATTTACATTTCATCTAAAATGTCTTTCAGACCTTATTATGATGAATTGAAATATTTAATCTAACTTTTATGTGAAATTATCTAAATTCTCCTAAGTAGATCATGCTATTCCAGCCAAAGTGACTAGCCGTACACTAACTGCAGGGAAATTCCCCCTAGAACAACCCAGTGTGCTCAAAAACACTGCATGTGGTAATGGGGGATTCCAGTCTGGCAGGATATACTCAAGCTCTGATCACACCTCTGATATTTACTTTACCAAACTCCTGTTTTAAACACTTTAGGCTACTACCCGTAACTCCATCTGCAATTATGTAGTTTGGCAATTAAGGCCTCAGTGACACTCTGAGAATGAAAGGAAATGAAATTCTGAAGGTCTTTCGAAGGTAAAAAGTCAGAGGACATAGAGAAAAATTCAAAACAATCCATGAAATACCATCTTCCTCTTTGCAACCAATTCAGTATCTCTGTACAAACTCTCAGACTCCAAGATATGAATCAATTGTGGCTAAACGAAGAGTTTGGAAATGAACTGACTGCATTTGTCTGATGCTGAATAGAGCACTATGTTTCGCATTAGTCTATATGTTAAAGAGAGATTGAGAACAATAAGACTGAGATTGGCACTTAGGAAGGAGAGAGGAGGTGGTGAATAGACTGTCATTAACCTCCATGCACTCGTTCTCTCTCTCTATCTATCTCACTCTCTTGTTCAGCTAGAAAGGTGCTTATTATCTAAATTAGTTCATCTTACACTCCAAGTGGAGTACAGCAGCCATTCACAGAGCCTGCCATGACGCTGTGCAGTTTAAATCTAACTTGTATCTTGCGATATGTGAATCTCTAAAAAGTGTAAATGTCTCTGAATGTACAATACATGGAGACAAAAGTGTTGGATAAAATAGGTACCTATTATTGAGAATTATATGTCAAACTCTATCTAAAATTTGAACTTCCTGTTGCTTTTGGACCCTTTTCACAGAGTTTTGTTACTGTATTTTACCCTAATAATAATAATATTTTATTTTAAAGATTAGTATTGACAAAGTTCAGAGGCTGTCATATATGTGAATCAACTTACTTTGTTGTGTATTTTCAATATGAAAAATAACTTTTATATTGATGGATTAATTGCATTTTGAAAAGAAAAAAAAAAAAATGTGTCATGGATTTATTGCATTTTGGGGAAAAAATAATCTGTTTTTATAATAAACCTTTAAATAATCAAAATCTAGATTTGAATTTTTTATGTTTTTATAACCAAAAGATGCTGTGTGAAAGTTTGAAACAGAAAATAGTGGTTTTCATCTTGCCACTTTCTTGGTAAAGAAAACACATTTTTACTCAAATTAATCAAAATGGATTTATAGTGTTTTGGAACCAAACTCTTCATATCATTCTGTCCAGAATTCAAATGGGTCCGATTCGCTTTGTGGTCTACACGACTTGTGCATGTGGTCCACTCTGTGCTGTCATGTCTCTGGAACAGAGCAGACTGTGTCTGCGCGGTGAACGTGATTTCACCAAGTACAACATGTTCCTGGATCAACATCTTTGTTGATCCTGGAACAACATTCCAATCAACCAATCAGATTTGAGGGACAAGTTTACCATTTATGTCAAGTTTAGGCTTACAACCAGGGTTAGGTGCTTCCACAACAGTGTTATTCACCTATCATTTCCCTCTGATTTTAGGGATATGTTATGGGTAGGGTTAGGTTTAGGGGTTGGGAAAAGGTTAGGACAAAATTTTCGGATAGGAATGTTGTTCCAGGATCAACAAAATATGTTGATCCAGGAACATGTCTTACTTGGCAAAATCACAGTTCACGTGACATTAACTTGAAACCAGACTTCTTTTTCCCCAATGGAAAGCATATTTACACTGTCTCAATCGTTCCCTATCCCATATAGTGCACTATGTGCCATTCACCAGAGAAAAACGTGTTGTCCTGATTCAGTATCTCCGGTCAGATGAGATGATGTCAGGCTATATGTGTCATTATTGTAACGTTATTTGGTGATAAACAACTGCTGTGATAAACAGACATCCATTTTCACATTTGCATATGTAACAGAGCCCAGCTAGTGAGAGTTGTGCAGGTAAACCTATCTCAAGAGGCACACTGACGGCTGCTAGATAATGTGTTTAGAGTCATTGTTAGTGCACCCGCCTCGCATGCCTGGTGAGCGGGGTTCGACACCGACTTCAGAGCAGGGTGGTTAGGATTGTGGAGGGTTGGTTTTGGAGGTGGAGCATTGAAAAGAGGGGTGTGTTTGTTTGGGTTTATTTCAAATATCAACAATGTCCAACAGCACTTTTGAAATATCGCTTACCCCACCTTTAAATGTGTCAACCATTTTTATGAAATAAATTTGCTTGTTTCTATTAATTTTTAAATGGGCTTGTATCTATTAAGAATTAGGTCAAATTCCTAAAAAAATAAAATAATAATAATAAATTGTAATGACCATGGAGAAATGTGGGTCTCTTGGTCAAACCAGTTGAGAACCACTGTGTTAGACAACTACATTTGAGAGAAACTTAATGGAAAACTTCCATGTCGCCTTTGTATTCGACTCTTGGAAACAATGGCTGACATAAAAATTGAATTGCAAATGAAGGTTTGAGAGATGCCTGCTAATTTGATCAATTAAGCAAGAATATCTCAGTGCAGCTTACCTCTCTCTTGGCTCTCATTGCTTCTGTCATCCCTCCTCCACCCCAAACTCCACCTTTCTACAATCCAAGGGGAAAAACATGTACAGGCCGTCATTCTCATTGAACCCTCATTCTCTTTGGATAAGCTAGCAAACTATGTTTTACCTTTACTCTGATGACTGTTCTCCTTCATCCCATAGGTGAACCTGTGAAATATAAATGTGTCCCATCTACAGAAATATCCCCTCCTGCTTCTGAACTACTATGAAACACATGATACATGCCAAAGACCGACAGCAAAACTTTCAGCTCGGAATTTCACATTGATTGAGCTGCCTTACCAGTCCAAATGGCTCTGCTGATATATGATATCATTAATATATGATATATGCACATTCATTCACCATTTCCCAATCACATCTTTTGCAGTGCTACAGCAAACTGGCCATCACATGGAGGACTGTAGACAGGAACCAAGATATCTTTAAGACTAACACCCATTCTCAACCTCACCTTGTACCAGTCACCAAATCTGAATGGACCCCTTCAAGAGCTAATCACTTCTCGATTCTTAACTTTCACTTTCCTACCCTAACCCTACCCAAGCCAGATCCCCACAACACCTTTCCCTCTTATCTCAGGTATCAATATTTCATAAACTTACAGTGACAAATTTATTTTAATGCGCCTTCCGCATCGACGCAGAGATTGATTGGCCAATCAGGACGATGGCACGCCAGTGTGTGGAGTGGTTGGAGGGAGCTTTACCGCATACATTAGTCAAAGACAGACGGCAGAAAGGAAGGAAAAGGCAGGAGAGAGAGCGAGAAAAAGAGAGAGGGGGCCAGTTGCCAAACCGGGGGAGTAGATTTATCATAGTTATGGCTTTCTCAGGCATCCATTTTCCTCAAGACTGTTGACAGGTAGTATCTGCACAGGCCTTAGTATTGATTGACTGTCTTTCTCCAGCTCAAATGGGCTTTGGTAGAAGCCTCTGCTCTGTGATCTCATCAGGGGCCACTGGTACTACACTCCAGTAATTGTTGGTTAAGAGATCGTAACAGGCACCCCTTTAGGCTGTCTAGTCTTTGGAAATGTGTAATTTCCAGGGATTTCTCCTCTTCAGTCTTCACAGGGTTTTTATTATTCTGTTTTTGGCCTATTTTGACAGTGAGAGCAAAGATATAATAGGACTTTTTTTGGAGAAAGTCTGGTCTGGAGACTGAGGCTGGCTGGTCTTAAAGATGGATGGCAAGGTGGATCAGTGTGTAGCACTGTCGTCTCCTTGGATTGAGTCCCAGCTGAGCCAGGAGGCCTTTCTTTATAGAGTTTTGCATGTTCTCCCTCTGTCTGTGTGGGTTTCCTCCTGGACAGGGCCATAACTACCATAGAACATTGAGGGGTACAAGTCCCCCACCCCCCAATAATTAAGAAATGGCCAAAATTGTCCCCCTCAAGTATTTGATATTATTGATGCTGCTCTGCTGCTCTCAATTACGCTCTGCTCTGTTTGTTGTAAGGATGACAAGAAGTTTTAAAAGTTAAATTTTTAGGCTGCTCTGCCTCTGTGGTTTAACCAGTGCTCATCAATGTCAAAATGATTGAGATGGCCAATCAAATCGAAGGAGGCGGGGCTTACTGTTCCAACGCGATGCTTTTAGCAGTGAATGAGTGTGGATAAGATGTAAGTAGCTAAACATTTAATATTTGACAACAGTTTTACGGTAGAAATGTTCAGCGACCGACAGTGATATCCACCAATGATGCAAACCTAGTCAGCTTTTTATGAATTGAACATATGCTATTATTTACATGAGCATAATTCATAATTGAATGTTTTATATATACTGTATATATATATATAAATTGAATGTGAAGAGACAAGAAATGTTTTGAGTTTTTACATATTAGACATACGAATAAGAGTGAATGTATGCATATTTTAAAATAGAATTATTATTTGCAGATAGTTTAAATTGATTACTTAAAGGGATAGTTCACCCAAAAATGAAAATTTCATGTTTATCTGCTTACCCCCAGGGCATCCAAGATGTAGGTGACTTTGTTTCTTCAGTAGAACACAAATGATGATTTTTAACTCCAACTGTTGCTGTCTGTCAGCCGTATAATGTGTGTCAATGGTAATACAATTTATAAGAGTCAAAAAACATGCATAGACAAATCCAAATTAAACCCTGCGGCTCATGACGGACACATTTGATGTCCTAAGACACGAAACAATCGGTTTGTGCGAGAAACCCAACAGTATTTATATCAACGACAACGGCAGTGATGTCTCGCGCTTATACTTCAATGAGTGCGAGACATCACTGCCGTTGTCAGAGCGCGATCAGACCTCACTAAGCGAGTGCTGAACGCAGTTGGACATAGTGGTGTATTAGAGGTGAAAAATTATATAAATAACTGTTGGGTTTCTTCGCACAAACCTGATCATTTCGTGTCTTAGGACATCAATGTGCCACCATGAGCCGCAGGGTTTAATTTGGAATTTGTCTGTGCATATTTTTTGACTCTTATAAGATTGTGTTACCTATTGACATCGCATTATACGACTGACAGACGGCAACGGTTGGAGTTAAAAATCATCATTTGTGTTCTACTGAAGAAACAAAGTCACCTACATCTTGGAAGCCCTGGGGGTAAGCAGATAAACTTTCATTTTTTGGTGAACTATCCCTTTAATAACTACATTCTTATTTCTTTTTCATTATTACCCTTAAATTCCTTTTAATCCTTTAATCATTTAATTCCTTTAAATAAAAAAGACCAGCATCCCCATGACCGGCTCCAGCATCCGGCTCCAGCATCCCCATGACCGGCTCCAGCATCCGGCTCCAGCATCCCCATGACCCTGCAGAGGATAAAGCAGTTAACTTAAGGAGAATGGATGGATGTTCTCCCCATGTTGCTGTGGGTTTCTCCCTACAAGATGTGCAGGACAGGTGAATTGTAGACACTAGAATTTATGTGTTTCATGTCTGTTTGTGTTGTGCCCTGCAACGGACTAACCATTCATCCTGGGTGTTTCCCTGTCTACAGCCTGAGAATGGCCTCCAGCATCCTTGCAACATAGGACAAGCGGTTTGGAAATTGAGTGGATGGATTTGAACCTGTGTATTCAGCATGAATATTCTGATCTGTCTTTTAACTGTTCTTCTTGTGAAACTGAAAAAAGGTTCACATAGTGATTTGCAACAACAAAGCGACTAGAGTTGTTCATTATCAATAAGAATTGGCACATGAGTCAACTTGAGCACTGTTGACAATGCAACTGAGTTGAAAAGAGTGCAACTTTAAACAAATGCAGTTATGTGACGATTACCAATGGGAATGCAGACAGTGAAGTTCATGTCATCAGCCACCTGATACAGATGGATACTGCAGTCAACCAACCACACAGCCACTTACCCAGCAATTTATTTGCTATCAATGTAAAGCCACCTTAAAGGAGTTATTTTCACAAAAATGACAAGTTAAAAGCTCTATTCACATTGAGACCAGTAAAATCACTGATGTTCACTGACTAATGGTTGGATTCTAGTAAAGGCGTACCTTCTTGAATGCTGCATCCAACTACTATTTCCATTATTTGTAAGTGTTAGTTTTAATTGAAATTGCATGGCCTTAGGCACTGTTAGTGTGAACGCCCCGTTACTCATCCTCATGTCATTCCGGTCAAGTCAAGTCACCTTTATTTATATAGCACTTTATACAATCAATACAGATTCAAGTTTCAAAGCAACTTTACAGTGATAAAAAGGAAAATAAGGATCAATGATGCAAACAGAATTTAAGTATTCCACATTTCAAAGTCTTCTGGAACCATATGATAGCTTTGTGTCATTAACAGACTGGAATTTTAAGTCATTCACTGAAAATGTTCCCATCTGCCACAGCCCTCAAAGCAAATATGGTGCCTTTTGGAGTTGCATCAGTTTTTATGTTGATGGTGTTTGGTCATGAGACATGCAAGCACTTTCTAAACTTTCTACATTTCTAAAGGCATCATGTTTTATGTGAGAGTTGTGGTGGAGCTTTTGTGTGTGTGTGTTTTTTTTTTTCTATCCTGTAAACTGTAATTGCAGTGGTGTCCAATCCCAGGTGAACATGATTTCAACAAGTACAACATGTTCCTGGATCAACATCTTTGTTCATCCTGGAACAACATTTCAATCAGATTTGAGGGACAAGTTTACAGTTTATGTAAAGTTTAGGCTTACAACCAGGGTTAGGTGTGCTACTGTGCAAGTGTAAAACATAATAAAAGCTCTTGAGATGATACAGAGAGACCAGACATAATAAAGTTCTGACACTATCCTCCACAATTATTTAATTGGCAAAATATCTCAGCACTTACGGGTGCATCCAGTTCACACTCAATCGGCATTCCATGTATGGTCACAGAAATCTATCGCTACAATATGAACGTTTCATCGTCTTCAAATACCTAAATTTTCATCTTCTGCACTACAACGCGGAAACTGCAATTTCTAATTTATCTACTTGGTGGAGTGTTATGAAAAATCTCTGCTTGACAAAAACGCTGTCTCAAGCTGCGTCCCAATTCAGAGGCTGCATCCTTCGAAGGCCGCATTTGAAGGCTGTCCCAATTCGAAGGCTTCTTCAAATGTGGCCTCCAAATGCATACTTTGTTTGCCAGGAAATAAAGGATATAACAGATGGAACCTTCACAGCCTTGCCTACCCCAGAATTCATTGAACGCCAGTGGCGACAGGATTTTTTTGAGAGAAATTGCTGAATTACACTTTTAAACATAAGTACTGGGTTTCAACTTACTCAAATATCTAATGATAAAAACGTAAAATATATATATATATATATATATATATATATATATATATATATATATATATTTTTTTTTTTAAATTGGTTCAAATGTTGACATATCTCATTAAGATGTGATTATATATAGTTTATACTCTTTATTGTATATAGAAATAGACCATGGTGAACATATTTGGACAGTGTGTGAACCCTGTTTTGTTTTCAGACAGTTTAATATAACTTTAAAAAAAAAAGTCCAGTACAAATGTTACTGCCACTCATCAAAGGCGTGGCTTTTAAAGTCTGAGTCCTTCAGTGTGGACAGGAGGCCAAAACAGAGAAAAATGTATCCAGGTTAGTGTAGACGTAGCCTCAGGCAAGGGTGTTTGGGCAGGTTGGAGCTAAACTCAGGACTTTGGCCTCCCAGGAGCAGGATTGGACACCATGTACTATTCAATGGAAAGGAGCTATCTGAAGCTTCTTCAAAGCCTCTCCTTATATTTTCCTCAGAAAAAAATCATGACGTATGGGTTTGGAAGGGCAAGAGGAGAGTGAGTAAATGATCAACAATTCTTTTAACACTGGGTCCATACTTATTGCTAATTGCTAATTACATTGGCAAAGTGTTCTAGTCGTCTGCTTTATTTAGACAAAGTTAGTGATTATTCTTACTTTCCTCTGAATTTGATACCAAATCATTTGTGACTTTGTTGGACTAACAAACCAAAATTCTGCTTAATTTAGTTATGGTACAGAATTTCACAACATGCTCATTTTGTTGAAATGCAGTAATTAGTCATCACACAACAGAGGCAGCGGAGGGGTTGGAGGGGTTCAGTGTAAATTAGTTATTTCTGCTTATTAGACAGATTGTGTAATCGCTGTCATGAAAGGTGATCTCGCATGCCACGGAAACTCAGGGAACATACTTCCTCAATCCACAAATTTTCATGCTCAGCAAACTGCTTTCCCTCAGTTGAAGAGATCGCTACCTATAAGTAAGCCATAAGACCGCTAATATGCCACATGAGGCCAGGCAAGTAGTACTCCAATTGAATCTGGCATTGTATTTATTGTTATATTTTGAAATGTTAGGACATTTCTATTGCTTGCACTCAAAATGTCTTGTTTTGCGATAGAGCAATTGACTAAACTTCACATTAACAAGAGGAAGTTGCAGTGCCTGTCTTAATAATTAAGTTAATGTTCTCATTAAGTTACACTGCTTCATAAAAGGCCAAGCCCAGCGGCACCTCTATGATGTGGCAAGACAAGGAAATGTTGCACCAAAACGGACACAAAAGGAAGCCAGTAAGGAGCTCAGACAAACCCTTGTTTCTTCTTTTTTTCTGCAATGTAGTAAATACTGCCTGGAGTATTGTAACCGTCCTGCTTGATCTTGTGAGGAATCTACACATTGCACTCCGTCATCAAGTTATCATACTATGCCAGCTGATGACAACTGCGACCAACAATTGCTCACAATAGCAAACAAATCACAGTCAACTTCTCACAGAGCAATGTCAATAGTGGAGTCTTGACATGAAAAGCATTTCGAATCTGCAATCGCAGGTGAAAATTCATCATGAAACTTTGTGGAGTAAATTTTGGTCAGTCTCAGAAAAAGGTTTGCATACCTGAAAACTGAAAACATGCTACACACATTCACATTTTCTCAGTGGTAGCAATGGCTATCAATGACAACATCATGAGTTTGATCCCTAGGGAATGACAAAAGCCCTGAATTCATTCTAAGTTACTTTGAATGAAAGCTAAATGTAAATATGACCTGTTTGTTGCTGCTGTAGCTTTTTTCCTTGCAGACCAGGTTTACACTCAGCGTGAAGTGCTCCATAGGGATGTATTCTTTTCTTTTAAAGTTGTGTTGTGGCAGAAACTGAGGTTAAGAGGCTTCTTCAGCAATCTGGTGCTATTGCCAAACAGGTGGGTGCTTCATCGGATAACATCAAGAACAAGATAAACAAATTCATTCTATTATCATTCTAAATGCACTAGCAACATGCTATATTAAGTATACAGTAAAGGTCCGTTCACACCAAGAAAGATAACTATAATGATAACTATATTAATATCCACACCAGTGGACAATATCATTCTGTTTATTAATGCACTGCAGTTTTGTCGTCTGCCACTTTAAATGCTTGAACTCTGTAGAGCAGGATGGATTCTGATGGGCTATCAATGTTTTTATCCTTCATCAGCTATAAAAAAAAATTCTGAAAGTGATTCCCACAATATTTTATATGTAATATTTTATCTGTGTTATAGTTGTGATGTGGACTCTGCTATTCTTTTATATTTAGAATGATTTTTAGAACTATATCTTCATCATTATCATTATCATTATAGTAGGGGTGTAATGGTACATGTATTCATCCCGAACCGTCACGGTACAAATGTCATGGTTTGGTGCATACAGTCAGAGGACGAATAGTCAGTCACAGGCAATCCACACCCCAATCCAGAAGGGGGGTGTGCGCGGTAATGCAACGCTGTTTGCTAACCGCCACAAAAGAAAAAAGAGCAGAAGAAAAAGAGATTATCTATGCACCAAAACAAGAGTTTAGATGGCACGCAAGAGTAGCCTATATGCTGAGTTTTGATTAATTTTTGTGATGCTCCACAAGCTACATGGAAAGGAAACCAGGGCGGCTGTGGTTGGTCTACTGCTTACAGCGCGTCTGGAGGCTTCCTAAAGCTCAGCGATTGTACACAGTGTAAAGACAATAATGATGGCTTTGATTTTGATCTCAATCCAAGTGCGAGTCCGATGACGAAACATTGGAAGAACTAGTTATTCAACCCGAGCCTCCATTGCAAGGACGACTTGAGCGGGACGTTTCTCAGTGATACGCTACTCAGTTTGACGTACATCATGTCATCATTTATCATTACTCAAAGTAGTAAGAACAACAGACAATCTGCATTAATGGACACAGTTGTAGGTGGTAGTGGGCTACAGCTGATTAGCAGAAGTATTTCAGTAGGAGAGTGATAACGTGAGTTAGCTGGCTAGCCAAAGACCTGAAGACCTACATAATAACTACGTATTTTGAACACCCGGTAGTAAATATATACACCAATAATTAATCATACTTATAGGTTGTGATTCTGAGGAGAAAGTTGGTCCAAAAAAAGTGGGTACTGTCCCATATTAAATGGATAGGCCTAAGTGTTTTGTAAATCCCATTTAGACTTCAAGGAGATTTGAGACACAATCCTAAAAAGGTTGTACTGCTGTTGTATCCCTGTGGTAGTTTTAACCACTGATTCTTCACATCCTCATCCAGTGTTTACAAAGAGAATTTGCTTTTGCAGAGCACACAACAAGAACCAGCTACAGTGTTTTGAGGGTCAAAGTAAATGTTGTTCACGAAGACCATAAGCAGGCATTATGCAAATGTCTTACCGCATTACATATGCAGGTCACATAAGTGAGACTGGGATTCCTGGCGACTCGTTCAGGCAGTTCAGAGTCGATTTTTTTGTTTTGGAAGACAATAACTTTATTTATCGTGCACTTTCGACTTTACAACTTTGCAGATCGTTTACATTCACAGACAGCTACATTACACATTGCATGAAAGGTGACGTTCGAAAAAGCATAATAGGGGTACTTTCTTTAAGACACAATCTTAACATAATGACTATGTTTATGCAACTGGTCCCTGGTCACTTTTTATGTGATAATTAATGAGGGGGAAATCTGAAATCAGAATCACAGTTCTGTATGTTATGTTTGCTAACAAACCCCTTTATCATATTGTGAAATGTTTATTTATTTATTTGCATCTGTATTTTTCAAGCTGCACATGCTCAGGACAGAATGACAGAATGTGTCTTGCACTGTCTTAAATTATGTGATGACAGAGAGAGAGAGAGAGAGGCAGGGAAAGGTGAGAGAGACAGGCTTCAGAATGAACCTATCAATCCAGCCTGCCTATTATCCAGTGTGAGATGCATCTACATATCAGACACCTAGTTAGTGAACTTGTTTAAAATTAATAAAAACGGTCGCCAAGCGTGGCCAGAGACAGCTCTGGTTATTGATTAAGGCACATCAGAGAAATAGAAGGCAGTGCTATTAAAAGTACAAATTATGTTCTGTGTTTAGCACAGCCTGTCATTCATGAAGATGGATACACGTACAGAGATAAATAGTTTCTCTTTTACTCATGCCTGTGCTTCTGAAGCATTTAGGTTAGATTAATTCAACACATGGATTTCATTTACATTTGTTCATTATTTTTAATCTATAGGATCAGAATTTAAGTATATTTATCACCAGGTTTCAAAGAGTAATTATTGTTAAACACAACCGTTCAAAAGTATGATTTTTAAACGTTTTTGAATATTCTCTTATGCTCACCAAGACTGCATTTATTTCCAAAATAAAGTAAAAACATGTGATCAAAGCTGAATTTTCAGCATCATTACTCCAGTCTTTAGTGTCACATGATCATTCAGAAATCATTCTAATATGCTGATCTGATGCTCAAGAAACATTTATTATTATAATCAGTGAACAGCTGTGCTGCTTCATATTTGTGTGGAAACCGTGATATATTTTTTTCACATAATTCCTTGATAGAAAGTCCAAAACAACAGCATTTATCAGCATTTAACAGCATGAGATAAAATATTTGGTAACACTTTTTACAGTGTCCTTGTTACTTATGTTACATGTAGTTACTGTAGTAATAACTCCATTGTTGTTCTTATTTATTTACACACGCCGTCAAACTGTTATATAAACACAATATCACACTCGTAGCCATGCGATATGGCTGTATATCAGCATGGCTGTGATTCGGTCTGAGGCAAAAGGCCGCAGGACAAGTGCCATAAGTAATCACAGCCGTGCTGATATACAGCCATATCGCACAGCTACGAGTGTGATATTGTGTTTATACAACAGTTCGATGGCGTGTGTAAATAAATAAGAACAACAATGGAGTGTCTTTAAAAACCCTCTTTTGTGAGGAACTGCTTCCTTCCGCCACAGATTCAAATCTCAAGTTGACAAGGTGAGCTCAAGCCTCTGTTACTAATTCTAAAAGAACTAGTAACAACATTGAGTTGCTTCATTGAAACTCACTGTAATATGTAGAGTAATATGAGAGAGACATCGTCTGAGCGAGTGTATTACCTGCATCTAGCTGATATTGTTCAGGTTAATCTTATATTGATCATCACATCCAGCATCTTCATCCTTATATTGATAATCAGTTTGAATGGCTGCTGAGGAAAGTGATATCATTGTCTTTGTCCTTTTAACATTTTAGACATTCCCATGACAGTGCTAGTCAAGGCATTTGTCAGTTGTGTCTCATAAGATGTTTAAAGTAAAAACAACGTCCTTGTTTCAGTCCATTACAATATAAAGGTCTTTGCGACTGACTCACTCACTCATAAAGACAGTCTTTGCTGCCTATTAATGTAACTTTCACTGAAGTCGAAATCACCAACAGACTCTTTCTCAATACCAAAAACTACGGCATGTTATTTATATAAAATATTACTTATTGAACAATAATATTTCAGTTAGCAACAATAGCCATTATAACAGTATAAGAAGTAAAATAGGAAATAAACACAAGCAAACAGTTCAGTCAAATGTACAAAAGCGCTCTAGTACAGGATTTAATTTGAATGTAAATATAAAGATATTAAACTTAATATAGCCATTAAGCCAAATCTATTAGGAAGAAGTATTATATTAGTAAGACCAAAGATTGCCCGTTTGATATACTCAAAAGAAATTATACCTCAGATTTATACACTATCTACATAAGAGCCAAGGGCAAATTCCCGAAGGGCTGGCCAAGATGAAGCTGTTCTCGGCGAGTACATGAGCACTGAACGGCCGCTGACGGCCTGGAGCTCAAATCTCTGAATGCGTCTAAAACAGTTTTCATTTCAATAGGTGCTATGTTTATATATAAATCACATATCTGAGGTCTAAACAACTATATTCTCGCCTAAAAAACTCTTAAAACTACATTCCGCTACAAATAATAGTAGTATCTATAAATTATGGTGGGTTTGCTTGTCTGCCATGACACTCGCTGTGAGAATGCTGACAGGATGGGATATTGGTAGAATATCTCATAGCTGGAAAGACCTTTCAGCCAATCAGATTTGAAAAACCAGAAAGAACTGTTGTATTAATATATATGTACAAAATGCTTAATATAGTGTATTAAAACAAATATTTAAAACTTTATTTTTTAAAAAAACATTCCTAGATTATAAAGTAACTTCTAGAAGGAAAGTTGTTGCTTGATTTAATTTCTGTGTGTTAATTGCTTTTGATTCATGGGCGCCAGGAGTTCAGCAAATCCTAAACTCTCACCCCATGTAGTTATAACATATACATGTCATTATGACTGATGCCACGCCAAAAAATTAGAGAGAGTGTAAATGAGTTTAAGTGTCAAAAGACACGAAAGCATCTTCTGCTTAAGCAGTTTTTTTTTTTTTTTTTTTTTTTTTTACTTTAGATGCTCATTTTTTGTAATTGCTCATTTTTGTCTTGTCTTTATTTTGTTGGAGAGACCTTGTGCTCTCTGAGAAACAACCACTTAATCATGTAACAAATTAAACAATATCATTCCGACAGCTCCAGATGGTCAAGTCCTGCTCCTCTTCAGCCCAAGAGAATGATTGAGAAGGAGTGAGAGAGGGGGGGGATGAAAGAGGTAAAATTAATTTGTCAGAACAGAGGGAAATTTGCATTTGCATGTAGTTTAGAAGGACGGCAGACATTGCTGTAAACAGGCGAGTAACAGAGTAGAGAAATGTGACAAAAAAGCCTTTGTGTGTGTGCTGTCTGGAAGGAAAATGCTAACTAAAAGATGATTTTTGTTTACGAGAACTTTATTGGAAGATGAGGATGCCATACGCACTAATTTATGGTTGAACGCTCCAATCTGTGTCTGGATACAGGACCTTTCTTCACCTGCAGCTGACAGGCCATCAATTTCTAGATGTGTCTGGAAACAACACAACAAAAACAAAACATGGGCAGGAGAGACAGTGATGCCCAGAAGACACCTTGTGTTTTATACATATTTAATACCTTTATTTTGGTCGTCCCCATTAGACTGCAGCAGTAATGAGAGCAGTGTAACGCACACATCAAAGTCTGAAGCTCTGATGGATCGGCCCCAAACTGCAGAGAATCTGCTTTAAAGTGAACCTGCCTGATACATACCACGGGCTAGATGTCAGAAAATGTACAGTAATAAAAAAGGATTTCATGAATTGCTTTTCTAAGTAATTGTGGTGTTTGCTAAGCATTATCACTCATGTAGAGTTAATGATATGAACAAACCCTTAACCCTAAACTCACTGTGCTGCAGACATGAATGATTCCCTAAATCACTGTTGAGGAGAAGATAGATATGCGGTTTCTTTTACAAGTGAACAAATTAATAAGTTTTGCATGGCAGATGGTAAAACAGGTTTTAATTTATATATATATTATACAGGTGCTGGTCATATAATTAGAATATCATCAAAAAGTTTATTTATTTCACTAATTCCATTCAAAAAGTGAAACTTGTATATTATATTCATTCATTACACACAGACTGCACTGTAAAAAAAAAATCCCAGTAAAATTTACGGTAAAAAACGTCTCGGTTACGTATGTAACCCTCGTTCCCTGAAGGAGGGAACGGAGACGTACGTCAGTAGTGACCGACGAATTGGGATATCGCTTAGAGAGCCCTATCATCTTCGTGTAAACTAAAACAAGCCAATGGAATTGGCGTGCGATATTTGCATAATGCGCACCGCCCCCGACAGGTGTATATAAATAGGAAGCGGATGCAATCGCACTCTGTTTTTCGCTGAGGAGACAACTGGTGTCCGCGCTACAGCGAGGGTACAGAAACTGTGGCGACGGGACGTACGTCTCCGTTCCCTCCTTCAGGGAACGAGGGTTACATACGTAACCGAGACGTTCCCTTTCAGTCGGTCACGTTCGACGTACGTCAGTAGTGACCGACGAATTGGGATCCCAACTAAAGCGCCACAGTTACGAAACCCCTTCCAGTGCCCAGCGCAAGCTCAGCCGCCCATAGCACCGGCTGGCGGTGAAGGGGGCGAGCTTACACCGAGAGAGTCTACTGCTGTCTAACCACTACCCACTAAGTAAACTAGACACACTGGGGAAGCGAACCCGTAAGGGACGCTGCGGAGACCACTACCTACCCAATGGGGGAGGAGTTTACGTGGAGAATACACATATGGACTGGCCCGGGGGGCAGTACGCATATGGAGTCCCTGGGATGGCTCCACCTGGTAGGGGGAGACTCATCTGACAGGTGACAGCAGAGCTGGCTCTGCTAAGGGAAAGACACGGACTCGGCCCGTAGGGAGTTTTAAACCGTGGAAAATTACACATATGGGACCGCTCACGTAGAGGGGTCACGACATATGGGCCCCAGCCAACAGACAGCGTCAGCGACGGATGTAGGCCTGGCATCAGACACTCCGCAATGTCCGAGCCGAAGGGGGAGGCGGAGGAACTCGACAGGGTTCGCCAAGCGGGGAACACGACTGGAGAGAAGTATGCACGTATCCGGCCAGTGGCGGGAATGGCATTGCAAGCCGACACTTAGAGCGGGTACAACACGTCTACCGACTAGTGGATGCGAGTACACGGTGAAGATACCGGCTCTACACGTAGGCTATAAAACCTAGCGAACGTGTTAGGTGTCGCCCAGCCCGCAGCTCTACAAATATCTGTCAGCGAGGCGCCATGAGCCAGCGCCCAGGAAGAGGCCACCCCTCTGGTGGAGTGGGCTCTCAACCCGAGCGGGCAAGGCACGCCCTGGGATTCATACGCCAAGGCGATGGCATCCACTATCCAGTGGGCCATCCTCTGCTTGGAGACAGCCTTTCCCTTCTGCTGGCCTCCGTAACAGATGAAGAGCTGGATCTGAGGTCCTGAAGCTTCGCGTTCTATCCACGTAAACGCGCAGAGCGCGGACGGGACAGAGCAAAGCTAGGGCTGGGTCTGCCTCCTCCGAGGGCAGCGCTTGCAGGTTCACTACCTGATCTCTGAAGGGAGTGGTAGGAACCTTGGGCACGTATCCAGGCCGGGGTCTCAGAATAACGTGAGAATCACCGGGCCCGAATTCTAGGCACGTTTCGTCGACCGAAAATGCATGCAGGATCCCCTACCCTCTTCAGGGAAGCCAATGCAACCAGAAGAACCGTCTTAAGAGACAATAGTTTCAGGTCGACTGATTGCAAAGGCTCAAAGGGATGACCCCGGAGAGCTGTGAGAACCAGGGTCAAATCCCAAGAGGGTACGGAGGAAGGGCGAGGAGGATTTAATCTCCTCGCTCCCCTCAGGAATCTGACGATCAGATCGTGTTTCCCCAGGGACTTACCCTCAACTGCGTGGTGATGTGCGGCGATAGCGGCAACATACACCTTGAGGGTGGAGGGAGACAGCCTTCGCTCCAACCCTTCTTGCAGGAAGGAAAGCACGGATCCGACCGAAGCATGATCGGGGGTCCTCTCGGCGAGAGGCGCACCATTCGACGAACAGGTTCCACTTCAACGCATAGAGACTCCTAGTGGAAGGAGCTCTAGCGGAAGTGATGGTGTCTACAACCGCTTGCGGGAGATCACTCAGAACCTCCGCATCCCGTCCAGGGACCACACGTGGAGGTTCCACAGGTCGGGACGCGGGTGCCACAGGGTGCCCCGTCTCTGAGTCAGGAGGTCCTTCCTCAGAGGAATCGGCCAGGGAGGGGCTGTCGCGAGGAGAATGAGGTCTGAGAACCAGGTCCGAGTGGGCCAAGTACGGAGCCACTAACAGAACCTGCTCCCCGTCCTCCCTGACCTTGCACAGGAGTTGTGCGAGAAGGCTCACTGGGGGAAACGCATATTTGCGCAGACCCGGGGGCCAGCTGTGTGCCAGGGCATCCGTGCCGAGCGTGCCGCCGGTCAGGGAATAAAACCACTGGCAGTGGGCAGTTTCCGGGGAGGCAAACAGGTCTACCTGGGCCTCGCCGAAACGCTGCCAAATCAGCTGGACCGCCTGGGGGTGGAGCCGCCACTCGCCCGCAAGTGGAGGCTGCCGTGACAGCTCGTCGGCTGCACGGTTGAGCACACCTGGGACATGAGTGGCCCGAAGGGACCTCAGATACGCTTCTGACTCCACAACAAGAGATGGCGGGCGAGTTGCGACATGCGACGGGAGCGTAGACCACCTTGACGGTTGATGTACGCAACGGCCGCAGTGCTGTCTGAGCGGACTAGAACGTGCTTGCCTGACAACAGCTTCTTGAAGCGGGCCAGCGCAAGACGTACCGCTAGCAACTCGAGGCAATTGATATGCCAATGCAGCTGAGGCCCCGTCCAAAGACCTGCCACTGCATGCCCGTTGTACGTGGCCCCCCATCCCGTGGCAGAGGCATCTGTGGAGACCACAGCGTGCCTGGACACTTGTTCGAGGGGTACTCCGGCCCGCAGGAACGAAGGGTCCGACCACCGGACAAGGGTGCGACGGCAGCTCGGTGTCACGGGGACACGGAGCGTGCCGCACTGCCACGCCCATCTCGGGACCCGGCCGCGGAGCCAGTGTTGAAGCGGTCTCATATGAAGCAATCCGAGCGGCGTTACCGCGGCTGCAGATGCCATATGCCCCAGGAGCCTCTGAAAATCTTTCAGTGGAACCGCTGTCCTGCGCTTGAGCGAACTCAGGCAGTTCAACACCGACTGGACGCGCGCCTCGGTGAGACGCGCAGTCCGTGCGACCGAGTCTAGCTCGAGACCGAGATAAGAGATCCTCTGCCCGGGGGCGAGTTTGCTCTTGTCCCAGTTGACCCGAAGACCCAACCGGCTGAGGTGAGCTAAAACCATGTCCCTGTGTTCGCACAACTGCTCTCGCGACTGGCCAGGATCAGCCAGTCGTCGAGATAGTTGAGAATACGAACGCCCTGTTCCTTGATGGGAACAATGGCCGCCTCCGCAACCTTCGTAAAGACGCGGGGTGACAGGGCCAGCCCGAAGGGTAGGACTTTGTACTGATATGCCCGACCCTCGAACGCAAACCGCAGGAAGGGTCTGTGTCGAGGCAGAATCGAGACATGAAAGTACGCGTCCTTCAGGTCGATCGCTGCAAACCAATCCCGGGGACGGACGCATTCGAAAATGCGCTTCTGCGTGAGCATCTTGAACGGCATCTTGTGAAGATACCGGTTCAAAGGACGCGCAGATCCAGGATTGGCCGTAGCCCACCGCCCTTCTTTGGTACAATGAAGTAGGGGCTGTAGAACCCCGACTTCATATCGGCTGGAGGGACCGGCTCGATTGCATCCTTCGCCAGGAGGACAGCAATCTCCGCCCGGAGAACAGGTGCACTGTCCAACGACACCTGAGTGAAGTGGACACCCCTGAAAACCGGGGGACGCCGGGCGAACTGAATCGCATAGCCGAGTCTGATAGTGCGAATGAGCCAGCGGGACGGGCTGGGGAAGCGTGATCCACGCCTCCAGACTCCGAGCCAGCGGGACCAAAGGCACCACAGACGCACCGGGGGTGGGGCAGCAAGGCAGAGAGGGACCCGACTCGGACGGCATGGGAGCGGCCCGGAGTGAGGTCGGACTCTGCGAGGCAGCAGTGCGAATGGGAGACGGCGCACGGGACGCGGTCTGCACCACCACACTGTCACCTGCTGGCGAATGGGAGGGGGCTGCGAGTGGCGAGGCGGGGCCTGGCACACTGGCAGACACGCCCTCTTGTGACCTGGAGTTTGAGGAAACTGCTCTTTTTGTGGCAAAGTGGGTACCGCTGGACTCCGGAGAGCCAGCGGCGGTAGATGGACAGACAAACACAAAATTCCCCCCGGCCCTCCTCCGGGGGTGGGAGAGCATGGTGGAATACTCTCCCGAAGAGCAGGACCTTCCCCTCCAGGTCGCCCGTCTCAGGGCCGTGTTCTTCCCCGACCGCTTGCCACCTGGCTTGGCAGAGACGGGCTGGGCACCACGTCCGCGACCGGCACCCTGCTGTTTGGCTGGTGTAGGCTGCTGCTTTGCCGACTTAGCAGGGGCGGAGGAAGACGCAGGCGGGCGCCCTCGGCGACGAGCGGGCTGAGGCTGAGCCACGGGCGGCTGGGTGGAGGCAGCAGCGGACCGCCGTGGCATGACGTGTCTGATAGCCTCAGCCTGCTTCTGTGCAGCGGAGAACTGTTGGGCACAGCTCTCCACCGCGTCGCCGAAAAGGCCGACCGGAGACACGGGGGAATCCAGGAACCGATGTTTGTCGGTCTCCCTCATGTCTGCCAAGGGTCAGCCAGAGGTGGCGTTGCTGGACTACCAAGGTAGACATCGCCTGGACCAACAGAACGCGCTGTCACCTTCGTTGCCCGGAGGGCAAGGTCAGTGGCAGCGCGCAGCTCCCCAAGCAGCTGTTGGTCAGGACCTTCCTGGGGCATCTCCGACAGCGCCT
Source organism: Megalobrama amblycephala (assembly GCF_018812025.1). Lineage (NCBI taxonomy): Eukaryota > Metazoa > Chordata > Actinopteri > Cypriniformes > Xenocyprididae > Megalobrama > Megalobrama amblycephala. The sequence goes on from NC_063067.1 coordinate 30,331,616, forward strand.
TTTGCCTGGTAGACCTGCAAAAGGGCCATCGCGTGCAGGGCAGAGGCAGCCTGCCCACAGGCACTGTAAGCTTTCTCAGTCAGACCGGCTGAGAACTTCACAGGCCCGGGACGGGAGACGCGGCTCACCACGCCAGCCAGTGGCCTGTTGGACACAACTGCATCGCAACAGACCGCTCGACTGGCGGGATCCTCGCGTACCCCCTGGCTTCCCCGCCGTCCAGGGAGGTGAAGGCGGACGAGGGACCAGGCCCTGTACGAGCCCCATACGGAGCTTGCCAAGACCTGGTCACCTCATCGTGTACTTCCGGGAAGAAAGGCATTGGGGCGGGACGCTGGATTTGACCAGCGCGACCCCCCCCAAGTACCAATCGTCCAACCGAGATGGGCCGGGACAGGGTGGAGGGTTCCACTCAAGCCCGACGCACAAGGCGGCCCGGGAGAGCACAGCCGTGAGCTCGGGATCCGACTCGGGCCACGCTACCGTCCCGGAGGGCGGCAGCGCGTCCGGATCTTCCTCCCCCGAGGACTCAGGCTCACCTTCCGATGCAGCGGATCGACATCCTGATCCGCCGCCGGCGCACCAAAGGTAACGGCTGGACAGTCCGTAGAGGGCCCAGCGGAAACCAACGGTGGCACGATGGGTTGCGGTGCTGGATGAGGCGGCAGGGGCCCGAGGAGCGTTTCCGCTCGGCGGGGAAGCCCTGACCGTAATCCTCAGGTCACCCTTCCTATACACCGCCGAACCGTCATTCCGGCCCGGGCCGGAAAAAACGGTCGAACGGGGCATAGGGGAGGGGACCCCCGCTTCCTGAGACTTCAGGAAGGAGAGTCTCGACCTCAGCACCGCGATAGTCATGTTCCCGCAATGGGAACATGAACCATCCACAAAAGCTGCTTCAGCGTGCTGAACGCCCAAACACGAGATGCAAGCGATTGTGCCCATCAGCAGGGACCAGGGAACGACCGCACCCAGTAACGCACAGACGAAATGACATACTGTCAGGGTTCGTCTGTAAAGCTCTTTTAGAAGGGGAAAACAGTCAACTCACTCGTGCTGAAGCACACAGGGAGTGACGCGATGTGTCAGGTACACCACTCCCTGACACACCGAGGAACCGGCCCAAATCGCAACACACACACTTTCACTCTTTAGGCGTTGCTGTGAAAACAGCAGTTGAGAGCTTATAGCTCAGGCTCCTCGGACAGCTCGCGACCTCGCTGAACGTGCCTCGTTACACCGGCACAAAACGGCTTCGCTGTGAATCCTCTTCTTGAGGCAGTTTTAGTTCAAAAACAAACGAAGAAAGGAGTCTTCTTAAACAGGACACCAGTGAATGGCTCCGAAGCGAAAGACAGAGTGCGATTGCATCTGCTTCCTATTTATATACACCTGTCGGGGGCGGTGCGCATTATGCAAATATCGCACGCCAATTCCATTGGCTTGTTTTAGTTTACACGAAGCTGATAGGGCTCTCTAAGCGATATCCCAATTCGTCGGTCACTACTGACGTACGTCGAACGTGACCGACTGAAAGGGAACCGGCAGCTGTGGTTGCCAGAACTTTACCGTAAAAAATACAGTAGCAACGTAAAAAAAAATCTGTTAAATTTACGGTAAAATAACGTATTTCATTAACTGATATAATGTTAATTTACCAACCTAATGAAGTACTAATATCTGTTTTGTACCTTTATAATACACTGACAGTCACCAAACACAGTGGTGATAAGAGTCACATGATGAATCAAAGTTCATCACAAGCAGCTTTTCCACAAGCTGAGGAGGACAATACTAATATATAGAAGGTGCACACAGTGTCATTCACACACACACTAAACACCATCATGGTAACATGCATGAAATTTTAAAAATGCAATAAACATTAATTTAACAACATTAGATGTAACATAAAACCCTAATGTACATAACTGATTAGAAAATAATGAGAAAAACTAAGAAGAAACAGAGTTATTTCAACGAAAATATATCAAATGTGAAATGTCACGCAGGGAATTGTGGGAATGTCAATTTACGGTTTTTCACTGTAAATTTTACAATGAATTGTTATTTTTCACTTCCAAAAACTGTGAATTTAACGGTATTTTACCGTAAAATTACATTAAATGTACCGTTAGATCTATTACAGTTATTCACCGTATATAGTACGGAAACTTTCTGTAAACCAATTGACAGTTATTCACCGCAGCATTTTTACAGTCTTTTACTGTTAAAATCATGATCATTTTTTACAGTGTGATATATTTCAAATGTTTATTTCTTTTAATTTTGATGATTATAACTGACAACTAATGAAAATCCCAAATTCAGTATCTCAGAAAATTAGAATATTACTTAAGACCAATACAAAGAAAGGATTTTTAGAAATCTTGGCCAACTGAAAAGTATGAACATGAAAAGTATGAGCATGTACAGCACTCAATACTTAGTTTGAGCTCCTTTTGCCTGAATTACTGCAGCAATGTGGCGTGGCATGGAGTCGATCAGTCTGTGGCACTGCTCAGGTGTTATGAGAGCCCAGGTTGCTCTGATAGTGGCCTTCAGCTCTTCTGCATTGTTGGGTCTGGCATATCGCATCGTCCTCTTCACAATACCCCATAGATTTTCTATGGGGTTAAGGTCAGGCGAGTTTGCTGGCCAGTTAAGAACAGGGATACCATGGTCCTTAAACCAGGTACTGGTAGCTTTGGCACTGTGCGCAGGTGCCAAGTCCTGCTGGAAAATGAAATCTGCATCTCCATAAAGTTGGTCAGCAGCAGGAAGCATGGAGTGCTCTAAAACTTCCTGGTATACGGCTACGTTGACCTTGGACCTCAGAAAACACAGTGGACCAACACCAGCAGATGACATGGCACCCCAAACCATGACTGACTGTGGAAACTTTACACTGGACCTCAAGCAACGTGGATTGTGTGCCTCTTCTCTCTTCCTCCAGACTCTGGGACCCTGATTTCCAAAGGAAATGCAAAATTTACTTTCATCAGAGAACATAACTTTGGACCACTCAGCAGCAGTCCAGTCCTTTTTGTCTTTAGCTGCTTCTGACGCTGTCTGTTGTTCAAGAGTGGCTTGACACAAGGAATGCGACAGCTGAAAGCCATGTCTTGCATACGTCTGTGCGTAGTGGTTCTTGAAGCACTGACTCCAGCTGCAGTCCACTCTTTGTGAATCTCCCCCACATTTTTGAATGGGTTTTGTTTCACAATTCTTTCCAGGGTGCAGTTATCCCTGTTGCTTGTACACTTTTTTCTACCACATCTTTTCCTTCCCTTTGCCTCTCTATTAATGTGCTTGGACACAGAGCTCTGTGAACAGCCAGCCTCTTTTGTGTCTTGTGCAAGGTGTCAATGGTCGTCTTTTGGACAACTGTCAAGTCAGCAGTGACTGTGTAGCCTATAGAACTAGACTGAGAGACCATTTAAAGGCCTTTGCAGGTGTTTTGAGTTAATTAGCTGATTAGAGTGTGGCACAAGGTGTCTTCAATATTGAACCTTTTCACAATATTCTAATTTTTTAAGATACTGAATTTGGGATTTTCCTTAGTTGTCAGTTATAATCATCAAAATTAAAAGAAATAAACATTTGAAATATATCAGTCTGTGTGTAATGAATGAATATAATATACAAGTTTCACTTTTTGAATAGGATTAGTAACTTTTTGATGATATTCTAATTATATGACCAGCACCTGTATGTATATATATATATATATATATATAGAGAGAGAGAGAGAGAGAGAGAGAACACATTTTCTGACCAATACATTTCTCCAAGTTTATAGTGATTTGTGATGATTGGTTAAGGCACAGTACGGGTCAAAACTTTGGGAACATTACTATTTTTAAGGTTTTTGAAAGAAGTCTCTTATACTCATGAAGCCTTTATTTACTGCATTTGATCAAAATACATAAAAAACAGAAATTTATGAAATATTCTTACAATTTAAAATGATAGTTTTCTATTTTAATATACTTTAACATATTCTGTGATCAAAGCTGAATTTTACTCCAGTCTTCAGTGTCACATGATTCTTCAGAGATCATTCTAATATGCTGATTTATTATCAATGTTGAAAACAGTTGTGCTACTTAATTTTTTTTATAATCTGTGATACTTTTTCAAGATTATTTGATGAATAAAAAGTTTAAACCTGACACCTTGCACTTCTGGAGACTCCAGGTAGGTTGCAGTTCTGGAAAATGGTGGAGCTGGAGACTAAAGGGTTCCTGGTGGTTTCACACTTAATTCTTCACCTTAATTCTTAATTTTTTTTGCAGTTAACATGTCATTTCCTCTCCTCCTGTTTTTGTCTGACCCTGCTGACCCAATGAGCATTTCACTGTCCAATGGTCATGCTTTAACTTTGCAGGTTTTAGTATTGCATTAGTATTGCATCCTTCTCATAAGCATTTAATAATTTTTGACTTTTCAGTCTGAGTTAAATCTCTTTTTTGGCTCATTTTATCTGTAAAAGAAAACCTGCTTAATAATTATGCACACCTGAATATAAGGCGTTTTTCACTTCCAGCCTTCATGAACAATTATATATCACTTAATAACTACTATTAATTTTGTATTTAATCATTTATAAGATCGATGTGGTTTGGAATAGGTAAAATGTGCCTGGAAAAAAGTATGATCAGAAAATCAACTTGCCTAATAATTCTGCACAAGGTAAAATGGGGTAAAATGTTGTTTTTAAAGAAATTGTATACCTTTATTCAGAAATAATGCATTAAATTGATCAAAAGTGACAGCAAAGACATTTATAATGTTACAAAATATTTCTATTTCACATAAAAGCAGTTCTTTTGAACTTTCTATTAAATCAAAGAATCCAGAAAAAAAAAAAAATATGAAGCAGCAGAACTGTTTTCAACATTGATAACAAGAATTGTTTCTTGAGAACCAAATCATCATATTAGAATGATTTCTGTAGGATCATGTGACACTGAAGACTGGAGTAATGATGCTGAAAATTCAGCTTTGCATCACAGGAAAAAAATACATTTTAAAATATTTCCAAATAGAAAATATTTATTTTAAATTATAATAATTTTTGACAATATTACTGTTTTCAAGTCTGGAAATATCAATTCCACGATATTTCCAGGTTGTCTAGAGCAGTGGGAAGAGTAATCCCAATCAGTTCCAAACAGTGACATTCAGATCTTTTAAAATGATCAAGAATAAAGAGCACTGGTATCGTGTCTGTACTCTATTAAGCTCAGGTTTTGGGAATTTAAAGTGGAATTGGTGCATCTCTAGAGAAATCAACTCTCTCTCTCACACTCACAAATACAAATTCTCCACAGGTCAAAGGTCATCTGTTATGGTCATGACTTCAGTAATCTAGGAACAGTTCCGTTTGAAGAGACTAATTAAGTGTGTATTAACCAAGTTAATCAATACAGACAAAGCCAAGATTTGTTCTGCAAAGCATGTGCAAACATTTCAGTGGTGCTGTGTGTGTGTGTGTATTCACTCATGCGGTTATGTGATACAGTGTGTCATCTGGCTCAACAGCCCCCATGTGTGACATGAGCGGCGAGGTGTGTGTGTGTGTGTGCGTGCAGGAGCTGAATCAGCGGGAAACGGCTCCTAATCACCGCTGCTCATCTGTTAATGAAGTTAATGAAGAATGTGACAAAAGCCAAACGTGCTGAGATACTACAAGTTCCAGCACACTGAACTGAGCTTCTGTTTATGCTCCCTTCCCTTCATCAGCTCCTCTCTCATGAATCATCTCCCCCAAACGTGCGGCAGTCTTCAGTACACCCGTTTCTTTTCTGTACTCCTCCTTCACCCCTTTCACTCCATCATCCTGCTCTTGTCCCTGCTTGTACAGCCTGTTTGGGCTGCTGACAGCTCAAAATGCTTGCGTTCACACGCTACAGCTCGCAGGAGGTCGACCGGTAAGCCAGGAGTGAAGGCCCGTTCACAGCGAGAGCAACGCGATAAGGAAAATTCACAGGATTTTTGTGGGTCAAAACTATTAACACCTCATTGAAACATCCTTAAAACGAGATATATTCTGTTTTGCTTCACGAGTAAATGTATCTCAAATGATGCTTATTTCTTTTCTTCCCTATTGTGACATACACTGATCAGGCATAACATTATGACCACCTTCCTAATATTGTGTTGGTCCCCCTTTTGCTGCCAAAACAGCCCTGAACCTTCAGGGCATGGACTCCACTAGACCCCTGAAGGTGTGCTGTGGTATCTGGCACCAAGATGTTAGCAGCACTCATCCTTTAAGTTTTGTAAAGGCAGGAACACACCAAGCCGACGCCGACAAACTAGTGGTGATGAAAGCAAACTGCGGGGTTGGCTCACGTCGGCAGCATCTGTGTCCAGAGTTGCCCTGACACACCAAACTGACGCTCGACAGCCGACGGCCAAGTAGAACGTCTGTTCTGCGCCTGCGTGAGATGAAATGCCTTTCCGAACCAGCAGGTGGCAGTAGCTGAACAGCCAATCAGAATGATCAGATGGCCCGATGGACCAACGAGCTCTGACGCCGATTCAACATGTCGAATCGGCCGATAAAAGCCGACGAGGACCAACTTCAGCCGACGGTGCGGAACACACCGAGAAAACTTAGTCGGCCGACGAACAAAACGAACGTCGGCTTATTGTGTTCCTGCCTTAAGTTGCGAGGTGGGGCCTCCATGGATTGGACTTGTTAGTTCAGCACATCCCACAGATGCTCGATTGGACTGAGATCTGGGGAATTTAGAGGCCTAGTCATCACCTCTAACTTGTTCAGCATGGGCACCCATCATCTGTTGGATCGGACCACGTGCATCAATAAGCCTTGTCCGCCCATGACTGTCGCCGGTTCACCACTGTTCCTTCCTTGGACCACTTTTGATAGAGACTGACCACTGCAGACCGGGAACACCCCACAAGAGCTGCAGTTTTGGAGATGCTCTGACCCAGGCATCTAGCCATCACAATTTGTCCCTTGTCAAACTCGCTCAAATCCTTATGCTTGCCCATTTTCCTGATTCTAACACATCAACTTTGAGGACAAAATGTTCACTTGCTGCCTAATATATCCCTCCCACTAACAGGTGCCGAGATATTCAGTGTTATTCACTTCACCTGTCATTGGTCATAATGTTATGCCTTATCTGTGAATGTCTGATTGAAACGGCTTGTCATACAAGAAAAAAAGTAGGGCGGGGCTTGAGTTTGTCCATGGGGAATTGAGTGGATGATTGTGGTTTGCTATTGGTGGATCTCATGTGAGTGACAGCTTGAGAACTACTTGTGTAAGGTTTTTGAGTTTAGCTATATATATTAATAAAGTTATTGATGTTGAAGCCGATAGCCTCGTGGGCAGTGTTCTGACATATAGCGGGGTTGTGCTTGAGTTTGAGTGCCGGCTCTTGGTCCTTGCCAATCTTTCTCCCACTTTGCTTAAAAACACAAGAGACAAAAATGTTCATGATGTTACATTATAGATTCTGCTAAGCACCAGCTACACTAGAAATTTATAGAAAGCACATTCAAACAGGGCCATAATCACCATAGGCATTGAGGTGGACAAGTCCCCCCTTAATAATTTGACAGATCCCCCCAATATTTGACATTTCTTAATGCTGCTCTCCATTACGCACCGCCCTGTTTGTTGTTAGGATGACAACAGTTTCAAAAGTTACATTTTTAGGCTGGTCTGCCTCAACGGTCTAACAGCACTCGTCAATGTCAAAATGATGGCCAATCAGATCAAAGAAGGTGGGGCTTACTATTAACTGAAGATGAGTGTGAATTTCCAACACTTAGTTTTTACAGTGAAAGAGTACATGCGTGGTAAGATATAAGTAGTTAAACATTTAATATTTCATATTTTACGATGGATATGCAACCCACAGTAATATACAGTGATGCAAACTACCCAACTTTTTATGGAATTTATGGAATTATGCTATCATTTAAATGATGTAATTCATAACTGAATCTGATGTGACGTTTTTTACATTTTTGACATATTAGACATACAAACAAGATCGGATGTCTGCATATTTTTAAATAAAATATTGTTTGCAAAGAGTTCAAATGGACTACTTCACAACTACAGGCTATAATTAGACCTAGAACTTCTTTTACTGTTCTTATTTCTTTATTCCCTTAAATTACTTTTAATCCTTTAATTATTTAATTTATTTAAATAAAAAAATCCCCCTCCACCCCAATGATGCAATGATGTTCAAGGCATGATTATGGCCTTGCATTCAAAGAACTTGCAGCAAACGTTCCCTAAAAGTCTGAATGTCTGCTGAAAGTCCGGCGAACATCCCCTTCAACGTCCTTTTAACCCTACACAGTGTCCTTTCTGGAGACATTATGGCAAACTTTTTTGTTAGCTGGGAGCAAACAGAAGCTTTTATAAAAATAATAGAGAATTGAAAAGAGAGAAGCATTTTAGTAAATGATGTTTAACCAGCTATTTATAATGCAAATATCTGTTTTTCAGTGTTGATTCATTAAGTCAGACAAGGTTTTAATTAGCTTCTGAATTCAACATGTTGGAGCTGAACCAGCTGTATGAATGAATCACCAGTGTAATGAAAGAATAATTATGTAGTAATGCAAATATAATTCTATTTATCACCAGTAACCGGTAAGTGCTTTAATCTACTGTTTTTGGTTTGATTTTTTTAAAAGACACAAATAAACTGTTGTACAGCAATATAATTTATAGCTTTGATGTTATCAGCTAAATTTCATAAAGAAAAATCAGCACAAAAAAAAAAACAGAAAAAAACAGTATTAATCAGTATTTTTGTCTTGTTTTCTAAAAAGGATCTACATATATTTTAATGACACATTTACTTGGTTTGGTTAAGTTTATTTGCATGAATTTAATATAAATAATTTTAAAAAGTACAATCCATATACTGTGCAGGGAGAGGCAGAAAATCCCAAAGGGCTAAACAACAAAGAAAAAAAAGAAAGAAAGAAAGAAAGAAAGAAAGAAAGAAAGAAAAAATATGAAATTAAAGAAAAAGCTAAATTACAAATATATAAATATATATAATATATGACTGCATCAAGTTACAAAATTGCAGTAGATATTTCACCCATACAATGTTTTTTTCTTCTTGTTTTAAGCATAAATCTGACACAAAATAACTTTAATAATTAATAAGGTTTATGCTTAAAAAAAAAAAAAAACATTTCCAATGTACAATGAAAAAAAACAAAAAACATTTAATTCAACATATAATCCCTGAAAATTTAAAGTGTTTTGCCTTTTCAGTAAATGTAAACATTGATGTACAGAAGATAATAAAAATATAAATAATAAAAATAGTTTTATTCTTGAGCAGCAAATCAGCATATTAGAATGATTCCCAAAGAATCATGTGACACTGAACACTGGAATAATAAAGCTGAAAATTCAGCTTTGCATCACTGCAATAAATTATATTTTACTATATATTAAAACAACCCTAACCTCAGTTCACTCCTCAGAGTTCCTTCTCACCAGCTACAGTCTCTGAACAAGCTGGTGGAATGAGCTGCCAACCTCTACCTGCTGAGGACATCACATCTTTCAAGAAACAGCTGAAGACATGCCTCTTCCACAAGCACATAACCTCCCCATACCCTTAAACCAATGCACTTGACCAATGAAACTGAAACTAAGCAGAGAGGAGCAACCATAACTAAAGGACGGAGCATAACCGTGAGATTACATACCCCTTTCCAGAAGGCGCATCCTTGCGCCGTAAAGAGTCCAACTGTGGAGGGAGGGTGGGTCTTGGTGATGGATGTGGTCAAGCTGGCTGAGGATGGGACCCTGGGGAAGCTGTTGGGGGAAGCCAGGGTGGAGCCATGGTAGTCTGGGCAGACCAACTTATGGAGGCAGAGCCGGGTGAGGTTGAGACCAAGGCAGAGCCGATGGGACGAAGACCAAGGGTAACAAAGACTTCCGCTGGCCTTGAAGGCCGAGGCGGAGCCGCTGGCTCGCAGGACCGAGATTGAGCCGGGCATCTGAAAGGCCGGGATGACACTGGAGGGAGTGAGGACAAAAGAAAGGCCGGAGGGAAGGAGGAGACCAGGGGAGTCAAAGGGATGGAGGCACAGCCGAAGGCCCAGGACTACGAGGAATGAGTGAGCCTAGTGGAGCCCGAGGGATGACGGACCACGGTGGAGTTGAGGGAGCGTGGAGCCAAAGTGGAGCTGATGGGCTGACAGGCCGTGGTGCAGCCGGGGAAATCACATCACAGGGCCGAGCTGGAAAGAGCCAGAGGGCAGAGCCGAGGAGCTGAGCGGCACTAGCAGAAACAAACAAAATTACTGATTAAGACAATTATTTGTTTTGTAGTGTAAGCTAATATGGAACCTCAGACTTTCTAAAGCATAGTTATGCTCAAAAGTCTTATGTTCAAATAGTGGGCACAAGCCTAGTCTCTTTCTAGTGCTTTGTATTGCATAACAGTTATTAAGCTGAGTGTGTGTGTGGGTGTTGGCAGCCGTGGCCTTGGATTCACTGTGAGGTTGGACACAGGATATGTAGGCTGGGACTTCCTGTGGCCCCCTTGCACCCCTGTCATCAGTCTGTGCTTCTGGCTACAATCAGTCCTACCCTATTCACACATGCAGTACTCCCTGCTCCTAGTGTGTGCGTGTGTGTGGTCCTGGTAAACCCTATATGTTATGGGGACAAAATGTCCCCACAATATCCAAATGGCAATATCCGAAATCCTTGTCCTTGTGGGGACATTTTTTGGTGCTCATGAGGAAAACAACTTCTAAATCATTCTAAGTGATGATTTTTTGAAAATGTAAAAATTTTCTGTGATGGGTAGGTTTAGGGTTAGGAGATAGAATATACAGTTTGTACAGTAAAAAAAAATATTATGTCTAAATTCCCCATAAAACATGATAACCCAGTGTGTGTGTGTGCACATCCAGGATCCACCTGTGATCTGGCCTTTTCATCCTGTGCTCTCAGCTGCTGGAATAGTGTTAAATAAGGGCCAAAGGTTATAGGTTACTAGGGTCAGAGGTGAGGGAATATTGAAACTTTTGAGAAGAGTTGAAAAGCCAATTTTAGCCAATGTACCCGACATAAGCTCATTGAATGGGACAGATTGTAATATCTATGTGCTACCAGATAATTACAGGAAATTCCTGTGTTCTGATATTTATTACAGGAGCAGAGGCCATGGCACAAGAGTTCAGAGAACATGAATTCAAGAAGTAGAATGTAGAATCACAGATATATCTAAACAGGACATGTAAACAAAACAATTTAAAGGGATAGGTCATCAAAAATATGAATTGTTGATATGGAATTGGCTGTCACATCACCAAATGTTAATTTGAGAGCTATGGCTGAGGGCAAGAATTTAAATTTTAGTCTGTTTATCTTAATACATTTTCAGACATATTGACTACTTTTATGATAATTTTTCATGTGAACTACCAAATGCACTTTGTGAGGTTCACTTATAATGTGTTTTGTGAATGCTGTAAGATTTGTATAACTGATTTTACAGATTTCATAATTTTTAAATATGTAAAATGAAGTATTTGAAATTACATTTTTTTAGAGTTTTCAAAAGAAATTCATACGTTTATTCAGCCCGAATGCATTAAATTGATAAAAAGGGACAGTAAAGACATTTATAATGTTTGGATTTTCTGAATCCTGAAAAAAATGTATCACAGTTTCCACAAACATTTGAAGCAGCACAACTATTGCTTAATGTTTCTTGAGCATCAAATCAGCATATCAGAATGATTTCTGAAGGATCATGTGACATTGAAGACTGGAGTAATGATGCTGAAAATTCAGCTTTGAACTTTCTCTGAGAAATTTACATCTTTTTACTGTATATTTGACCAAATAAATGCTGCCTTGGTGAGCATAAGAGACAAAAACATTAAAAAAAAAAACTTACTGACCTCAAACTTTTGAATGAAAGTGTATATAGTTCTGGTTCTAACCCTACCTATTTTAAGCAATAGGGAAATTCTTAAGGTGAGGAAAGTAAAATGTTGAAAGTTTTGGAAACTTGGTGAGCCTTTTGTTTAAAGCCGAGCTGGAGGGACTGAACTTGAGCTGAGCTCTTGTCCTGAGTACGGTGATAGACGTCCAGTCACCATCTGCTGTCTCAGCAGGAGCCCTGAGCTCAGTCCTCACACCCCCACCCCTCACCCCGTCACATGTTCCTGTGTAAATCATCCTCTTATCTCAGTGATACTCCTCAGTTCTCCACAGCGATATGCACGGGAGCGATGCTTATCAGGACGCTGGTGAAAACAGAGTCATGAGGGGATGGAGATCAGGACACTTGAACGACCTTGAGCCGGTGAGGGGGAGAACGGATCATGGGGGAATTTCAAGCTGACTACTGGAATTCCTTCAAAAGATCAACAAAACAACAGATCCGACAATGAAACTGTGAAGACTAACACTATATGTTTGATTTTCAAAACAAATGCAAAAGCAAAATTATGTTTCCACAAAAATATGAAACAGCACAACTGTTTTCAGCATTGATAATAATAGTCAGAAATGTTTTTGAGCAGCAAATCAGCATACTAGAATGATTTCTGAAGGATCATGTGACAATGAAGACTGGAGTAATGATGCTGAAAATTCAGCTTTGATCACAGGAATAAACAACATTTTACAGTATATATTAAAAGTATATTAAAAAGACGGCAATATTGAAAATCCTTGTACTTGTGGGGACATTTTTTTGCTCCAAATGAGGAAAATCACTTATAAATCATACTAACTGATGCTGTTTAAAAATGTAAAAATGCAGAAGGTTTTCTGTGATGGGTAGGCTTAGGGGTAGGGTTAGTGTAAGGGGATAGAATATACAGTTTGTACAGCATAAAAATCATTGTCTTTGGAAAATCCCCATAAAACATGGAAACCCAACGTGTGTGTGAGTGAGAGTTTAAATGAGAGAAGAACTGGCTGACCTCCTGGTTCTGTATTTGATCTGTCTTTGTCTCTGTCCCAGGCCTCTCATAAAGGACAGGCAGCCATAAAGGCTGGTGCTCCTTCCTTCCCGTTCCATTGTTAGGCCTGGATGGGGAATCCCTGCGCTCGGACGCTGTGCACTTCCCCACCTCGTGGAGCGCTCTGCCTGGATACAGCAGCCACAATCATTCCTGAAAGGAAGACACACATCTGGGTGAAGGACAAGTTCCACTTCCTCACTAACTGTACACCAATGAAAGCCCGCCCTGATATTGTACCAGCCACACACACACACACAAACACACTGGTCTGTGACCAATAAAAATACACAATTCTTACACGTTTTGTTCATCATGAAAATCTTCACAAATTATCACAACTTATTTTAGAAGTCAAAAGCCACGGTCACATGACTTCAACATCACCATCATTAAAGGAACACTCCACTTTTTTTGAAAATAGGCTCATTTTCCAACTCCCCTAGAGTTAAACAGTTGAGTTTTACCGTTTTCGAATCCATTCAGCCGATCTCCGCGTCTGGCAGTACCACTTTTAGATAATAGTTTGCAAGAGAGCGATTATAAACACAACAGACTGTTAAAGCGACTAGATGAGTTTATCTGTTCGGCTGATGATGTTTAATGTTCCTGACAACATCTGTAGTCTCATTTAGACACTTGTTAGAAAGTAAAAGCTTTAAAAATTACAAGAGGGTTTTACTGATGTATTTTATGTCGTAGGAAAAGAAGTGACAATATCTTGAGCTTGTGTTCACCACAGACATTATTTCAAGTATTGAACCAAAAACCCATTCAAAAAACCCATTGACATCAGGACAATGGAACACTAAAAAAAACGAAAATAAAGTGTGTTGAATTTATGTGATTTAATAGTGTACATCGGTCCCACATGAATCAATTAATTTACACAAATATAATTTGTTCATGTAACTTCCACATAATGAAATTAAGTAATTTTTAAGTGACACAATTAAGTCGTCACGAAAAGAAATTTGGGAGGTTCCCTGACATGATTCATTCATCCAAACCATCCATCCATCCATCCATCCATCCAATATGTTCTTTCATTTGATTCAAATTCATTTATGTGTTATGTGAATTAATCATTAGACTGTACTACATAGTCAACAGCCTATTAGCTAACAATAGTGCACACACTAGCATATTACATGTTAAGTTTCAGCGCAAAGTAGAAATTGAATGTGAAGCACCAGTCCACAGCCTAACTGTGCGTTCACACCGCCGCCGGCGAGAGCGTCAACAGTCGCCTTGGCCGCCCTGCCAACAACGCTGTACTGTTCGTTCAAACCGCCGCCGACGGGAGGGTCAAAGTAAATGACAAGTCGCGTCAACCAATCGGAAGCCTCTCAAGCGAGGACCTCTACATTCCAATTGGTTGCCGCCGAACCGCGTCATAGCTCATTACCATAAAGTTAACCTGATTTCAACTCTCCTCGACGCTCTCACCGTCCAAGACGCGCCGCGCCGCTCTCGCCGGAGCTCGCCGCCGGCTCTCATTGAAAATGCATGACTAGCGTCACTTTGACGCTCTCGCCACCGGCGGTGTGAACACACAGTAAGCAAATGCTCCATTCTTCTCCACAATGGTAACCCAATGAAATTTAAAACATTCTAATAATTCCAATATAAGTGAACACTGAACACTATTAAACATTATCAAGCATCCCAGTTTTTTTATCTTACTGCAAAACACATAAAATAACATCTAATTTTTAAACATTTTCTCTCTTAATTCTGCCATATGCAACGCATGCTGGGAACTAACAACCACCGCCCAGTATCAGTTAATGAAACAAAATTAATTCATGTAATCCTTCAATATTATAATAATAAAACTCCAATATTAGTTCTGTCAGGACCACTGTCATCAAAGATGACTTGCAGTTAACATACAGTTTGGATTGGCAGTATGGTTCTGTTCTGGGCAAAAACTCCCTGCCCATCCATGCAGCCTAGCATGGGTAAGAGCAGGGAGAGCAGCGACAACCCCCCTTAGGGTAAACAGAACAGAACCAAGTATTGTAATATCATTCATTTTCTTGACAATAATGACAATAATTATTGTAACATAATTGAAGAAATTAGTTTGATCAAAAGAAATCAGAAGTCAAGTCCTACTGTCCTACTGGACGAAGGAGGAGCTGGGGACAGAGGAGGGTAATTAGCTCCTGAGCAATGCGATAAAGCTGCTGATAATACTGAATGGACCATTTATATACAAATGTGGTGATAGGCGTTGTATTATAGGTTCAATGTGAATCAGCTGAGTGTCAAGCTGATGCGAGCTTGGACTAACGTGACCTGCCAGAACTAACGCTATACGTTTGATATATATTTAAGTGGATTGAACACAATGAAATTAAGTTACAACAAAATGTGCAGGAATTGTGTTGCTTTAGCTCATTTTAATTAAGCAGCAGCAAAAATTCTTACAAGCAGCAAAAATCTTTTTTTTTTTCAGTGAAGCGGAAGTGTTAAAATGAAACTCCTTTCTGGATTTTGGCATACAAAAATATGTAATCCCTGCAGCACTACATATTAAATATATTTATTTGAAATGAAAAGCATGACGAGCATGAAATTAACATGACGCATTATGTGTAATTACCTCCTCTGACAGTGATAGCATTACAGCGGACAGAGGTGATCTCACCAGAGCAATTAAACCTCTCACACAATTAAAACCTCTACGATTGTCCCTGCTGTGCCAGTTGTTAAACACCAGTAGGGTTATTGTCTGTCTGACAAATGGAGTGGAACCAGAGACATTCCTCTTTTGTTCGATACGCCAGCTTGTGTTTGGGACTGGTGCTCCCGAGACCTGTGTTCTGTTATAGTTACACAAAGACAGCGAGGGCAGCCCATTTGGAGGAGTGGTGCTGTGCCATGACTGTCCCCTTGACAGCAATTCAACTTCCTTTTGTAGCACCGGATCAAAAGTGATTTGGTCCGGATGGCTTTATGTAACTCCTCAAAGTGGCTAATTTGCAGACTTTGCTTTCTCTCGTTTTTGAAGGTATAAAGGTTTTTCTTGTAGTTGACTTACTGAAGTAAACTCTTGTTTTTATATGTGAGCAGTATCAGTGTGCTGTTGTTCTGAATATCAGAATGACTATAATTCAGCCATAAGGTGCGGTCACAATAGTAATAAAAATTTAATAAAAATAATAATAAAAATTTTAGCAACATTTTGTGGGCAAAGAAAGTGTAGCTATTGTCAATGGTGTTGGGGGTAATGCATTACAAGTAACTTGAAGTATGTAATCAGATTACTTTTTCAAGTAACTAGTTAAGTAACGCATTACTTTTTCAATTTACAGCAAAATATCTAAGTTACTTTTTCAAATAAGTAATGCAAGTTACTTGGTATTCACATTTATTGACTGACAGCTCTCTTGTCCCCATGGTGAGAGAAATCGTGACTAAGTGCAGAGGTGTTGTGTGGGCTGTGTGTAAACATGATGGTTATTGTAGTTCTAGACTAAATGTGAACATGGATTTACTCATCTTACTTGCACATCATTCAGTATTCCTCAAAATGAATAAAAACAGTGAAACACTTTATGTATTTAATCTCACTTTATTAACCAATGTCTTTGCAGCTGAACTTCAATGATCCAATTCAACCATACTAATAAGAAAACATTACTTTAGATTAGATTTATAAATGAGAGTTGAATTTCCTTCTCCTGTATCCTATTTTTCTTCAATCCAGAATAGCAGCACATCTGAAAGGTTTGTTTGAGCTGCGCTCTCTACTGTACAGGCATGAATTTGCATTTCCTTTAGCCTAAGGCTTATCCATTTCACTTTTGGTGTGAAAGGGCCTTAAAGGAACACTCCACTTTTTTTGAAAACAGGCTCATTTTCCAACTCCCCTAGAGTTAAACAGTTGAGTTTTACCGTTTTCGAATCCATTCTGCCAATCTCTGTGTCTGGCGGTACCACTTTTAGCATAGCTTAGCATAGTTCATTGAATCTGATTAGACCGTTAGCATCTCGCTCAAAAATTTGACTCTTCTGTAGTTACATCGTGTACTAAGGCCGACGAAAAATGAAAAGATGAGATTTTCTAGGCCGATATGGCTAGGAACTATACTCTCATTCCGGCATAATAATCGAGGAGTAATAATATTCCGGTGTAATAATGCAGCAGGCGCAATGATATTACGCAGCGCCTGTGACCCCCTGCTTGCACAGAGAGCGTGCCTTGCAACCATGGAGACATTTGTGAGAGACGCTGCGTAATATCATTGCGCTTGCTGCACTCATGGTACGGCAGCAAAGTTCCTTGATTATTACGCCGGAATGAGAGTATAGTTCCTAGCCATATCGGCCTAGAAAATCGCAACTTTTCATTTTCCGTTGGTCTTAGTACACGATGTAACTACAGAAAAATCAAGTTTTAAATAGGGAAAATATTGAAACTCTTTGGTCATTTTTGAGCGAGATGCTAACGGTCTAATCAGATTCAATGAACTATGCTAAGCTATGCTAAAAGTGGTACCGCCAGACCCGAAGATCGACTGAATGGATTCGAAAATGGTAAAACTCAACTGCTTAACTCTAGGGGAGTTGGAAAATTGAGCCTATTTTCAAAAATAAAGTGGAGTGTTCCTTTAACATTAACCAAAAATATAATTTTTTTTGTTGTTATTAAAAAACAAACAAGGAAGCCCAGCCCAGGTGAGAAAAAGTAATGTAATGCATTACTTTTCATAAAAAGTAACTAAGTAACACAATTAGTTACATTTTTAGGGAGTAACGCAATATTGCAATGCATTACTTTTAAAAGTAACTTTCCCCAACACTGGTAGTGAGACTTCACACAGATGTCACTTGCAAACCAAGCAGCTTTCTGTTGGTAAGTCGCATAACCTGCTTTCTGGAATAACCCCCCAGGGAAACTACAATAAACCAAGGAACAAGCAACAGAACTGAGCTCAACCAAATCCATGAAAGGACAAGAGCTGACAATGTATATAAGAAACACAAGTGCACAACTACATACAGTTGGAAGTAATCAGACTAACGCGGGGGGAAACAGGAAAGAGGAACTAAACAAAACAAAAAATAATACATAAAATAAGAGCACAAAGACACATAACCCTGACTGCAGCGCATGCTTATAGACAGCTTTACTGTTTGTTCGAATTCATCCATGATACATCCATGAATCCATGCAGTCTGAACTTTTCTTGCTAGGTGACTGTGTGAGTTGACCACTGAAACTGGCCACGGGGCTGGATCTGCACTTAACTGGTTAAATGGCATATTCTGTCAAAAAAACAAAAAAAACATCCACAACAGTGCTGCAAATGTCATTGAATGAGCATGAAAATGGATAGCATGGGTCTGACATACCAGCCTCTAGCTTGTGTTCCTCAGATCCGGTCCTGGAGGACCATTTCCCTGCAGAGTTTAGCTCAAAGACATCTAAACAAGCTAATCAATGTCTTCAGAGTTACAGGTAGGTTAGTTTGATCGGGTTTGAGCTAAACTCTGCAGGGCAGTGACCCCCAGGGCCAGATTTGAGGAACCCTGCTCTAGGTCAACCAATGATGTACGTTCAGGGTTGGGGAAACCTATTTGGAAACAGTCATTATTTTTGCTGCGTGCTGCCACTTGTAGTGCAGAAATTACACATAGCAAACTAAACAATACTGATAGCAAGCACAGCACAAATCCGATTGAGGTTTGCGGGAAAAGTGGAGTAGGAAGCGTGAGGGATGAAGGGGAGAGATGGTGGGCAGGAGATCACTGTGCGAACGCAGAACTGCTGGGCTGTGAAACAGCATGCAGCAGCGGGATACCTCATTACACACAGCAGGCCTGCGACTGATCGCTATTCATTCTGCTCAGATGAACACACAGGCAGAAGAGACCGGGATTGTGCGTAATCAGGACATGTCATTTAACTATTTAACATTATCACCTCTCTAAGTGTGGCACGCTCATCTTCAATTATGAGAGCAGAGAGAAAAAGTACTAGCAAAACAGTATGACAATCACTAACACACTTTTACACACACACACACACACACACACACACACACACACACACACACACACACACACTATATATATATATATATATATATATATATATATATATATATATATATAGTGAATCTTATTTC
This sequence comes from Megalobrama amblycephala, assembly GCF_018812025.1. NCBI lineage: Eukaryota > Metazoa > Chordata > Actinopteri > Cypriniformes > Xenocyprididae > Megalobrama > Megalobrama amblycephala. The sequence continues at coordinate 30,350,779 of NC_063067.1, forward strand.
TGAAGATGTAAAATATCTGACAGCACATTTGAATTAATCTTAAAATTATCTTTTAATTCTAACATTGCTAACCATAAAGAGCCAGCAGTTATGATCTATTCACAACAATAGCCAATTTTTGCTGTAAATCACTTTTTTTTTGTACTGTAAGTTTTTTTGCACTGTATAACCCCCCCCCCCCCCCCCCCCCCCCAAAAAAAAAATTAAAAAATAAAAAAATAAAAAAAAATAACTGAAAGCCTTCAATATGCTTTGTAATTTCCGTCAACCTTTCGGAGTAGTATAATCCACTGACCGTGAACTCATTATGGACACATTCAAAACATGGGCATAACAAGTAATTTGTGATACTATGACATGCATTTAGTACCTTTTGACCAAAGTTACTGAGGCAAGCCTGCAACCTTTAGCCAAAAAAGCATAACAGATAATGCTATCTGGCGGTACGGGCGGTACGCATTGGCGGTATGCATGGAGGAGTTTTGAGCGGCAACAAGATAGGCTGAGAGGTGGGCACGTGATTAAGTTAGCTGTTACGCTTTCTCCAATGGTAAGAGATACAGACCCTCTTATCTCCCTATGATAATACGATCTCTGTTTTGACCTCCTCACATATCCATTTTTGTTGTTCCACCTCCTTCTTCTACTTCCAGTAGTTGTTAAAAGCAACAGTCCAACTGTGAGTGTTGCCACCAAGTGAACTCATCAATTAGTGCAGACAATTCTAGGCATGTGCAGTCTTAAAATGTAGGTTCCTTTTGGAACAATCTATTTTAATTCATTTTTGGGTTTGTTTTAATCTTGTCTTAAATATATTGAACATTGGTGTTTTTATCATATAGCTGTTTGTGCCCATTTATACAAGCAATACTGTGTGTTGCAATCATTTTACCGTTAAAGGGCTCCGCTACACATCTCGCCTCACAACATTGCTAAACCAGGATAAAAGTTAGGTAGCAATTATGTAGCGCTTATATTTGTCAAAATCTAGACCTCAAAATAGACCCATTGATTCAGACACAATGAGTGTTTCCAGTTCCTAAAGTATAAGACTGTGTGGTAGCTCCTTCATATACATTTGTATGATAAATTAAGATTTTATTTCTAGGTTTTCACTTCTCTATAAGCCCCTTGAACAACATCACTACAAGCACATATACACACACACTCACACACAAACACAAATACAATCGCAATGAGTCCATTCAGTGCCACAAATCCCGAGAGGTAAATCTGCCAGGGCTGGCAGGGAAATGAGAGAGAGTGAGATCAGAAGAAAAAAAGAATTAAATAAAAATGCAATAAAGCCGCCTGTGTGAAATCAATCTGCTTAGAGTTTTGCTTAATAAAAATTCATGAAGAGCTGCTAGCCCAGAGTTCATAAGAAATATTGTTGTTGATATAGAGGCAGAGCCGGACAGTAAGTGTCTTATCTCTGTGTGTGTGTGTGTGTGTGTGTGTGTGTGTGTGTGCGCACATGTGAAAGACAAGACAACTGTAAGAAATGTGCCTAGTTTGTGTGTCTGTCCCAGCATTAATAACATTCAGTTTTTTTGTTTTGTTTTGGCTTTTTTAAACAGTTTAGTGTAAAACACACATGTGCAAGATGATGTTCAGAAACATACAAAGTAAATTAAAGATTTCTCATGAATAATGTGATTGACTTTCTGTTAGCATCTGGTGAGTTTGTTGCTTATCTAGCACATTAGGTATTGTTGCACTTTGTGGGTTGAAAAAAGAAAAAAAAACATTTCTCACAACAGCTCCAGTCTGCCACAGAAACAGGGCCACCAAAAAAGAGCATGTCTATTCACTCATCTCTCTTCAAGGTCTCGGTTTTGAGGAATTACAGAAAATGCTTCCACCATCTAAATCTTTATCTCTGACAGAGGCCATTTTATGGGCTCAACATCTTCAAAAAAAGACTAAAGGGGACATCGGATGCCAATTTTTCACAAGTTAGTATGATTCTTTAGGGTCTTCATGAAAAGTCTATAACATACTTTGATATCCAATAACAAAATGCCTCAGTTGTTTTGGAGACATTCTTGTCTACACTGTTTACAGCTCACTCTGGGCGGGTCTATGCTAAAACGGCAGTGTCCGTCAAGAGTCTTGGAAGGGGCCTGTGCAAATTTACGTCACTTTGCCAAGAATCTAGGAACTGCTTGATCTGACAAAGTGCTTATGATTTGTGGGGATTAAAAAAAAAAAAATCACTGCATGGATTTTTATCATTATAGGGTGGTTGTGTAGACACTGCCAACACACATTTGTCCAAACACCATGTAAAAGTGATTTTTGCATCCAATGTCCCCCCATTAGTCACACAACCTCAACACACACCACATCCATATCACGCAGGTCTGAGTACGTCAGTACACACTCAAAATACACTGACCAATTAACGACACACCCTGAGGGGCTTCTGGACAAATCACAGCAAACAAGCTACATACACGTATAAAGATGCAAACAACATTTGATAACTAACAAATGCAAACTAGCTGCATATTAGCATGTTTGCTAGGTGCATGTTCAGAAGAAATTGTAGCTGTGTGTCTTATTTTGATGGCTGCATCATCCAGAGGTCACATTTGTCAGCCGCATACTTCACCAAGGATGTCTCATTTCAGAAAAGTAATTATTAAATTCATCATTATTCCTTGTGAAGAGAAAATTGTTGTCATTTCTTTATGACATTTCTGAAATGAGACATCCTTGATGACGTATTGTATGTGGTTGACAAATGCGACCTCCAGAGGACGCAGCCTTCGAAATGAGATTTGTAAGTGGTGTTTGCCTGTGCTAATCTCAATGCTATGATGCTAATTAGCCATGCTACTGACCTGGGTAAGTTTACTTAGAGTAAGTGGATAGCCTCAACTTTTGGTTCCAAAACCGGTAACTTTCAGGGTATGTAAGTAGCCTTAGCACCTTACTCTCTGAACATAACCTGCTCTGGAGCAGCTTATGTTCCAGGGTTAGTTTACTTCAGAGGTATTCAGCGCATGTGTACCCTTTTGATGAAGCTCCAGTGGGCATGACGGATTGCTGGTATAACATGACACTGGTTATCTCTTGATCATGGCACCTGTTAGTGGGTGGGATATATTAGGCAGCAAGTGATAATTTTGTCCTCAAAGTTGATGTGTTAGAAGGAAGGAAGGTCCAAGGAAGGAACAGTGGTGAACCGGAGACAGGGTCATGGGTGGCCAAGGCTCATTGATGTATGTGGGGAGCGAAGGCTGGCCCGTGTGGTCCTATCTAACAGTTGAGCTACTGTAGCTCAAATTGCTCAAGATGTTAATGCTGATTCTGATAGAAAGGTGTCAGAATACACAGTGCATCACAGTTTGTTGCGTATGGGGCTGCATAGCCGCAGACCAGTCAAGGTGCCCATGTAGACCCCTGTCCACCACGTGAGCATCAGAACTGGACCATGGAGCAAATGGAAGAAGGTGGCTCTTACATGGCACCAGGATGCACTATGGGAAGAAGACAAGCCGGCAGTGTGATGCTTTGGGCAATGTTCTGCTGGGAAACCTTGGGTCCTGCCATTTATGTGGATGTTACTTTGACACGTACCACCTAACTAAGCATTGTTGCTGACCATGTACACCCTTTCATGGAAACCGTATTTCCTGGTGGCTGTGGCCTCTTTCAGCAGGATAATGTGCCCTGCCATAAAGCTAAAATGGTTCAGGAATGGTTTGAGAAACACAGCAACGAGTTTGAGGTGTTGACTTGGCCTCCAAATTCCTCAGATCTCAATCTAATCGAGCATGTGCTGAACAAACAAGTCCGATTCATGGCGGCCCCAGCTCACAACTTACTGGACCAAGAGGATCTGCTGCTAACATCTTGGTGCCAGATACCACAGCACACCTTCAGGGGTCTAGTGGAGTCCATGCCTTGACGGGTCAGGGGTGTTTTGGCAGCAAAAGGGGAACCAACACAAGAACGTTAGAACATAAAGTAATGTTTATTTTACTCTATTTTATTTCATTCTCATCTCACACATTGTGGATCTGCACTCAAAAAGTTTTCAGGACAGGCTATAATGTATTTAATAAAAATACATATGTGATACATCTCACCTTACAAGAAATGTGGAAGCAAAATGGCTAAACATAAAAAAATAAACTTATACAGCCATATTATCTTTGCATGCATAGACAAAAAATTAGCATCAAAAAACAATATAATTATTGTTCATTGTAATAAAAACTGATTAAATATTAAAAGACAAGATTAAAAAAAAAAATATATATATATATATATATATATATATATATATATATATATATATATATATGCCTTGTTTTCTGGAATAACCCCCTGTACTTTTGTTATTATTTAATAAACATCTCCATTTGGATAATCTCTCCCTCAACTCACATGACAGCTACCAATGCTAAACTGATTGCTGGTTACATGTTTACTGGTACACAGTAAAATGATTGGTGTTAAACAAACACTCAGTTTATAGAGAGTAAAAGTAACACTGAAGCAATGTTTCAGTTAGTAAAATAAAGTAGATTCACGCTACAAGAGATGATAAGATAAGATAAGAGGAACAACAAGAACTGAAAAAAGAGAAGAGATGAGCAGATTCACAACAACTACAACTGACAATATCAGCTAAATCAATATCATCTCACCAGAGGATGATTAAACAACTCCAAAAACAGCATTACCACATTCACTTATTACAAACCAGTTTGGCTTTATTTCTTTGGTATATGTACAAAGGTTGTTGAAGTCACCATTATGGTGATTAGTGTTCCATTTAGTTGGGCACTTGGCTATTGACTCTGGTTAAATTAATTTTCTTTCAGCAATTTTTGAAAGTGCGTACTATCATTATTGTCAACAATATTTCATACTCCTGACTACAATGACACACCTTTTACTATGTACACTTTTTGGAATCAGTGACTGACAGACGGATTTTGACACATGTGACTGTAAGTAAAAACAGCAACTTTCAGTTTTGAACTTTCATTTATCAAGTTGATATTAACTGTCCAACTGAAAGGGCTCTTCTCATAATAACCCCTGATTTGTGTACAGATCTTTTGAAAGAGGAGATAATTCCTTTGATGCTTTGAAACATTTTACCAGTTACCAGTGTCATTGATTAATAATGTAATCATAACTAAAACATTTTAAATCTTCAGTTATACTTTCAGCAGAAAGAGCAAATGAAATTACAAAGTTATTATCATAGAATTTAATAAATCATATGTTTTAACCTTTTATTGTTTTTCCTTTACATCATCAATGTGTTAAATATAGAAATATGCAAGCAAAAACAATGCTTGTCCCAAAGCACTGCTTGCATACAGACAGCTGGCCTACTCGCACTCAACCCCCCAATACTATGCAGGTAAACCAGCTTCACCAGCTCCGTTTTGCTTGAAAACAGCATGAATATGCTGGTCCACCAGCTAGACCAGCACTATACCAGCATAAACCAGCCTGGACCAGCATGGAATCCATGCTGGTTTGTGCTGGATTCTTCAGCAGGGTGTTGATTGAAAATAATGGTTCAGGTGTGTTCAAACTAATCAAATCCTTCATGATTATTTGAAAACTACAGTTTTGCACCCCTGATGTACAAACCCGATTCCAAAAAAGTTGGGACACTGTACAAATTGTGAATAAAAACAGAATGCAATGATGTGGAAGTTTCAAATTTCAATATTTTATTCAGAATACAACATAGATGACATATCAAATGTTTAAACTGAGAAAATGTATCATTTTAAGGGGAAAATAAGTTGATTTTAAATTTCATGGCATCAACACATCTCAAAAAAGTTGGGACAAGGCCATGTTTACCACTGTGTGGCATCCCCTCTTCTTTTTATAACAGTCTGCAAACGTCTGGGGACTGAGGAGACAAGTTGCTCAGGTTTAGGAATAGGAATGTTGTCCCATTCTTGTCTAATACAGGCTTCTAGTTGCTCAACTGTCTTAAGTCTTCTTTGTCGCATCTTCCTCTTTATGATGCGCCAAATGTTTTCTATGGGTGAAAGATCTGGACAGCAGGCTGGCCATTTCAGTACCCGGATCCTTCTTCTACACAGCCATGATGTTGTAATTGATGCAGTATGTGGTCTGGCATTGTCATGTTGAAAAATGCAAGGTCTTCCCTGAAAGAGATGACGTCTGGATGGGAACATATGTTGTTCTAGAACTTGGATATACCTTTCAGCATTGATGGTGCCTTTCCAGATGTGTAAGCTGCCCATGCCACATGCACTCATGCAACCCCATACCATCAGAGATGCAGGCTTCTGAACTGAGTGCTGATAACAACTTGGGTTGTCCTTGTCCTCTTTAGTCCAGATGACATGGCATCCCAGTTTTCCAAAAAAACTTCAAATTTTGATTCGTCTGACCACAGAACAGTTTTCCACTTTGCCACAGTCCATTTTAAATGAGCCTTGGCCCAGTGAAAATGCCTGCGCTTCTGGATCATGTTTAGATATGGCTTCTTTTTTGACCTATAGAGTTTTAGCCGGCAACGGCGAATGGCACGGTGGATTGTGTTCACCGACGGTGTTTTCTGGAAGTATTCCTGAGCCCATGTTGTGATTTCCATTACAGTAGCATTCCTGTATGTGATGCAGTGCCGTCTAAGGGCCCGAAGATCACGGGCATCCAGTATGGTTTTCCGTCCTTGACCCTTACGCACAGAGATTGTTCCAGATTCTCTGAATCTTTGGATGATATTATGCACTGTAGATGATGATGACTTCAAACTCTTTGCAATTTTTCTCTGAGAAACTCCTTTCTGATATTGCTCCACTATTTTTAGCCGCAGCATTGGGGAAATTGGTGATCCTCTGCCCATCCTGACTTCTGAGAGACACTGCCACACTGAGAGGCTCTTTTTATACCCAATCATGTTGCCAGTTGACCTAATAAGTTGCAAATTGGTCCTCCAGCTGTTCCTTATATGTACATTTAAGTTTTCCGGCCTCTTATTTCTACCTGTTCCAACTTTTTTGGAATGTGTAGCTTTCATGAAATCCAAAATGAGCCAATATTTGGCATTACATTTCAAAACATTGATATGTTATCTATATTCTATAGTGAATAAAATACAAGTTTATGAGATTTGTAAATTATTGCATTCCTTTTTTATTCACAATTTGTACAGTGTCCCAACTTTTTTGGAATCGGGTTTGTAAGAAATCAGCACTGTGACTGACATGACCAATGGAATCTTTAGAATCGGCAGTGCTGAACGGGTTTAGGAAAAATCAACAGTTTCATTTAAAGCGTGGTAGTAAAAAAAGAACACAAGATGTTTGTCCTTTCAGGCTTGAGTGTTTTTAACTTAACATTTTATCAGACTGTCCTTCTAAGATGTAAATAGTTTGTGGAATTAGAGTTTGTGAAGATCATAGCATAATTTTTTAATAAAGAGTTTTACAAGAACCAAGATGTCATTAGAGATGTGTGTGAGATATGCAGTGCTTATTACATCTGGATGGAGTGCAACTATGACCTAATAATCAAGAAACCCTCTAACTCCTGTAGTTTTTTCAGAGTTGTATACAGAATGGAAGGCTCTGCAATCATTTAAATGATGAGCACTCGTTGTCATAGAAAAAAATATAATTTGTGTTATATTTTTACTCAACATTACAAGCAGATTGCAGCTGTAATTTTTTTTTTTCATTGTGACACAAATTACCTGAAAATTTACCTTGTGAAAAAGACAAAGCTAACCAAAAGAGTTGGCCTCTAGGTAATTACACATCTTTGAGGCTGCCATCTTTGCTCACTTCCTCTAAATTGTCAGTATTCTCTGAAAACATTTCCTTGAAAAATCATATATTTGTAAGAAACAGCAACAGTCATTTTGAACATTCGCTCAATTTTGATCTAACATCTCTATTGGTTATGGTTGGCATCTTCAATGAAAATGAAAACGAAATCCAATGGGCAGCCTCCATTGGTTGAAATTTCTGGATTCCTGTGCTTCTTTCCTCTCCATACCCCAATATATTAGTCTGTAAATAATTAGTCTGTTGTCAATGGTAAATTAGCAGGGATCTCCCATGCTGTGACTCCTGGAGTGTACCAAAGTCCAGCAGGGTCAGTGTGTGTGTGTGTGTGTGTGTGTGTGTGTTTGACCAGGTGCTGAATGCTGCTCTGCAGGTGTGTGTTCCAGCGCACTCAGCATCCACACCCTACAGAAACATAAGTTTATTTTTGGAAAAATACTGTACATGTCAGCCTGTGAAAACAACCTTAAAGGGTTAGTTCACCCAAAAATGAAAATTTGGTCATTAATTACTCAACCTCATGTCGTTCCACACCCGTAAAACCTTTGGTCATCTTCAGAAAACAAATTAAGATATTTTTGATGAAATCTGAGAGGTATATGACTCGTCCATAGACAGCAATTTAACTGGCACTTTCAAGGTCCAGAAAGGTACTAAAGACATTGTTAAAACAGTCTGACTGCAATGGTTCAACCTTAATTTTATGAATTTAGTCGTTACAAAAATAACGACTTTATTCAACAATCTCTTCTCTTCCCTGTCATTAACCTTACACAGTTGCCGCAGTAAGCACAGTGAAGGCTTCCGTGTTTACGTCCAAATGCCAACTCAGTATTGGCCGACGCTGTTCATGTGGGCATCACAACTCATGCGTGTGATGCTGACGCAGGAGCCGGCCAATACTGAGTCGGTGTTCTGATGTAGAACCTGGGAGCGCTGGACGTAAATGTGTGATAGATATAGAAGATATTGTTGAATAAAGTCATTATTTTTATTTTCTAAGACAAGTGCAAGAAACCGAACAGTATTTAAATAATTTTTTATACACCACTATGTCCAACTGCCTTGAGCTCGGCATCCGGTGCGTGAGGTGTGTATACGCTCTGGCGTAGGTGCCTGTAGTACAACAGTTGTTATACAAATGGAAGTAAACCACTAAAAAACATGGTTTTATTACATCAAAACTTCATTTTATTTTGTTACTTTTGTTAAGGCCAGCTTTACAAATAAAAAGGACACATAAAAAGGTCTTGTTCACATACCTCAGTTGGATGTGGAAAAACCATAGGCACAGCTGATGGTTTAAGCTGTACATGATCCTCTCCTGGGTTTGTAAAATCTTCAGGGTTAAAATGATCGCTGCAGACCCTCAACAACTTTAGTATGTTAATGGGTGTGTTGATATCCAGCCGAAAAGCAATCAACCATAACTTCAGGCGAGCAGGCTCCAAAGATGGAAATACATGGAAAGTCACCACTCCCGAATGAGTTTGCATGAGAGAACGTAATCTTTTAGTTTTAAGTCGGATTAAGTAAGTTTGATTAGCCGTCGTACCTACAATATTTGTGCACTGTATAAACAATGAGTGACGTATACATGCGAGATCACTTCCGCCGCCAGAGCACGTACACACCTCACACACCAGATGCCGTGCACACGCTCAAGGCAGTTGGACATGGTGTATTAGAGGTAAAAAATTATATAAATACTGTTCGGTTTCTCGCACAAACCGATCATTTCGTGTCTTAGGACATCAATGCGTCATCACGAGCCGCAGGGTTTAATTTGGATTTGTCTGTGCATGTTTTTTTTTACTCTCACAGATTTTGTTACCATTAGCATGCATTATATGACTGACAGACTGCAACGGTTGGAGTTAAAAATCATCATTTGTGTTCTACTGAAGAAACAAAGTCACCTACATCTTGGATGCCCTAGGGGTAAGCAGATAAACATCAAATTTTCATTTTTGGGTGAACTATCCCTTTAAAAAACACTGAGTTTATAGTAATGCATTAAACATTGATTTGTGTGTCCACAATTTGAATATCGAGTGTTCACGATAAAGAAAAGGAAAAAATCTCTTGGTTGCATATGTTTTGATCATTTTTAAGCCAAGAAAGGACAGTAAAGGCTACACATCTTAATATGAAGAAACAGTTGTATCATTCAGTAATGCAGAAATTAAAAAAACATTTTATTTGTAAAAGACATGCATGAAAAGGTCATTAATAAAATAGATCCACACAAAACTGAGCATCATATCACTGACCTGGGTGGAGTTTGTTTCACAATATTTCACAGATAGTTCCTATCATAGATAGAAGATATCCTTATGCATATTGTGCAAAAGCTATCAGGTTTACAGACTGTTTATGACAGTGAAATTGAAAGATTGATCATAACTAATAAAATTTGATATCTGACTCTATGCACTTCCGTTGTAAGTGCTTTACTGTAACCATAACATTCATTTCGAAGTCAAAATGATTTTCTCTGCCACAAATGCTGTCGACAAGGGTTAAATTGTATTGAACTGGAACGTTTGTTTAATGCACCTATTAATGCGCCTTCTGTTCAGTTCCATTGTGCTCCGTCTAGCTGTTTCTGAACGCAAGAACGCGTCCTGTGTGTTCGCCCCCCTACTGTGCTGTGGCATTCTGTCAGCTCGTAATTATTTATCTGGCTTGATTGGGACGCCCTGCCATGAGACCGTTTGATATCAGTGTGTTGAAATGTGAACAGGAGTCTTGTGACGTGGTTCAGAGAAGACCGCCTGGGTTGAACGTTAGTGCGTCGGTCTCCCAGACGAGGCCGCAGACACTTTGGAGCAGTTTTGATGCACCTAAAATGCAGGATTACTTTATCATTATCTGATAGATTGAATAACGTGGTTGAATATGGGTATATGGTTGTTTTGATGAACCTGATCTCTCGGATAGTAGTTTTTTTTATATCTCCTTTCTTGCGTTCCCCCTGTATTCGCTCTCTCACACACATATATTATGCCCCAAATCTTTCCCTCTAGGTATATAAAGCCCACACGCTTCGCCCAGCCCCCATCCACTAAAAAACAGTCATTATTATTGAAGCCTGCAGGCGACGCGCACTAAAAAGGTGCCAGAAATTCACTGTGCGGCTATGGAAATGAGGCCTCTCTCATAACGTTAGTCACCAATATTTCTGTTTTCTTTTCAAAGAGAGGGAAGAAAAGATCCGAGAGGGGGGAAAAGAGAGAAAGAAAGGGACAAATGTGGGACAACCATTGTTCCTTCTCCTGGGTTTTATGAGCTATTAATTAATTATGAATGAATGAGTGACTTACAAGAAGGCAGGACGGAGGTTCTACCGGTGTTAACATAATTATAATCGCTGCTCAGTCCAGATAGCGACAAAGACCGTTTTCTTTTGCGCCTTTTATCACCTCTCATTTTGAAATGAAAGCAGATAAAGCTTTATAATGCATTAATTTGTCATTGATTTGCTGGAGACTCTTTGTAATTACTTTGTCAAAAGTGTCTGCCCACTCCATGAACGTTACTTACAGAAGCCGAGATATAATGCATGTTTTTACATAATTTTCTATTTCATATTTCCATATTACATATTTCTTTTTGGTGGAAGTGGAGGGATCAAGAGAAAAGAAAAAAAAAAAAAATCATAGCATTCAATTACAGGCATAACGTCATTGCGGAGTCTCTTAAATTGAGGTGTTCCCTTGAGACATTCAAGTGATGCTTGGAATGAGAATATATGAATATACATGAACAAGCCATGTGTACACTGCAGCATCGTCTCCTTTAATACATGTATTAATCAATATCTGTGGAGCATTGAAATGCAATTAAAATAATACTGAGTAGGAAGAAAATGCTACAGGGGGAAATTATCGAAGAATTTATTATCTAAGACCGCCTTGGACAGTGTGCTGTGGCTGGTTGGACCAGTCTCTCAGACTGATCTGACACCAGGTCTTTCCCTCTGTTCTGAGCCATGGACTACTAGTCTAGTCTAGGACCCGTTTAATAAAAAGGCTGGTTTTAGGTTTTCAATGACCCTAACTAAGATGCAACACAATAGCCAAAGACATCCATCTGAATGTGTACAATGACCAGGCACTGTCAAGCTCCACAAAATACACCAAAGTGTCATAAAAGTAGTTCATGGTGTCCTACATTACATCCCTTGTGAAAAAGATGGGCCGTCCCAAATGGAACCCTTAACCCTCACGTTTTTCCTCTGAGTCCACACTTGGTGTCGTAATGCTGCTATTACTGTTTTTGCTGTGCATCGAGGGTGCATATCAGACACAAAGCGGGCACTAATGAGCACTCTTCTGAAACCCAAGGGTACGTTTACACAACAATGATTTGGAAAGGTTTTTCATTTACATTTTTTGCATGCAGACGACAATGTTGTCAAAACGATCCCCATTCACACGGATCCATGAAAACGATTAAAATGCTGTATTATTCTGTTAGACCTGGGGCCTGTTTCAATAAGGAGGTTCAACTAACTCTGAGTTGACTTACTCTGAGATGGGAAACTCTGAGTTTTCTGTTTCAGAACAGCTGAATTGAGTTAGTTCAATCAACTCTGAGTAGGTGCACCACGACTATGAAAAGCCTTGATCTGTGGAGCTCCGATTTTACGATTCACCATGGCAACAGCCAACAAAAAGACATCCGCATACTTCGGAGTCAATGCAAGTTTAATTCTTATCACTGTTACAATATCAGAGGTGAAAACTGGCAGAACAGTAAGTTATTGAACTACTATTCATTTTCATGGTATCCCACATGCAATAAAAATAAAAATAAGTGCATTTTTTATTTTGCGAATTATGTTCCATTTACCATATAGGCTAAAAGTAACAGTTCTTTGCAATAAGTGTAAATAGTAATTATATGCTATTTATATTTTATACTGGCAGATGCATACTATTTGCACCTCAGTATTGTTGTACATTAACAGGATGCAATAATAACAGTGTAAATTATTTTATCATTATTAAACACTCGTTAGGCAATTTACTTCCACTTTTTGAACATTTTCTTCATTTTTATTGAAAATAAATGCCTTTCTGATGTGATATGTGATGGGAAAAAAAGGAGAAAAGGTGAGCTCGGCAAAAGGCGAACTCAAACCCTGTCAGTCGCGTCACAAGTTAGTTCTCCTCTCCCAATGAGGTACTACCTACACCACTGAAGCCAATAATCACAAATGTTGTTTTTAACCTTGTGTGACATTGGTGGGTGGACCTACTGTAAATTCGCACTTAGTAATAAACACTCCAAATAATCTTGTTTTCCGTTTGCATTAAAATGATTTTTATTACCACAGTGGCAGGTAAAATGCACTTAATTTAGATCCCCCCCCCCAGGAAACAAGACTAAATATCTTATTTCATTTTTTTATATAGAAAATCCATCTTGATTTAAAAATGTTTAGACATTTGTTCTTGAAATAAGAGAAAAAATACTCAGTAAGAAAAGCATTTTGGCAGCGTGAATGAATGAATGTGCTTTAAAAAGGTGGAAGAGACCAAAAGAAACTCTGGTTTTACCGAAGAAAACCTGTTCGCGACCAGGTTAGGTTCAGAGTAAGTTAACATGGTAACTGACTCTGAGTATAAGTTACCACTCTTTCAGAAACTGGCTTGATTTACTCTGCTTTCTAGGATTTGACATACCTCCCATTTTGAAATGGAAAACCTTAGGGTTACCATGCTAAGTGTTTTCACTTAACCTCCATTCTGAAACGGCCCCAGTAGTTGGCGATGTAACTTTGTAAATAACACTACGCACCTATAGACTGAACACGTAATAAACACGCACATGAAGTCACCATTTTCACAAATACATGTTTTTGTAGTTTACATGGAGACAATAACAATATTGTTTTCAAAAATGTGCACTTCGAAACCATTTACACAAAACCAAAACCGTTTTTAGTTGTGGCTGTTGTAAGTCCACAAGACCACAAGTGCATTTGAAGTGTGCCATTTGAGACAGGGCCAAGAATGTGCATTTTAGTGTACTTAAAATCTTAAAAGTATATTTTTAAAAACGTTATACTTGCAGTTAATATAATATTACTGACATAAAAAGCCACTTAAGTGTATTGAAAAGAATACATGTTCATGATTGTTTTTTAATATACTGAAAGGTAGGGTAGGCAATTTGTTTTATAAATACTTTTTGTTATACTAGTAATCAATAATAAAATCAATCAATCACATCACACATCATCAGCCGATATGTAAGGCTTTGCAAAGTTGTAGACAGACAGTCACAGAGAGCCACAAACAAACAGCAGCCACCTTTTACAGTTCCTCCTGAACCAAAACAACCAGCTTATGCTGCTTTCACGCTGTGCCATAACCGTAATGATGAGATGGCAACCCGTGATGTTCTATCTGAAGCTGTTCAGGTCCTCAGACTCAGATTTATGTGTTTCTATGTCAACACTATCAACACCGAAATTAATCTGCAGCAGTCAGGTGGTAAAAGTCAGAGCTCTGTAAGTTGTTTACATTCATTATTATTATAACGTTATGTGCTTTGAGACAAAGTCATTTAATGCCACCTCTTGTGATGCTTTGCAGACTCTGCTGTGTGCGTTCATGTGTTTTGAAGGAGGCGTGGCTTTAGAGAAGCTCTGAAAGGAGAGGGGGATCTCATGATTTCAAAGCTAGCTTGCTATTACTAGCCACTCCGAAATTGCCTATCCTACCTTTAAGTATGCTTTTTGTAATAATGTCAAATTAAAATTTTTACTTTAAAGGTGCAGTATGTAGGAATGACACCCAGTGGTCAAAATAGATACTGCAGTCCAAATTCAAAATATTGTTTGCCCTGCCCCCTGCTTCAAAGATGCGGGTTGCCAGCTTGAGGATACACAACAAGAGGGAGTGAAATTGACAATGAAAGCCGAAGAGACTTACACACTGTAAGTTGATGAGTTGATTTATCTGTGTTTTAATATGCTGTCGTTCATAGAGATGTTTAGATTGATGCAGAGGCTTTTTAGGTCAGGATAAAATCTGCGATTCTCTGACCCAGTTTGTTTGCTGATTTCCATGGCTGCAAATATGCGTTGTTTTCCGCCAACTGGCAACCTGTGATGTCGAAATACTATTGGATAAACTGGCAACATGCGGTTTCGCACAGACCAAAACAAAGACAGACATTCCGACATGGAACACACATTTTCAAAGTAGAATATCTGGTTGTAGCATTGTTTTTCTGAGAAACAAGTAGGTGAACTTCGCATGTTTCCTAAATATCTGCAAACATATTGGGGTATTTTTATACTTTATTAAAATGAAAATCTAACATATAGCACCTTTAAAGTACATTTAAAAAAACAAAACAAAACATTGTTTTAATAATATTTTGTCATTCAAAGTAAACTTATAAAGATGTACTTAAGTGGGACAGAAAAACACTCAGCTAGGTGAATTTAATATAAATTAAACTATATTATATTTTCACTTAATTGCAATTAGGTGTCCGAAAACATTACATTCAGTGTGCACTTACTTTGCATGTATTCGCAGTGATATGATATATATATATATATATAGTATATGTATGTGTGTGTGTGTGTAAGTAAGTGTAAATAAGTAGTATATAAAGTATATAGGTACTTTTTTATAAAAATGTCCATTTTATGAGCAACAGACCAAAATTAAGTTTCTGTGAATCTTTTTCTCTTGACAAAGCTTTCAAATTGCGTTTGTGCATGCGCATATTCAAACTTAGCACCTCAAGAAGCTTTACACCAGGTTTCCTGTGAAGGACACCAAATTGGTTCATTGGTGACAGGTGTGAATGTGCGGAAGCCTGAATTAGGCTACATTATTAGAGTGCAATGTTAGGCCACACATTCTCTTGAATAAAAATGAGAGGTTCTTAGAGACTGGTATTGAGAGAAATACAAATCATACATGTCATATTCAACTGATTTTTCTGCACTAATATCAGATGATTGTAGACCCAACAAGAAATAAAAAAAACCCTTTAATTTTACTTCAAATTGAAGTTTCAAAACATCATAATGCTACTGACATTTCTGCAGTTGCTTTAGTTTATCAGAATAGGAACCATTAAAAAACAAAACAACAACAACAAAAAAAAAAATCCTAGAGCACAATGGGGGTAGTGTGTGTCTGGTCTCATGTGAAAAACAGATGACTACCACACAACACATGCACACACAGAAGCCAAACACATTCAAACATACACATTTAAGGGACATGGTTCAATCGAGGTCAGTCCATAAAGGGATTAGGGGTCAAGTATTCAGTCCCTCTATAGCTATTGTGTGATCAATAGAAGTGAATTTCCAATACTAGAGGAGAGAGCAGGTTCAAAGTGTGCTAACAGTATTCTCTTTATTACAAGACCTCATTATTTTACTATGAACTAAAAGAGTGAAGATGGATGATGGGTCAGTACTGTGTATCTCTTCTGGTTATGGGGTGTTAAAGACAACAATGCTAAACATAGTTGACCAAATTTAATTTTTGAGTTGTTACCTAATCCTGTTATGCATCAATATATGGTTCAAAAAGTACCAAAAATAAATTATACAATAATGATTGTAGAACCTTGTCTAAAACAGCAATACAGCTTGACCATTACCCTACCAAGCTCCTCTTCCAGGTATTGAGAAGAATAGTGACTGAGAAGCAATTTCTTCATGTTGTGGAGCATGGTGTAATGGTTAAGTTTCCAAGTTGATTCTCAAAAGGATCGAGTCATTAGCTGTCAATGTTTGGTTACCCTGATTTAGGGCAGGGGTGTGCAATCTTTCTCATGGAGGGTCACTTTCCTGCAGATTTTAGCCCCAACATACTTGCCTGGAAGTTTCTAGTGATCTTGAAGACCTTAGCTGTGTTCGAAATCACCCCCTCTACCCTCTTTCACTATTATAGTCCAGTTGAAAGGAGTGAATGAAATCGAGTGAGTGAATTCGGACACTGAGTGCGCCGGAAGGGCTGCCCCTTTTGCACAGTTTGTGCTTGCCGTTTAATAATCGTGTAAGAATTTAGCAAACTGGTGGCTCCAGTAGTAATGAAAAGATTTAATTTAATTTTGAACTCTTTCATGGAAACTAGCATGTATAAACCTTAATTAAACAATTTAACAATCAATTAAAAAGGATTTCATAACAGCATGATATTACGCTGTAGCCACATTGGATGGATGATTCAGCTGCGGGCGCCATCTTCTGGTCAGACATGGGAATTCATTCGGCATGATCCTCACAGTGCATTATGGGTATTCTCTAGCCGTTGAGTGTCCATTGTACACTCGTTATTGCAGTGCATAATGGGATTGAATGAGTGCACTCGATAACGTCCACAATGGTTTCGGACATCACTTCAAATGGCTGTCGCCCTTAAATAGTGCCCTATTATATAGGGGGCGATTTCCGACACAGCCCTTGATTAGATGGTTCAGATGTTTTAATTATGGCTGTAGCTAAACTTTGCTGGACAGTGACCCTCCAGGACAGGATTGGACACCCCCCTGCTTTAGGTTATGTTTTAAGTACATGGGAACACTGAGGGTCTGTTCACACTGGCATGTTTGGTTCGTTTGAAAAACTAACCCTGGTCTGATTGCTCCGTTAGTGCAGTTCATTTGAATAAGTGTGAATGCTGCCATTCCAAACCCTGGTGTTCACTAAACAAGCTGATAGAGACTGCTGAAAAGATGGGTCTCAGTCCGCTTTCAAATGAACTCTGGTGCAGTTCGAATGAACTATGAATGCAACACAGACCAAAGGCATTTAAACGAACCAAAAACAGGATATGATGTCACAAGATGAGACCCTAAAAAGGAGAGAATGCTCAAGCATACTTGTTTTTTCTTATCTCAGTCACAATGTTGCCCATTACCGTTCGGTACAGGCATCAGAATCGCGTCTCCTTGCAGCAGACAGTGTTGGGGGTAAAGTAACTTGAGTTACGTAATCAGATTACTTTTCCAAGTAACTAGTTACACATTACTTTTCAATTTACAACAAAATATCTAAGTTACTTTTTCAAATAAGTAACACAAGTTACTTTTTCACATTTATTGACTGACAGCTCTCCTGTCCACATGTAGAGAGAAATAAAGTGCAGAGGTGTTGTGTGTGCTGTGTGAACATGGTTATTGTAGTTCTAGACTAAATGTGAACATGCATTTACTCGTTTGCACAAAACATTCAGTATTCCTCAAAATAAATAAAAACTTACTCAGAAATAAAAAATCAGAATTTTACTCAAACCTGCAATAATTACCTATATTAAATTGCACAAATATACTTTGTATTTGAAGAGTTTATTTGCAAAAACAGTTAACTCCATATTTTTTAATTCTCACAAATCATGTTTTTTTTTATTGTGCATTCCAAGTAATATCAATCAAACTGCAGTTGGGTTGTTTTAATTAAGCAATAATAACTCTAACTTTAATTTTTTTAATTTACCTGCATTTTTTAATTGAAAGTATGTTTTTTATATATATATAAAAAGTTTGTTTTTTTAGCAAAAGCAGATAACTCCACATTTCATGTTTCAGAGTTAAACAAAACCCAAGTAATTTGCTTTGGAATTGCATTTAAAACACACTCAAACACACATGCACACACACGTGCACACACATCACACACACACACGCACGCACACATCCATGCGAAAGGACAACCAAGGTTTCAGCATGTAAGTCGTGTATGGAGTACAAGGACTTACAGGAGTCGAAATTATAAATCCTCAATCACTTTTAGTCAGCTTTGACAAAACTTCCCTCAGTTAGCGCGTCGTTTTAAAGTGACTAGAAGGCTTGTCACCTGACCTGATTACTGTGCGCTGATTCGCTAAAACGGACTTATTCGGTTTCTGTACACAAACAACAAGGGCGCTTGTCGGCTTCTGCTGTAAAACGTGAACTTACGATGCCTGACAGAGGACAAAACCGGCTTTTCTGACAAAACGGATTTAGGGTACAGAACGTGCTATATATGGAGAATAATGCACAGCACTTAAGTTGCATTTTTTTTTTTAAGCGGCGTTTATCAGTTTTTGCAAATGAACTCTTCATTTAATCTCACTTTATTAACCAACATCTTCATTAACCAATGTCTGCCGACCTTCAATGATCCAATTCAACCATATTAATAAGCAAAAATTACTTTAGATTTAGGAATAAGAGTGTTGAACTTCCTTTTCCTGTATCTTATTCTTCTTTAATCCAGAAAGGCAGCACAGCTGAAAGGTTTGTTTGAGCTGCGCCCTCTATACTGTACAGTTGTAAATATTAATTTCCTTCAGCCTGAGGCTTATTCATTTCACCTTTTGGTGTGAAAGGGCAAAAATAGAACTTTTTTGTTGTTATTAAAAAAGACAAACAAGCAAGCCCAGCCCAGCCCAAATGAGAAAAAGTAACACAAAAGTAATGTAATGCATTACTTTTCATAAAAAGTAACTAACACAATTAAGTTACTTTTTTAGGGAGTAACACAATATTGTAATGCATTACTTTTAAAAGTAACTTTCCCCTAACACTGGCAGCAGATCTTTGTTTGTGTGTGACGGAGGCATTCCTGCCGCTGTTTTGACTAATGTTGTTTGGGATTTATAAGCTCTTCACGGGTTCTCAGCTGATCAAAATAAAGCTATACAAGGAGCGCATTTAGCCCTAGCATACATTGTTTTGGATTTTCGGTAAGTTCCACCATGAATTATACATCATAAAAGCTGACCAATCAAGTTGTGAACGTATCCCTATGTCTTTAGTTCAGTATCTTTAGGTTTGGTGTTAAAAATGCCAGTGTAAACACTAAGCGGACCAGGACTAAATTTTTTTTTTTTTTTTTTTTGGGTCCAGACCAAACGAACCAAGCGAACCAAACTAGTGTGAACACACCTCTGAATTGAAATTTTCTGAATCAGTATCCACCAGCACTTTTCTTCAGGTTGAGAAGACAAATGAAAGATAGAGAGATTGAGTAAAAGAGGTCCTCTTCTCTCAGTCTTGTCTGGAGACTCTCTCCTTTCATTTCCAGAGATGCTGCCACATGGCTTTGGTACTCCATCTCTCACTTTCCCTTTTTCACAGTTTGATTTATTCCCTCGATGAGATCAGTAGAACGACATGTCCGGATGAACGTCGCTGCTTTGTCATCCTCATTTCAGTTGAGTATTCATTCAAGTTAATCTCTCCAGAAGGTTACTGGTCATTGCCTCTACATTAGTGACAGTTAATTCCCATCTGTTAGAGCAGGACCAGCCACACCGCTCATTAATTCTGCACATCAAAGTTGACGCACTAAACCTCATGCAGACAACCTGATCACAACCGGTTGTCTGGGTCACCCTAAGTAAAACTCAAAAGGAGCTCAGAGCCAAAGCATTCTAGCTTTTACATTAAAATGCTTTTTGAAGTTGCTGAGGTAATAATTAAACAGACTTTTTCCTATTTAAATTCAGTGAATTGGTTTGTGTGGATGCATATGAACTGGAGTCTCTGCATAGATGTCTACATGGCAGTTTCTTTTTTGAAGCAATAAACAAAGCTTGACTGTAGCTGAATTACTTTAAATTATGAGAAGCGCTGTTTTGGGATACAATGCTAAAGGAAATATATAGAGAGAGAAGACAAGAAAGAGCAAGTTCACTTGTCAATGCCAAGAGTAGATCGAACACAGGTACTGTTTGCTGTCTTCTACCTTTTGGCTGTCCTTTTTTCACTCCTTCCTTGACTGTCCCTTCATCCCTCTCTCTTTCTGTCCCTGCCAAAGCTAGTGTTCAAAGACTAATCTATAGCCAACTTTGTGGACGTTCTTCGAAAAATCTCTCCCATGTCACTGTTAAGGTTAAAGGGCCATGGCAGGCCGTAGCCATATGTGCACTTACCTTAAAAGCCCATTTATACTTAAGAGAGAAAAAGAGTGAGAGAGAGAGAATAATGCATGGAGAGAGAGAGAGAGAGAGAGCTGTCTCCTGTCACCTTGTGATATGGATCGTTTTGTTTTGTGGGGCTTGTTACTGAATATCAATGTCTGCGGATGCGACAGGTCAAGGGTATTCCACCTAACAGAACAGACAGCAGCACACAGATCAAGAGTGGCACGACTTACTCTTTCACTGAAGTCAACAACAAAGAACAATGGTTTGATCACAGACACACAAGAACACCAGAACGCTGAGTATTGTCATGGTTTCACTAAAAACTGCGAGGAGATCTCATATTTGCAATTCAAACGGCCTTAATATTGCTCATGAGTTAAACATAACATGATTTAAAACATGCAGATTGTCAAGCAGAGGTGGTGCTATCACTTGATCAGATTTGCTTCATTCCTTTTGGATGATAAAACTGTTTTTGAATTTTCATCAGAATCCCACCAAAAATGTAACATGTTTGTGTTTTAATCACCACTTATGTCAGTCTGATTAATTATTTGATTATATATAATGGGTCAATGACGTGACGGGTCATTTTTTGGTCCAAAGGCCTTAATAATAAAAAAAAAAAAAAAGATATGACATCCAAAGTATGTAAGGTAGTAAAAACTAGATCTCTTTTATCGAATCCAATAGGTTTTAATTATATTTTGCTACATATAAAGGTATTTTAAAGATTTTGAAGTGTCAAAAGGTCATTCGGTATAACCGTCCAAAGGCCAATACAGCCACTTTATTTGTGAATAAATTATCTTAGTTAAAATGTAATAAATGTATATATTTTTTATTCTGGCATCAAATATCAGCATAGTACAAAATGGTATTAAAATTATGTGTAGAAGTCATTGCTTTGTTATGAGAAAGAATATCTGGAAAAATTGAATTTCATTGACGTCATTCGGCGTAACCAATATAAAGGGACCATTTTGGATCAACTCACGCGGTCAAGTATCATGTGACAGGATGTGCCATCATTCAGACACCTGCAAAGGACCACATGGCCATGAAGCAAATTAACTAACTCTCTTTTAACTAATTTGAAAAAATTCATGTTTTGCACTCGCTCATACGCATGTGCCGAAACATCAGGTCATTTCGGTGCAACCGCCTATAAAACATGGAAAATGTTGTAATATTTTAAAAACTTATACTAAATATAAAATGTTTGATTATCCTTTTGTTAGCTAGCTAGCAAGCTAACTAGCCACATATCAGCCTGTTAGCATTTTTTGAAAATATCGTCATTCGGTATAACCGAAATTTTGGTTAAACCGAATGACTTTTTTGGTGCCAAATTTTATCAATCTTGTAAAAAAGAATTGACAAAAGTAGTGTTAATTTATTATAAAAACCAACATAATCTGATTGTTAACACTTAACAAAACTTCAAAATTAAATTATATCTCCATTAATTTTTTTTTACACTTTTAAAAACCTTATTCATCAATGACCCATATACTGTATATATATATATATATATATATATATATATATATATATATATGTAACAAACTCTGGTTGTATTATTGCACTCCATTCAAATATTTTGTTTGGTCATATATATATATATATATATATATATATGTAACAAACTCTGGTTGTATTATTGCACTCCGTTCAAATATTTTGTTTGGTCTTCAGTTTTTATTGAAGGGAGTATAATATACTCTCATAAGTTGATAAGTTGCATTTGAAGACCTCTCGAGCCAAGAAACATAAACAATTACAAAGCCATGTGATTGAAAATGTGATCAGCAACAGAGGTAATACGGTGAGGATTGATTGTAATGATTATCTTGTTTTGAAGCTGTCTCTCTTTCATTGACTTGTCTGGTCTGGCAGCGGTGGCAGACAGACGCTAGGGTCCTGAAGGGCGAGAGAAGAAGACAGGTAATCTTTTAATCTCACCTCTCCATTTCTCTGGCTCCGTTCCCACCCACTCCCCCCTTCCAAGACATTTCATATTCTAATCATTCCGTTCTCTCCCGTCGAACCGCCTCCAACCGCTGTTCACGGTCCTCCAGAGCTTTCGCGCTTTTAAACCTTCTGCTAAGTTTATTGAATATTTCCCTCCTTTTCTTTGCTCTTTTATGGAATACATTTCGTTTCTTGGAATATAAAGGAACAGCACTTTCCTCCCTAACTCACCCCTTCCATTTCTTGCCCCTCTCGTCTGCCTTGTCTTCATTCTATGCCCGAAGGTTACAACTAAATGTGCATTATTCAGCGAAAAACAAAAGAGTGGGAAAATTGATTTGGTTATCAGACGCAGTAGCGCTGGGGCACTTTGATCAGGCCCTGAAAGGCAGCGCTACATGTCAGAAATGTGCTATAGCAGCTCTTTCTGAGTTTTACAATAACAACACCCTTCCAGTCGTGCAGGGTTAGGCCCTGTGGTAATCCTGACGTGTCTCCCTCTCTTTCTGCTTCCTTCCATCTATATCCTCTCACTTTCTTTACTTCTTCAAGAACCCAACATACCAACACAGTAGAGTCTTGCTCTGCTCTAAGTGATTTGACCTTTCAGAGCCATGGCGCAGTGGTTAATGCATGTGCTTTTGACATTTTGAGCCTTGGTGCCTATGTGGGAGATGTAGGTTCGAGTCTGGCATGTGACCAGTCCAATTTTACACCTTTCTCCCTAATTATTTCTCTTTATTATATTTAAAGGGGATTTATTTTGTGATAATATCTGCTCTGCTCCATCTTGTACAGTTAAGTGTGCAAGCCATTCAAAGTACACTCCATTGACAATGAGCGCAGATGGATACGTTCACTCTTGCATGCTACCAAGTAGGGGTGCAACGATACCCTCACGTCACAATTCGATACACATCACGATACTGAACTCACGATACGATATTGTTGCGATACTCGAAGACGTATGGTAAAAGGATAACAAAACATGTACTGTTGATTAAAATGCTAAATTTGGTATTACATTGGGGTGTAAATTAATAGGCTTGGTAACCCAATGCACAGGACACCAGAATAAAAATATTCATGATTCTAACGCTAAAACACAGATTTATTGTAGATGAATATGTTTGCACTCTGTCACTGACTAGATATATTTAAAATAATGTAGGCCACTTTTTACTGGTAACATGAGACATTTGGCATTATCAGGACCCACAAATATTCCCCCATTGTATTATTATACATTATATTTAACATTATATATAGTAGTTTAATGTAGTAATGACACAAAAACTCTGTAAACTTGAAATTGTTCTCACACACTAACTTTCATTTTGGGTGAACTATGCACAACACATTGTCACTATCCATGATATATTGTTACACCCTTACTACCTAGTGGACCTTTGTTTTCAAGTGCTTTATTCCACTTATTACACAGCTACTTTTTTGAGAATTCATGTGTGTATATTTACTAATTCAACAAGTACATTGTCTGTTAACCCGTGTGGCCAAAATATTTCTAATATTTGTGTTGGCAGCCAGAGTTGGCCGTCTTCTCCATTGCCTGTGGTTTCTGATGCTCAGCTAACAGCCAGCATGGGCAGTTACAGGGCAGCCTGGTACTTAAAGCAAACAGCTTTTAATAAGCAATAGAGGCAGGAGTGAAACCCACAATAACAGACGGCCTACATCAATTATTGGATACATATCCATCACTGGACTGACTTATATGTGACCCTCAGCACCTGCCAGCCGGGATATTGACCGCGCGCTGCTCTCTAGCGTGCGGTGACAAGTTCCATTTGCAATCGCATTTATTAACTGGCTGTTAAAATGACTGAAAGCGCTCCCTCTTTGGCCCGCTTTTCATTAATTTGAGGTTGAGAAGAAAAAAGATAACTACAGAGGGAGAGAATGAAGTGGAGGTGTAAATGTGATTGAAGTGGAGAGTTGGGGGAGGAGGGGGTCTTACCAAACCAATGTGCCTTTGACGTTTCTCTCAATTAGAAGGGGAATTTTTGTGGATGCAATTGCAATGAAGGTCTTTTTTAATCAACAAGCTCTTTGTGTGACCACTCCTTTCCTTTCCTTTCCTTTCCTTTCCTTTCCTTTCCTTTCCTTTCCTTTCCTTTCCTTTCCTTTCCTTTCTCCATTATATTTTTTTTCAGTATGCGTGCAAGAAAATATCATTAAGCAATAATAATACCCACTTTTCATGCCCCAATATCAATGGATAAATCCTGTCCTATATTATTTCTCACTTGAGTATAGTAATTTTAAACATTGCGGAAGTAACAGTAAATGCGCTTTAAAAGCCATTTTAAGCTTTCTTGCAATCGGCTTCAGTAACCTAAAAACCAGTTTAAAGAGGTCCAATGCACTGGGATGGTCTTAGGACTGTGAGAGGAGCAGGAGTGTGTGTGCAGTTCTTGAATGACAGGCGGCTCACAGGTAGTAGATCCATTATCTAATGGCCAGTCGGTTAATTACATGCCCAGCTGACATGTTTATAAGGCTGAACTTTACAGTACCGTTACAGCAGCGCCCGCGGTGCTGAGGCAGAGCACCGGGTCGGCGCAGGCCTGCCGCGGGGCAGACTTGGCCCTCTCTCGTCTCTCTGCACCCTATTATATGCTAATGACAGCCATTTGAGAAATGCAGGGTTACAAGGAGTTAATTTAGAGGGTCATTACGCCTGGCTATATTTCACAACGGCCGACCTGTGCTGGCTCTCACAGGGGCTTAGCTCAGAGGTTGCCGTAAGGGGGGCTGAAGGGTGGTTTACGTCTCACCAGGGAGGAATGGAGCGGTGATGGCAGATATTTGAAATAAGGACACAGTACAAAAGCATTGCTGGCATCTCGACAGGTTAGAAGGAAGGAGACAGGCAGAGAAACAAGACAAGTTGCATCAAACTATACAGTGATGAGATGTGCAGTGTGTGTCAAGCACACAGTGTATTTGTGTATGTCTGCATGTGTGTGTATGAGTTATGCACTGAGCAGGATTGAGCCCAGATTTATCGCTGACATTTATAAGGGTGCGAAAGTGAGTGCGCGAGTGATAAGGTGAGGTCTGAATGATGTAGGGCTCGCTATCACTCAGACAAGAGTCAAGCTCCCAGCGCCCGCTGCACCCTAAAGGGCAGCCCTTTATAGCTGTCACCTGATATATGCTATTCTACTGCAGATTTAAGAGCGCCGGTGTCACCCGTGTTCCACCGCTACAGTATTTTATAGCCATCTGTGAACACATTTAGATTTTAATTTGACAGTCATTTGCCAACTAATTAAATTATTTTTTGTCACATTTTATGTTATTCTATTATTTTGTCAAAATGTACACATTTTTTTTATATATATATACAAACTATCTGTATTTCTGTGATTTTACAGTTGTTTATGAGTTTTATCAAATTGCTGTTAACATAATTTGTAATGAAAAGTAAATTAAATTAAATTGAAAAAAGTAAAAGAGAAGCATTCGAACTAATGTTTTCTCTTGTAAGGTTTTGTTACATCTGTCACACAGTGTTAGCCACTGCACATATGCTGTTATACATGTTACATATTAGTGAAGTTATAATGTTTTTTATATGATGTTATAATGTTACTCTATATAATGTTATATCATAATGCCTATAATGCCATAGTCTTTTTATTATATTATTTCATTAATATTTTAACCACAATTATAATAATTTAAAATACAATTTTTGTTTAATTATGAATAACAGAATTTAATGCATTATAGTATATTAAATGAAATATATTAAAAGATATAACAGTTAATTGGCATGTCCTATAAACCATTCTAAATTTACTCATTATGCATTACAGTAAGAATTTCTTTTTAAGGCTTTATAATGATACCCAAACAATTATAATCAATATTGGGTATTACTGTACTAACTGTATTAGGGAATAATTGTTAATATATAATTGGGAATGAATGAATGAATGAATGAATGAATGAATAAAAATATATTATCAAAGATGGCTGTAAAAATACATATGTATTGTTTATCCTTTTGATCTTTCATTCAAAACATTTGCAAAAATCTAACTTTTCATTGAAGGAAAAGAATTGAAAGTGGGGTTAAAATCACATTATGAAATAAATGTTTTTCTCCAAAACACATTGGCAGTAAAAGTTTTTAGCACAATTATTGGCACACTAAGGAATAGAGAGAAGTCTACAGGGCGGGGTTGATTTTTTATGAGTAAAATATCATAGAAATATTGTAGAATGAGGTGTCTGAAGCATGTTGCCCTATTCCCATTTTTACCTTTTTTTTTTTTTTTTTTTTTTTTTTTTTTTTAGCACACGTTTTATAAACAGGGTGTCTTTCTAATCACTTGAGAGGAGGAATATATAGGAACATGAAATTGTCCAGCCATGACTTCTTGTTCCACATTTGTAAGTGTGAAAGAAGTACAAATATGAGGAAACTTAAAGGCTTTAGGTGGATTAGGATTGTTTGTGATTTGATCAAATTCCCTTAATCATCCATAACAAGGAGTAAAACCAAATAATATAGTTCTGATGTGCAGCAAAAAGTTGTTGAGCTTCACAAAATAGAAAGTGGCTGTAATAAAATAGCTAAAGCATTGAAAATTCCCATTTCCACAATCAGAGCAATAATTAAGAAGTTCCAATCAACTAAAGATCTTACAAATCTGCCTGGAAGAGGACGTGTGTCTAAATCATCCTAATGTGCAGTGATGAGGAAAGTTTGAGTGGCCAAAGACTCTCCAAGGATCACAGCTGGAGAACTGCAGAAATTAGTTGAGTCTTGGGGTCAGAAAGCCTAAAAAAATATATCAAACAGCACCTACATCACCACAAGTTTGGGAGGGTTTCAAGAAAAATCCTCCTTGCTCATCCATAAACAATCTCCAGCATATT
Organism: Megalobrama amblycephala; assembly: GCF_018812025.1. Taxonomy (NCBI): domain Eukaryota; kingdom Metazoa; phylum Chordata; class Actinopteri; order Cypriniformes; family Xenocyprididae; genus Megalobrama; species Megalobrama amblycephala. The sequence goes on from NC_063067.1 coordinate 30,378,380, forward strand.
CATTGTCAGACATGACTGGAACTTCAAACGGGACTGGCTTCTATGGCCAAAAAGACGTTTTTGGCAGCAAACCCACCAGGTGGGTTTGGTGCACACAGGGATAATACGTACCCCATGCCCACGGTTAAATATACTGCTGGATCTTTAATGTTGTGGGCCTATTTTTCTGCTGGAGGTCCTGGACATCTTGTTCAGATACGTGGTATTATGGATTCTATCAAATACCAATAGATAAATATAGCTGCAAGCAGCAATTAACGGGATTCAAGTGCTTTAAGGCCTTTAAGCACTTGCATAAATAGATATAGATATGTTTTATTTAGCAAGCATATAACCACTTAGATCATAGATGGAAAACACCATTTACAATTTACCATAGGTAATACATGGTTTTCAAAGCTTTTAACAGTTATAGCACCACCTATGGTCTGATCTCTATAAAAGTTCTACATGTGCTCACCTAATTTCATGAAGTTTTGAGTTTTCGTTTATGATTTATATACTTTTGAGTATATTTTGCCACACACATTTTCTAATTCACCCCGTTATATCTATCTAAAGCATAAAGATCAACCTTTTTTTGATAATTATTGATCTGGAGAGTCCAGAGAATTGTACTGCACTGGTTTGGTTCCAATCGGACGAAAAACCTAGGACTGGTTCACAAAAGTCGTTTTTTTTTTTTAGATAATTGTAAATATTTAATGAACAATTTAATTGACAGCAGTGGTTCCTGAGGCAAAGTTGTTCAGTATGAGGAGATCTATGAAATAATATGCATATTGTGTGTATGTGTAAAACATCACGTGATTACAGATGTGTAAAACTTGTTAGCGCCACTTGATGGCTGATTTCTTTCAAAATTCTTACAGACCTCTAGGCCCCAGTGTTGAACATGCCCACCAAGTTTCGTTCCAGTCGGCCTCCGTTAACCTTTTGAAATAGGTGCTCAAACTTCATTGGCCAATGGCGGCCATGTTTTTTGAGATACACCAATGTCCTAATAGACAATCATGGCTCCTTGGACCAAGACACTGCATGCCAATTTTCAAGTCACTCAGACTAACGGTTGCATAGTTTTAGCTGTTTTCATGTTTTTTTTCCCAATGTTATAGCGCCACCAAGTGTCCAATCACTGTAATTTTACTGCCACCAAAGATTGAGCTCATACACGTGTCCAAAGTTTGGTGAAAATATCTCCGTTCAAGAGTTATAGCCATTTTAGTAAAAGTGGCTCCGCCCACTTCAAACTTTTTGGCGCACATTAGGGACCGTGAATTGAAATTTCAGCTTTTTTTTTTTTTTTTTTGGATAACTTTTGATATTCAGACTCTAAAGAATCTTTCTGCACTGTTTTGGTTCCATGAAAAGCACCAACATGGAGCTGGGAATCTGAAGGATCTGGAGAGATTCTGTATGGCGGAATGATCTCTGATCTCTTGTCAGGTACTCTCCAAACTCATCAGGCATTATAGAAGAAGACTCAGAGCCGTTATTTTGGCAAAAGGAGGTTGAAAAAAGTATTGAATAAAAGAGTGCCAATAATTGTGGCCAACGTGTTTTGGAGAAAATTATATATATCAGTATATCACATTCACTCAGGCTGTCACTACCTGCTGAATTATTAACAGAGCAGCGCTGATTTGGTCTCCTTACAAGTATCCCAGAGAGTATGGATCCAGATCTCTTTTCCAACAATATGTCTCTGCACTGAGCTTGTTTAGAGACCCAAAAGAACCAGACAATAAATCCGTCTGAACGCAGCATTGTATAGTCAATGTCAATATCCAAAAAGATCTTCTTCAGACATGGTGGAATTTATTGAATCTTTTGAGTTACAAACTTAAAACAAATTTAGTGGATATTTACGTTTCAGAATTATGCAGACTCTGTAGTCTGACAACGGATGCTCAAATTATGTAACAAAGACTACTGGCATTTTATGAATCACAACAAAGCAGAAGTGCTCTGAAACAGCTTTATAATTGCATTATCATCCAACAACTTAATCGCTTATTTTCTGTTCAACAACAAACGCAGCCTGTAGCTCATCATCTAATGGATGCAGCGTCGATTGTTTGTGTAAATGGGGATTATGAGACTATTTGAGAATAGATATATTGGTCTTCCTGGCTTATGGTGAGCTATTAGACAAGCTTTTAGATTGTTTGTTATGTACATCCGAGCTCGCTGCATTCAACAAGAAACCCTGGATTCATTTCAAAAGCCATTACTAACGATCAATGTCATTTTACTTTCGCATTCTACGACTGCCTCCTCGGATAATTCCAGTTATGTCTCGTCTGACTCAAACCGGTGATTTCCTGAATTCCTGAATTGGACTGCCTTCAGTGGTAAGCTCGTTTGCACGCTCGTCTCCTACGTTTGTAGGAGCGATCGTCGAAATCTCACCCTTTTGCAATGCAGTAGTAAAGATCCTTCACTATCCAAATGACTTTTATTCTTAATATTCTTAATCTTAATTCTTAAAGAGTGGAAGTACCGTTTTCGGTTCCTCTGCCATCAGAATTTCCATGCAGAGGGTCCTAGTAAGCTGGCCTCGGTCAGCAGTGCAGGACAGGATTTATGGTCACACTTAAGGACTGGGATCAATAGAAGATAATGCTAGTGAGGAGCAGTACGGTCCAGCGATTTCGTTTTTTAGTGCCGCAACATTTGCTAAGAAAGGCCTGTGGGGATTCAGCACCAGTAAACTAGATTCTAGCGCAATCTTGTCTCAGCAGCATCCTCTGAACAAAAAGAGAGGGAAATGTTTTAGGCTATGTCAGGATATCTAGAGATATTTGTGGATGAGGATCACAGATCCGTTGGCTTATTCAAATTACTTGGCTTATTTCAAAATTTACTCAATGATGTACTAGACTTAAACATGAGACTCTAACCTATGATAACTGTGTGCAAGATATGCTTGTGTTTTCTAGCAGAGGTACTCTGACTTGAACTTCTATTCTTGTTTGAGCTGTGGCTTAGTGTTTATAGTGCATGAACTCAAGACAAACTGAGCCATGGTCATTATGGAGATGGAAGTTCAAGTTCATAATCTCATGTCACTTCTTTCTCCAAAGTACTTTTTGTCTGTTCAAAACTGTCAATGAAAAACCGTCCTTTCAAATAATGCAAAATGCACTCACTGTATGGCTTGGGCAAATGTATCTTAGGTCAGAAATATAAATGTGAATACTAGAACCACATTACCGTGGTGGCAAGAAACCCCAGTGCTTAAGGTCTGTGAGATACCTTCAAATGTTTTGTCCATTAATATTGGGTACCAATCTATAAATATGTCGTTAAACTGTTGCTCTGCCTTGCCATAAGTTGTAAGAGAAAACTGAGTACAGAAGAAGATATTTTACATTAACGCCCATGAGCACCCCTTGTGACTATTCTGAGAATGCATTTTAAATGGAAATGAAGTGCTATAAGCAAGTACAAGTTTGTCTGGGAAATTTTCTTGCATCCTATTAATCTTCTATGCAAATATTCTGTGAGAAAATTTGAAATCTGTTACTGATATAGTTGCTTATAGAGAGTTGTAGATCTGTTTTAAGACCATGAATCTTAGGTACTTGACCATTGCATCTTACGTCATGTCTAGATTTGTGGCAATAAAAAACAACAACAACAACAACAAAAAACACACACTGATCATCTACTCCAGGGGTGTTAAATCCTGCTCCTGGAGGGCCACTGTCCTACAGAGTTTAGTTCCAACCCCAATTAATCACACCTGAACCCTTGACATTAACACCTGCCAACCCGCCAAATGCGGGCGAATTTCAGCAGTGGCGTGTAATGCAGTCACTCATACTAGCCACTTTGGTGGGTTGAATTTATATAATATAGAAATTTTTCAGTTGTATTCTTTTAAAAAGGCATCTGAAATAATAAGCTAAGAGCAATTTAGTGTTGTCAAAAATATCGATTTTTTTCGATACATCATCTATCCAACAGCGAGTTAAAACACAAACCCGCCTCCCCTCACTCACTCGTTTTGTTTTTGTTGCTCTGGATGAATATTGTTGGTGTTACAGAGCTTGAATTTCAGTGTGGCATTGTGTGTATTGCACATAATTTTGACAGATTTTGTGCTCACACCCAAAGTGCGCGCATATAAAGCCACCTCTCAGTACTAAATTGAATCCTTTTTCGCTGCTTATTGCCCTTAAACAGACAAATATACACAAAATAATGGTCAAAATGCCGATCTTGATGAGTGATCACGTAATGTTGTAAGTGAAGGTAAACAGTTGAGAAAAAAAAAATGCATGTGTAACAGTATAATGGATCTGTGCATCAGGTCTTAAAGTGACAGCTTCCTAATATACCTGCTGGCCAAATTATGAGATAATATTAAAACATATCTGTATGGCCACTAGCCACAGTGGCTGGTGAGCAAAAAGTTAGTGTCAAGCCCTGCCTGAACCAGCTAATAAAGGTCTTCAGGATTACTAGAAACTTCCAGGCAATTGTGTTGGTTGGAGCTAAACTCTACAGGATGTTGGCCCTCCCAGGGACAGAATTAGACTCCTTTGTTCAACTCAGTTTCTCTTTTTCTACCCGTCCGGACAAATTTGGTGTTTCACTGGTTTGGCTAATCAGCCATCTGGTCTTTCGGTCTGAAATGCTCCCACCTTCCTCTAAAACCAGCAAACCAGACCAGCTTGGGAGACCAGCTAACCACTGTAAGTTGGTTTGAACAGTTTTTCTCAGGAGGGCCTGGGAAACAAGAGCAAGAAAGCGACTAAGAAACCAGAGCCAGTAGAAACACTCATCATAACGTCAGCCGTGTCCTTCCTGCAACCTCTGACCTGACCGTTTTGGAGGTCAGGCGTCTTACTGAACATTTAAACCTTGCTTGAGGATTTTGACCTGGCAGTTGACGCAGACTCCCTCCGCCTCCTTCCAGACCTCCGCCCGCCCTCTCACTGCAATTCACCTCTTCAATAATCCCCACAGCCAATCAATAGTAACCGTTCTCTCAATAATTCATAACATTAACATGCGCTCAATGGCCCAGTGGATGGATGGGCGAGACAGAGGAGGCCCATCATTCCAGTATTGATCCCCCAGAGGGAGTCGATAGCCCAGGATGTGATGGACTTATTGCCGGGCCTCTTGCAGACACCACCGCTTGTACGTTTATAGAGAGTCCAGAACATCCTAAACACACCATGATATATCTAAATCATATATGCAGTGGTTCTCAAGTGGTTCCACTTAAAGACATGATGTACTTTTGTAATGTAATCTGTGTTGTGTTTTCTTTTACCTCAGCTTCATGGTTTTCATGGATGAGAGGATGTTCAAGTTGGCATCAACCTACTCTGGCTAACCTTTACCAAGTTACAGATTTTCTCCAGTGTGTTTGGACATATAGACTTTGATATCAATAACCAATGATAGGGGAAATTTCCTTTTAAAAGTGAAAACATATTTGTTTTGATGCCCTTGCTGAAAAAAAAAAAAAAAAACAAAAAAAAAAAAAACATCTCATCAGTTGCCTGGTTTAAGAAAAGTTCTAGGCACTTTTCAGTTTGCTGCTGAACTAAAACAGCTAAACACCATCTTGGCCAGGAGAGTTCAGCTAGACCTGCTGAAGACCAACTTCGGAGATCAACATAGACTAGGTAAGACCAGCAGACAAGCTTAAAGGGTTAGTTCACCCAAAAATGAAAATTCTGTCATTAATTACTTTCCACACCTGTAAGACCTTCATTCATCTTCGGAACACAAATTAAGGTATTTTTGATGAAATCCGAGAGGTATATGACTCGTCCGTAGACAGCGATATAATCACCACTTTCAAGGTCCAGAAAGGTACTAAAGACATTAAAACAGTCGACGTGAGTGCAGTGGTTCAACCTTAATTTTATGAAGCGACGAGAATACTTTTTGTGCACAAAAACAAACTAAAAATAATGACTTTATTCAACAATATCTCCTCTTCTGTGTCATTCTCCTATGCTGTTTACATCCAGCACTTCCAAGTTCTACATCAGAACGCCGACTCATTATTGGCCAGCTCCAGCGTCAGCATCACACGCATGCGTCGTGCTGCTCACATGAACAGCGCCAACTGCATAACAGACTGGCAGGGAAGAGGAAAAATTTATGAATAAAGTTGTTATTTTTATATAGTTGTTAGTTATAGTTGTTAGTTTTTGCACACATAAAGTATTCTCGTCGCTTCATAAAATGAAGGTTGAACCACTGCAGTCACGTCAACTGTTTTAATAATGTCTTAAGGTGTCTTTTAATTTATGTCTTTAGGTGATTATATTGCTATCTATGGATGAGTCATATTTCTCCCGGATTTCATCAAAAATATCTTAATTTGTGTTCTGAAGATGAATGAAGGTCTTATGGGTGTGGAACGACATGACGGTGAGTAATTAATGACAGAACAGAATTTTCATTTTTGGGTAAACTAACCCTTTAAGCAGGTTTAAGCAGGTTTTTATTTTTTTCCAGCAAGGATTTTAAATGTATTTTTTTTTTTTTTAATAATTTATTATTTGCATTTAGCATTGTTTCCTATCCGTGACCCTACCAGAACAGACCTGGGGGTTGAAAAGTTTTAAACTACAAATGAAAATGCTCGCGTTTTGCATATTTGTACTTTTTTTCCTTACAAATTGTATTACCAGCATAGCATATTGAGAGAAAAATTGTCACAAATTTACTTACAATTGATTAATGACCCAGAAAAAGAGCAAAATTTTAAATATTACGAAAACACCTACACACACAGTATTCCATATTCTAACTTGCCTAGAGCCTTACCAGGGCAATTAACTGCTAATTAATTAATCTAGTCCTGTAGATTAGTCACCAATCTACAGGAATATGGCAGTGTGTGAAGTTGCTGTAAAGGTTTAGGGACACACTCACACACACACGCTCTCGTTGGTAAGTGTGTGGCGGGACTGGCGGTTGGCAGGCAGGTTTCCTCTCTAGGGAGCACACTGAACTCAATTCCAATCGTTTCCACTTAAAGAGAGCAAAAGCGGGTGGAGAGGAGGAGGAGGAGGAGGAGGAGGAGGAGGAGGGAGAGGGACGTGGGGGAAGGGAATGAGTGTGGCTGACAGTGAGGGCTTGAACTGATACATGGGAATGTGTGTAAGAGCGGATGTCCCTGCATATGTGTGTGTGTGTCTCATTAGCATGTCAATTGACTACATCTGCTTTGCACATGAAAGGTGTAGGATCACGATGTGTAGGAGGACAACGGAGAAGGAGGAGTGTGTGTGTGTCTCTTTCCCTGTCTGTCTTCATTTTCAAGTCTTGGGATATTCTGGACGCTCCATTTCCTACCCAGTAAACATGTACACATGGCCCAACAATATGAATTTCTTACACAATTTTGCTTGTTTTATTTTACACTAAAATTAGCTTATTAAGCATATTTTACTGGAAACACTGCCACAAAACAGTGGTGTGCCTCGAATCTGCATGTGTGCAAAGTGTGTAAGAAATGAGGGTCCTTTCAGTACGACACCTTCAAATGACATTTATGAAACTGAGAGCTATTAGACAGCGATTCGAACAATTTCACTGTGTCATACTCATTCTGTTGCATTATTTATATCATTCAGATGTCATTCTCCTTCACACTCTCACATCAAGGTGAACTGTCAAAAGTGCAGCAGCGCTCACAAACCACACAGACACAAGAAGCGTGCAGGTGAAAAAGAGTGTCAGTGAAGAGAGAGGCATTTAAGCGAATGGTATAGACCTTATCCAGTTGTTGTGAGGTAAACAAAGACAAAGGAAAGAACCCTTTGGCTGCTTTTCTGACAATAGCATGTTACAGATGAAAGTGAAACGGGCCGCGTGGATAGGAGGGCAGAGGAGGGTGAGGATCACTCTGGTGAAGTGAGGTGAGGAAAGGGGCTGTTATTGCCACAGGCAGAAAACCACAACAACTTAATTCACCATCAAACACATTTGCCTTTGGGCACTGTTAGCGTGTTGGCCGACCTTCCTCATACACATGTGCGCTTTATAGTGCGTGTTTGACAGCTTGACTCATGGACCACCTGCAAGCTGTCAGTCCATACATGAATTACATGAGGTGTAGATCCAATGACCCTTCATCGCTGAAGAGCCACAGAGATAGAAATCTCATAAATTCTTCTCAGACTTTGGGCTTTCAGAGTATGTAATGAACAGACACAGACAGATTCTCCAAGAGAAGGTCAGGATGAAGATTTTCTCCTTTATTTTATCATAGCCATCTTTCTCTTATAGATGCTATTTCATGCATTCTGACTTATTTACACTGTTAGAAAGTTGCATTCTCATGCTAAACATGGCCAAAGTTTCATAACATGAGATGGACGTATGACGGAGTATTTCTGTGCCAAATCCACTACTTCCGGTTTCGTTACAGGATTCCGAAGGAATGTGTTTTTGGTTGTGAGGGAAAAGGCTGATTTATACTTCTGCTTCAGACCTACGCCGGAGCCTCTGCGCTGTAGGCTATGCCAGTGGTTCTCAAACCTGTCCTGGGGACCCCCCACCACTGCACATTTTGCATGTCACCCTCATCTAACACACCTGATTCAAGTCATCAGCTAATTAGTAGAGACTGCAAGAGTTGAATTGGGTGTGTTAGATGAGGGAGACATGCAAAATGTGCAGTGGTGGGGGGTCCCCAGGACAGGTTTGAGAACCACTGGGCTATGCGACTGTTTTCATTTATAGTTCTGTGTCGTTGTCCGCGTCGATGTGCATGCAGACCACTAGGAGGCAGTGTCCACGGTCATGTTGAGGATCAAGGCAAAAGCCGAAGAAGAAGCAGCTTGTTATGTACGTTGTCAGAGAAGCTTACAAATAGAAACGGCAAATAGATAACGACTTTTGTTGCTGTTTGACTATATGTGTCCCCTGAAACAGAGTGTTTTTTATTCATATGGAAGTTGAAACGCTCTTTTCTCTGATTGCTCCGCGCCAGTTTTTTGACCCGAGGGAGTGGTTCTAGCAGACCAATCAGATCGCTTGCGGTCCGCATAGAATTGACGCGTTGTTACATTTTTGAAGAGGTGCACATCAGGCTACGCATACTACACACAGCCTACGCCATAGCTACGGCGTTCACTCGACGCAGAAGTTTAAATCAGCCTAAAGATTACCTTTTTCAGCTTCCCAAAAAACCCAGTGTTAAGGGAATAGAGGATGAAGTTGTTTTTTCCGGGGCAGCAACGGAGTTGTGCACGTATGCTTGTTTGTGGCAGAACTGACCCTTCGCAAAGACCCTGTCCCCCTTAGTTACTGTTGCTTTGTCCGACAAGCCGTGGCGCTGTCACGCCACACACAGTAAAAAAATACATAGCAGAGCAAAGAGGATACTGACAACACGTCGACAGACAAGACAGAGCAGGTTACTTATGATATTAAACAAAGTCCCAGCTTTCAAACTGTGCAGTTATTAAAGAAATTCAAACAATAAAAAACGTTATGTGGCTCTTTAATGTGTCGTGACCATAGTCGTGACAGATTGCTGTAGCGCCTCAGCTCAAGAGGCTCGTTAACCGTTCATCTCTTCCTACTAGTCCATTGAGAATGAATGTTGTTTCAAACGTGGAAAGACGTCAATGTACACAATTTTTCAAGATTAACTCCACCGAGGTTAATCTTCTAATTACTGGCTGCTTTGTCGGACAAAATGGCATGCGCCGTTCTGATTGGTTAGATTGCTTGTCAATCAAACTCCCGGCGAAGGGTCAATTTTCGGCGATGAATGCTTTGTAAACAAGTCCCAGTTCGGCACTGGATTTGCAGATTGCAGGTGGTGAGTAGAGCTGCATCAGATGTCTGTGTTTTGTTGGCAATCGGCACGCAAATGCATATAATGTAAACAGCACAAACTTTTTTGTTCCCTTTTTATTTATAATGATGTCGCAGCTAGCATGCAATCTCTACACAGAAGCTGCACGTGCTCGTGACTCTTTAGCTCCGCCCATGGCACTGACAGCAGACATGCCTCCAGCTTTTTTCGGAAAGACTCGGTTTAACCGTATCTATTTTTTATAAATATGATAAAACTTAAGACTTTTTCGGAGATATGAAGGATGCATTGTTACTCTATATGTACTCAAGATTAACATGAGATTGGCAGAAACTGTGTGTGAAACCGCCCCTTTAAGCAGTAAGTTACAGGTCATACTATATTGTCAATATAGGCCACAACACAGAGTGGAGAATATTCACTATATTTACAATACAGCATAGCCTCAAGTACCTTATTGCTTTTATAAAATGGTTATTATATAATACATTTTTTTTAGCTTTTAGTATAAATATGTTAGCCTTACTCTTAAGTATAAGCTAGTGTGCTCCAAAACTATGACAAAATTCGTATATAGAATATATACGCATTCAAAACTTACAGTCTCTCACTTCCGCCAATAAGGATCAATGATTTTGATGACATCACTCTGCACTTAAGCTTCTCATCAGATTTTCTGTCCAGTCAAATGCTCTCTAGAATCTAAGTGTCCCACCCCCTACATTATAAATAGACGCTGAAGCTGCAGCTAAAATCAGTCACTTGTTCACACATTTACCATTTTCTATATGGTGAATGGCACATAGTGCACTATAAAGGGGATGGGGAACAATTCAGACAGTGTAAATATTCTTTCCATTGGGGCGAATGAAGTCGATTTTCACATTAGTGTCACGTGAACCGCCAGAGTATGCACACAGTCTGCTCCAGTCCAGAGACACGATAGCACAGAGTGGATCATATGCGCGAGTCAACGCAGGCCACAAAATGTATCGAATCCATTTGAATTCTGCACAGAATTCTATATTTTAAAGAGATATAGAGGAGTTTAGGAGGAGAAACGGTCAGAGATTAGAAAGAAAACTGCGGCTTTACAGAGATCAACATCTCTGGCCGAGATGTGATATAAACAAAACGCTACTGGCCATTTTTAAAAAGGGGAGGGGCTGTTTGATATGTCTCACCCTGTTTCACTGGAAATTACGTCAACACATTGAATAATGCTGCACATTCCAAAGCAATTAAGTGGGCCTCTAATGACACATCTTCATCAAAATATAATCATGTAATGCAAATTTCTCCCCCAAATTAAAGGTGCTACAGAGGATGTTTTGTTTTATACATTTTTGCAATATTACTTGAAACTGTCTTTACTAACTGATAAAAGACTATTTATTAGGTGCACTGAAAGGAATAATATTAATATACATCATCTGTGCATGAGATAGGGCCTTAAAAAACATCAGCCAATCGTTTACGCGATCATCGCGTAAACGATTGGCCCTCTGGCTTGTCAATCACTGCCATGACGTTCCTTCTGAGAGATGTGCGCGGATTGGCCCTCTGGCTTGTCAATCACTGCCATGACATTCCTTGTGAGAGACGTGTGCGGCTGCGCGCTCCAGTAACTTTCCACACTCCACAGGCGCCGCATGCAATGTTTTTGTCAGGAGACAGGAATAACAACTGCAGATTATGAGTCACCTGCGGTGAGTCCGACATAATGAATCCACTAACACGACACAGCAGATGCCGGTGGTAAACACTCGTGTTCCAATACTCGTGCACAAGTTTTGGGAGGCGTTCCCTCGAAATGAGCTGTGAAGGAGGGGGGTTGTTCTTACGTATGCGCTCATTTCAAAAACTCAGTAACAGTCTTTGGTTTCTCAGTCGATGAAAAGATCCTCTGTAGCACCTTTAAACTGCTTTCATTATTGATTATCAAAATCCTTTTCTTGCTATTTTTTCTTTTCTGTGGAACACAATGCTTTATGCAGCTCTTTTCATAAAATGCCAGTTCATAGTAACCATACCTTAACTGAAAAAGAAGTAAACTTTAGCATATAGCTACATTTAAAAAGAGTACTTATTACAGAAATAATATACTTTAAAAGAATATGCTTGAATGTAATGTTGGCGGACACTTAGCCTGATTTCATGTTATTTGCAATTAAATGAAAAAACTTTAAATGAAAAAAGTTTAAATTTATATTAAATGCAATCAGCTGAACTGTCACAGCTGGATGTAATGTAATACGGCACACAACGCAGGAGAATATGACAAAAACAGTGTTTATTCACTAATCCAACTATGAACACTCAGAAGATCACTTTTAAGTTTTGAAGTACGCCACAAGTGTACATAATCCTTTTTCATAAAGAATGTCAAGCTGGCAAAAAAAGAAAAAAAAAGTGAAATATTAGCGATACCATCATACGGGTTCAGAACAACATGAGGGTAAGTAAAATAACGACAGTTTTATGAAGACAGGCTATAGCTGTTTTCATATTGTGTATTTGAACACAACTGGAACACTGTATTTACCAGAACTATCCATTTTATTATTATTTTAAACGAGCGAGAAAGCATAATTTCTAGATAAATTTTTTTTTTACCATGTCTCTTTAGTGTCTATCTCTGTTTTCAATGTGAGAGTCTGATGTTTCTTTATTTCCAAGAATTTCTAACACTTGGGGAAAAAAGAGTTTAGGTGTTGGAGGAGAGAATGTGAAACACACACGGTGCAGAGATAGACAGCAGAAATGCTCTCTGTACTACAAAGGACACTTAGATAAAGTTGTGGCTTGACTTTATCTAACTTTGTAGTACCGACACATTGTTTTTGTTTGAATGACAGATGTCTTGAATGTTTAGTTCTTACACAGTGTGTGTGTGTGTATGTGTGTGTACAGGACAGAGCAAACTGTTTTAAAGAGTGAACTGACTAATTGCTCACCACAGTCATGCCCTGTATTGTGCTGTTAGAGTGTTTACATGGATATACACCAAGTCAGGCATAACTTGATGACCACCTTCCTAATATTGTGTTTGTTCCCCTTTTGCTGCCAAAACAGCCCTGATCCTTCAAGGCATGGACTCCACTAGACCCCTGAAGGTGTGCTGTGGTATCTGCACCAAGATGTTAGCAGCGGATCCTTTAAGTCCTGTTAGTTGCGAGGAGGGGCCGCCATGGATTGGACTTGTTTTTCAGCACATCCCACAGATGCTCGATTGGATTGAGATCTGGGGAATTTGGAGGACAAGTCAACACCTCAAACTCATTGTTGTGCTCCTCAAACAACTCATGAAGCATTTTTGCTTAGTGGTCAGGCGCATTATCCAGCTGAAAGAGGCCAGATCCACCAGGGAATACCGTTTCCATGAAAGGGTGTACATGGTCTCAACAATGCTTAGGTAGGTGGTACGTGTCAAAGTAACATCCACATGGATGGCAGAACCCAAGGTTTCCCAGCAGAACATTGCCCAAAGCATCACACTGCCTCCACCGCCGGCTTCCCATAGTGCATCCTGGTGCCATGTATTCCCCAGGTAAGTGACGCACACGCACCCGGTCATCCACTTGATGTAAAAGAAAACGTAATTCATCAGATCAGGCCACTTTCTTCCATTGCTCGGTGGTCCAGTTCTGATGCTCACGTGTCACTGTTGGGGCTTTCAGCGGTGGACAGGGGTCAGCATGGGCACCCTGACTGGTCTGCGGCTATGCAGCCCCATACGCAACAAACTGCGATGCACTGTGTATTCTGACACCTTTCTATCAGAACCAGCATTAACTTCTTGAGCAATTTGAGCTACAGTAGCTTGTCTGTTGGATCAGACCACACAGGCCAGCCTTCGCTCCCCACGTTTATCAATGAGTCTTGGCCGCCCATGACCCTGTCGCCGGTTCACCACTGTTCATTCCCTGGACCACTTTTGATAGATACTGACCACTGCAGACCGGGAACGCCCCACAAGAGCTGCAGTTTTGGAGATGCTCTGACCCGGTCGTCTAGCCATCACAATTTGTCCCTTGTCAAACTCGCTCAAATCCTTACGCTTGCCCATTTTTCCTGCTTCTAACACGTCAACTTTGAGGACAAAATGTTCACTTATATCCCACCCACTAACAGGTGCTGTGATGAAGAGATAATCAGTGTTATTCGCTTCACCTGTCAGTGGTCATAATGTTATGCCTGATTGGTGTATAATCAATGCATAACTGGACTTCATTTTACGGGCATGTTTTTATTACAACATATAATAATAGTATAATAGTGTTTTTACTGTCCAAAAATTCAACATTCATATATGTCAGCATTATACAAGTTCAATTACAAAAGTATGACACATTTAAAATTTTAAATTACGGTAAATTCAGATATATCCTGCCATTTTTGCCTTGTATTTGCCAAATAGTAAATATATTTTATAATATTTATAACTAGTATAATAAGCTTTGAAGGTTCTTATTCCATAGGTAAAATTGAATCAATATTTCTTTGTCCTTCAAAGTTTTTTTTTTTTTTTTTTTTTTCCATGTAAGGAAAGTGTGAAACAAAGTGGTCATCGTAGAATAGGTGTTTTCATAATTCGGTCTGAGTCATGCATTACAGAGACATACAGTAAGCATGACTGTCCTGTTCTCAAGTTGGTCAGAGTGTCACGTTGTGTCTTTTCCTGATACTGCAGCCACTGAAAATAGTGTCACAAGGCCAAACAAACAGCCACAGACCATGAATTTCCCGCTCTTAGAGGAGGGGGCGGCAGTGTGCCTTAACCCCACTCACGGGCTTCAGCGCTGGGCAGAGGAGGCACTTCTCGCTCTAGGTCCCTGGCTGTGGTTCAGGGAGTGTTTGTTTAGCAGAAGATCTGGAACAAGTCAGCACTGGAGCAATGCTGACACATTTGGTTTATCTTTAAGTGTCCGATATCTAGAGATTAATTTAGACTAATAACAAATAGACACCAACATACATTCATGCTTGCCCACATTTCTTGAGGAAACTGTGTAATTTAATTTCAGATATTGTCTCATCAGAGGTCAAGCTCTTTTTTTATCTCTATGTTGGGTATAAGCCTACTAATTAATGTTTCATATTAAGTAAAAAAGATTATTAATATTAATAATAATAATAATAATAATAAACAGCTAATATGCACTGCTACATGAAATTTAATATAAAACAACAAATTATAGATAACAAAAATGTAAAATTCTGGAAATACATAATAAAACCACATTTAATGTCAGGAAAAAGGAATTCTCATTTTCCTTCTTCATGTATGTGAAGGAAAAACTAGAGAGAGAGAGAAAGAGAGAGAGAAGGAGAGGAGGGCAGCTGAGCTGTGATTTGAATAAGATGGCCAGACATGGGACGCCCACCCCCCACCCCACTTTAATATCAGAAGAGTTCCTCCTCTTCCTGCACTGAGGATGGACGTCGACTCGTGCTGAGTTTCTAATAAACGTCTGGCCTGCGGTTATTTGTGAGCTGTGAGCCGCTGGACAGACTGAATGTAGTTTGAGGTTATCACAGGCGGATATTGTCACCGCTTTAGTGGCAGAGAAAGAAAGACTAAAACATCTGACTCTATAAATGCTGGAGAGAGACAGTCAGACAGAGGAGAGAAAGAGAAAGAAAATAAGGTGTACAACGAAGAAGGATTGCCAAAGCTAAAAGATTGTATTTATTTCTATATATATTATTATTATTAACATTTTTGTTGACCTTTTTTTGCATAGATATTATTTAACTGACACATTTAACACATATTTACCAGGTTAACTTTACTGAAAAGAATGAATTTGGATAAAATCAAGCCCAGTCCTAGATGTTTTTTTTTTGTTTTTCAATGAATATCTTGTTTCACTTGGAAAAAAAAAATGTCACATTATACAAACCCGATTCCAAAAAAGTTGGGACACTGTACAAATTGTGAATAAAAACAGAATGCAATGATGTGAAAGTTTAAAATTTTAATATTTTATTCAGAATACAACATAGATGATATCAAATGTTTAAACTGAGAAAATCATTTTAAGGGAAAAATAAGTTGATTTTAAATTTCATGGCATCAACACATCTCAAAAAAGTTGGGACAAGGCCATGTTTACCACTGTGTGGCATCCCCTCTTCTTTTTATAACAGTCTGCAAACGTCTGGGGACTGAGGAGACAAGTTGCTCAAGTTTAGGAATAGGAATGTTGTCCCATTCTTGTCTAATACAGGCTTCTAGTTGGTCAACTGTCTTAGGTCTTCTTTGTCGCATCTTCCTCTTTATGATGCGGCAAATGTTTTCTATGGGTGAAAGATCTGGACTGCAGACTGGCCATTTCAGTACCCGGATCCTTCTTCTATGCAGCCATGATGTTGTAATTGATGCAGTATGTGGTCTAGCATTGTCATGTTGGAAAATGCAAGGTCTTCCCTGAAAGAGATGATGTCTGGATGGGAGCATATGTTGTTCTAGAACTTGGATATACCTTTCAGCATTGATGGTGCCTTTCCAGATATGTAAGCTGCCCATGCTACACGCACTCATGCAAACTCCATACCATCAGAGATGCAGGCTTCTGAACTGAGCGCTGATAACAACTTGGGTTGTCCTTGTCCTCTTTAGTCTGGATGACATGGCGTCCCAGATTTCAGCATTCCTGTATGTGATGCAGTGCCGTCTAAGGGCCCGAAGATCACAGGCATCCAGTATGGTTTTCCGGCCTTGACCCTTACGCACAGAGATTGTTCCAGATTCTCTGAATCTTTGGATGATATTATGCACTGTAGATGATGATAACTTCAAACTCTTTGCAATTTTTCTCTGAGAAACTCCTTTCTGATATTGCTCCACTATTTTTCAAAATGTCTCACTTTCAACATTTGATATGTTATCTATATTCTATTGTGAATAAAATATAAGTTTATGAGATTTGTAAATTATTGCATTCCTTTTTTATTCACAATTTGTACAGTGTCCCAACTTTTTTGGAATCGAGTTTGTAGAAGTAAAATGGTTGCAAACACCATTTCACTAATTCAGTTTAAAATGATAATCTTCTTCACTCTAATGCCACAGTGAATCTAGTTTAGTTGTTTAATCTGTGTTTTATGTGGTATATGATCCACCAATATATGACTCTCCACAAACACTCAGTTAGGACTAGAACACATGCATTCGTTTGATCTTAATAATGAAGGCCTAAAACAGATTTTAGACAGAGTTTATTCATCAATCTGTCATTCAGCATCTCAACCCAAATCAGCGCTGAGCGGCTCCCTCTACAGGCGATCATATTTGTGAATGAAAAGCCCTAAGGATGGACTATAACACGCTAATGGATTATGACTCATTTATAGTGTGTGAACTCTATAGCCAGCAGCAGTACTGAAACAATAGGCATTAAAACAACAAGCCATTGCAGTGATGACTAACGCAGACAGCGTGTGTGTGAGTGTGTGTGTGTGTGTGAAGGGTTAGCAGGAGGACATGGCTGCAGGGGCTTACAAGATCCACTTCTCCGTGAAAACTGAGTTTTAAACATCTGCATGGATCCATCACTCAGAAATGCAGCACATAGCAGGACCACAACAAAACAAATACAGAGCCTGAGGTCTTCAACATTATGGGGAGAATGTGGCATGGCAAGCTGGAAAATCGATAACAAACAATGTGTAAATCACCTCTGGATTGACACACACACACACACACACACACACACACACACACACACACACACACACACACACAAACATATATATATATATATATATATGTATATATATCACACAATAATCGCTTTTTATTAGCATGGCTGTGATTCGGGTATAGGTGATCATGCTGATATAGAGCCATATCTCATGCTATGAGTGTGATTTTACGTATATACAACAGTTCAAAGGCACAAGTGTGTGATATAATAAGAAACAACAACGGAGTGTCTTTAAAAACCCTCTTTTGTGAGGAACTACTTCCTTCCGCCACGGATTCAAATCTCCAGTTTAACAGTTGAGCCAAAGCCTCCGTTACTAATTCTAAAACATCACTTTAGAACTAGTAAAGAAGGAACTTTTAGTCGCTTCATTGAAGCTTATTGTATTATGAAGAGTAAATTATTATGAGAGAGAGAGAGAGAGAGAGAGAGAGAGATAAACTAAGCGAGTGTATTACCTGCATCTAGCTGATATTCTTCAGGTCAATCTTATATTCATAATAACAAAATCAGTTTGAATATCCACTCAGGAAAGCAATATCGTTGTCTTTGTCCTTTTAACATTTAAGGGAATTTCACATGACAGCTCTAGTCAATGCATGTCAGTTGCGTCTTGTAAGACATTGTTTAAAGTAAAAACAACATCCTTAAAAACAACGTAAAACAAGATTTAAGTTCAATGTAAATATAAAGTTATGAAACTTAATATAGCCCTTAAGCTAATTCGATTAGCTCTGGAACAAGTAATAGGTTAATGAGACCAAAGATTACCCATTTTATTTATATGAATTATACCTCATGTTTAAACACTATCTACATAAGAGCCAACGGCAAATTCCTGAAGGAGATGAATCTGTTCTCAGCAAGTACATGAATGCTGAATGGCCGCTGATGGCCTGGAGCTCACATCTCTGAAAGCGTCTAAACAAATTTTCAAATAGGCGCTATGTTTACATATGAATTGCACATTTGAGGTCTAAACAAACATTCTTACCTAAAAAAAAAAAACTCTTAAAACTATATTCGGTGAAACAATAACAGTAGTATCTGTAAAAAAATATGGTGAGTTTGCTCATCCACCATGACAATCGCTGTGAGAATGCGGAAAGAGGAGTGATTCAAGGAGTGGTAAAAGTTCTCGTGGTGATGCTGGTAAAGTATTGCATGGCTGGAAAGACCTCTCAGCCAATCAGATTTGAGAACTAGAACAAACTGTTATGTATTTACAGACTGTTTGTAACTGCACCTTTAAGACTTGTACTATATATGTAAATGTCCTCTATTTTGATGACTAACTTTAGTGTACAGGCATAGATCACAGTGTATACACTTGAAAATTGAATAGGCATATTCAATAGAAGTGGGTGGTATGTAAAAGTGCTCAAGTGATTTCTGAATGACACGTTTTTACAACTCAGTTTCAATAAATGTCTTTTTTTTAGACATTTTTGGAGCATTGCCTTATGTTAGAGTATGTCTTGGATCCAAAAGAACGAACATTGCATATTGAAGGTTCTTGGTTGTGACTATGAGCTACTGTAGTCTACTTAAGCATCTAAAAGTTGACAGATCCTAAAATTTGAGCGGACAGCTCCTTATTTATGAAGAGAAGTCTGGGAAAGGGGAAAAAAAAAGAGAGAGAAGAGATTGCGTTACAAATGTAGTCATCAAAAAGTGTTGGTCAGAAGTTATTCACTTAACTCCATCGTGGAAAGAAGGTAGTAATTTTGGCTGTATGAAACATATGACAACTAAAGTATATTCTTCTGAATATACTGAATGAGGATAACCAAAGACTGAAACATTTCAGATCTTTGAGCCAAAACACCATTTAAAAGAAGGACATTCTGGAGAAGAATTTGAATTCTCAACACAACCAGCTTGAACTTACTGACTCTGATCATTACTAATGACTTGTACAAGATGATTACAAACATTTGTAAATATCACAATAAATCACACTTTGCTCAATCTTGTTGTGAGCCACATGTTTTGGAATACACTCTGTTGCTATGGAAAGATCTGAGACATCTGGGCCAAGCAGAGGTTTCTAGTCTAATTGTCAAAATAAAATAATCTCTTATGCAATGTCATAAAAACAAGGCCTTGGTTTTCTCAGATATGTCCAGACAAGGAGGCTGAGTCTCCTCACAGGGGAAAATCCGTAGCCAGGAGGAAACCTGAATCCATTCAAGGAACGGCCTGGATAAGCAAGAAACTATTTTCCACAACTCTCCTAAGCCCTGTTGTCATTGTTTTTCTTTTTGGTGGAGGAAGATGTTATGGCTGAGTTCTGGAAAGTGAGACGTGCCAAATATTTAGCTGTACACAAAATAGACAACATCCAAAAACAGTTTTGTGTAGAAACTTTTGCTTAAAGGGGTGGTTCACTGTTTTTTTCTAGGCTTGATTGTGTTTGTGGGGTGCAGTTTAACATGTCTTAATGCTTAGTTTAAAAAAAAAAAAAAAAAAACGAAAATTTTTTCATATATTTTACCTTTATTCTACACCGCTGTTTCCATTGCCATTTGAACGGCCGATGACTTCCTAATTCTATGATACCACTCCCTCCGAAATACGCAGTGGGCTCAGATTGATTAGCTGGCCCAGTTTATTGTGATTCGCTGAAGCGTCCGGAAATGCCACGCCCCTTACCATTATTTGTTACATGTGCTTCGGTGGAAATGCAAATAATGTCTTCTATATTGCCGTATCAAATTGAGCCTGAATCAGACCCAGATAGCAGTAATGATGAAGAGGGTCAAGCAGAACCTCTGCAAGCACGGTTTATTTCCGTTTGTATTTGTGTCAAAGTGTTTAGATGCTGTCACTTGTAAATGTTACTGCTGTTTGTTAGCTTTTAATATACGGTTTTATCCTGATTAAAGTTTACTGTAGCCAAATACATGACTGATTAGTGCCATTTTTGTAAAGGTAGCATTTAAATTATAGCATGAACAACTTCTTGTCTATGAATATAGAAGTTTGTTGGTATTTGTTGGCATTTGTTGGAGAAGTATGCAATAGAATTTAGCCAACTGACTAGTTAAGCCAAACCGCATTGGTCTTTGTTTATGTCCTTGATGCAACCAAAAAATAGCAACAGAACTATACATTTAAAAGACATGTACAAACAATAAAACATACTTACAGTTTGGGGCCCATAAATAGCAGCTTCTGCTTTTAAAGTGGGAACTGCTTCATCTTTCAGTAATAGCCTTTGTGCAAATCCAGCATTTAACTCCTGTAGATTCTGGAAGCTGTCTTCTGTGCCGCATCCAGTGTAGAAAATATCACAGATTATAATGGGTTCTATTATCTTTTGACGCGTTGCATCGTCCGGTGTAGACAACTCTTCCACTTCCATAAAGCCACGCGATATGGCCTTGCCCACTTTGTTGCGTGTTCCCGTTGGCAGGGTTTATGTTAATTGCAGGGTTTATGATGTCACCAACCCGGGAAGAAGCTTGTTGTAGTCCAAACTGGTCGTAATTGTAGGCATTAAACTGTCATAACTTTAAAAGACAAAATCTCAGTTTTGCATTGAACTTTCAGCGCTGTAACTAAGGAGATACTGTTTATGCTCAAGCAACAACATTACACACTAACTAAAGTAAAAAAAAGTGAAATCGCAATGAACCAGCCCTTTAAAGTTTGTCATACTTATCTCATTTATAAAATGTTGTGTAGAAAAGGTCCTACATTTGATCTTACAATAATTTTTCAAAATGCGTACATGTGATTCAGAGAATGAACGTACGCACAAAAAATGTGCGTAAGCCTCTCTTTCAGATGTGAAATGTATAAATCGCAAATGATCTTGAAATTGTACACAGCTGAATGGTTTCATTAGGCAAAAAAAAAAAAAGTTTTCCACTGTGGGGCTGATAAAGAGCTCTTCAGTCTTAGTAACGCAAGAGTTTACACACAATATGCGATGTAAATAGTTCATAGCGTTATGTAGGATGATCAGTTATTTCTTTTAATTGTATGATTAATTTGTGTTCATGTTGCTCAAATATCACGTTTAGCAAGCTAGGGAGAAACTGGCAGTCAGGCAACAGACAAGTGACCGATCCTGAGTGACGACATCACGTCACTACTCGCATTTCAGCAGTACGGTTTGGCACGGTTGGCTAATTCTGGGCCGAGAACGGTTTGTAATTGTGCCATGCCGCACCAGGCTCAATTGGAAATACAACTGGAACCATTCCTTACCATTCATCTGTTCGGCCCGACAGTGAAAAGCGGATTTTGTGAGCAGTGCAGTGGTGTAGGCTAATGGCAATTTACAATTACAATTTTACGTTTATATTTGCTAATTTTAGTAAACTTTCAACTTAGCATGCCCATCCTACGTTGTTATTATTACTGGGATCGGCTGGAAATAGTGACCTCTCCTGGATGATTTAGTATTAACATTATAATCTGAATGCAATCTTTACATTACTTGCTTTTCAAATGTCCAAGCGGGCTGCCAGTTGCCCATCCCTGCTCTAGCACAAGGAGAAGTGTGTACGTCTGCTCAGACCCAGGCATGGCGCTAAGCACATTTCCATGTCAAAGACAGTTTTTATAAATATGAACGTTGCCATGGATTTTAGCGTATGCACACTCTAAGATCAAATCTGTGTGTATGCACGTTTTATAAATTAGTGCCCCAAACTTTACCTATAGAGTTGACATACATACAGTGTATTGGTATATCCATAATAAAAGTTTTTCACAGAAAATATTATGCTCTCTGCATTGCTGACTCAAAGAGATGACTTCATCCATGGTCAGGGCACTTCAAAAGCTCCATGTTCAGTTCTTCTTGGCAGGAAAGGCTATGACTGGGCATAGTGGTATTAGGTTACTATGAGATCATCCAGGCCGACATTGCAAATGTCTAAAAAGCAGGTGGGTGGCTAGAGTCAGCAAAGCTAACACACCTGGCCAGACTTTGTGTTATGGTATATTCCATGTCAAAATCTGAATTAAAAGCATCCTGATGTGTGGCAGCCGGGATCTTTTTGGGGCTTTCAGCTGAAATTAGTTTGCACATTTCACAGGTGTTACAGGACTTTACCTTCAAATAGCCCACATCGGTTGGAAAGGGGGCAAACAGAAGTGTGTCCTGCTGTTTATGTAGCTCTCATCACTGAACTACTCAGATGTTGGGAATACTTAAGAAAAAAAAAAAAAAAAAACAGTCCAAAGGTTTGGGATTGCTGACTCTTTTTATTTCCCCTAATGCTGCATTCACTGATGTGGTCACACTGGTCCATCTGGGAACCAAGGCTGACAGACAGAGACAGGCGAGACTCAACAGAGACTGTTGGCTTCAGGGAGAGATGTTAGCAGGTGGCTCAGTGATGTGGGATTCTGGCGTCCATCAGTCCATCAGGAAGCTATTTAGGGTGGCAGATTAATCATTCTCCCTACCTCTATTTCCCACTTACCACAAATGTATAGTCCAATTCTGGCATCCAACAGGTTTCACAAAAGCAGTGAAAACCATGCCAATAAGGAGACTGTTCATTTATCTGTTTTCCTAAAGTAATAAGACCAATAATAGACCATTAATAGACCAGCATGAAACAAAGTGGTAGCTCATTCCAATAATGGTTCAGCAGTCTCTGTGAAAAGTTGTACAGTCAACACCAAAGTAAACAGTGGAAAATGAGTATAGATGTTTGTGGTCAGAACCTGTGGCCGTGAACCTCTCAAACTTTGTAAAAAGAGGAAAGGTTAAAGGTTCAGACCCAGCAAAGTGTGATCTATAAACTATAACTATTGTTCCCTTGAGAAAGTGACTTAACCCCAGTTTGTTCCTGAGGGATTTTCCCTGTAATAAATGTACCATTTACAATGGATCAAAACGTCATCCAAATAACAAGTTAATGGTTAGTAAAGCAATACAAAATAGGACTAAACCAAATTTCAGTCAGCTACTCAGAAAGTCACCGTAGAACCAGGTGACTCTTTATCTTTAAT
Source organism: Megalobrama amblycephala (assembly GCF_018812025.1). NCBI lineage: Eukaryota > Metazoa > Chordata > Actinopteri > Cypriniformes > Xenocyprididae > Megalobrama > Megalobrama amblycephala. The sequence continues at coordinate 30,401,882 of NC_063067.1, forward strand.
TTTGAGTTGTGCAAAGATGAATGTTCCCTTGACAGACCTGGAAACTAGATATGGTCTTTCATGACCACCACTTTGTTGCACCATTGTATTAAGACATGTGCAGATGTTTTGCACAGACCATGACACTTTGGCAAACTGTTTCATACTCCCCCATGTCCTGACCTATGAAACTGAGCCTGAATTTTCTCGACAATGGATTTCCAAGGTGACCCACCATAGGATGCAATTGAGCCAAGGTTAGAATACTTTCCACTTTATCCTGAGGAATTATTGACCATATGTTTTTTACCCCTCCCAGGGTCCACACAATGACAGAGACTGTTTTTTTTATCAAAACGTATGAAGTTGGGAGTCAGTCTGTTTGATGCTTCGCTAGTATTGGTGTCCATGAACATGGACCTATTGACGTGACTGGAGCTTACAACTTGACACTCCTGCTGCCGGGTGCCTTTCATCTGACGTCCCTCTGGGGGACCCACTGTAGATGGAGTACATGAAGTATCCACAACTGCTGACTATAGGGCCTGCACATGCAAGAATCTGTGGCCTAAAATGGCCGTACAATGGCAGAGAGTTGATCAGCCCACTGGGAAAAACCACAGTGCAATAAAATGATCAATCCCAAAAACATGACCAGCCTACCACTTTATTAAAGATTTCTTATATTTACCCCCTTTTAATGATATCACGGTAAGGTTCCACTAGTTTGTAAACCATGGTACTCATAACTTTGATGGCAGTAGACTTTGAAGAAATAAAAAAGTATTTTTTAATTGGACCCTGAACAACACTTGAAACATCTTCCAGGTGTAGATCTATTGAGTCACATACTTGGACACGTCCATACTAGCCAGCATGTCTCAGTTAACGGCATCACATCAATGCAGTTACAATGCTACGTTGTTACAGAAAATCTGCAGAGAGTTATGATGCTTCCTTGTAAAAGAGGAGAAGGTGCTCTAGTCCACATATACCTGAAGCTTGTGTGTGGGCCATGTGTTGTGCCCTGAGGATTTACAGTGTGTGGTAAGTAGGGCAGATGAAGGGATGCAAGACAGCATGACGTCGGCACTTAGCTTACTGGGACTCCACAAATCCTTTCCTTTGTTTCTTTGATTACAAGTTTTGTGGAGCAGGTTTTGCCAGTTCATCCCCTTCATTAGGCCAAGTGACTGTGTTGGTGTTCCAGATGATGCTTGTCACCTGTCTGATGGGCTCTCAATGTGTCTCATAAAACCAGAGAACGAATGATACATATGTGACCCGTGCTTGCAAAATGAGCTGCAGTTTTCAAAAATTAGTTATTGTCATTCACATTCTCTAATAAAAAACCTTCAAAGAGTCAACAAAGTCAATTTTGAGAAAAAGTTGAGAAAGTTTTCTGAAGGTTCCAAAACAAAATCACCTAGCAACCAAACCTTAAACTCTGGTAGTACCACCAAATTTGGCAACAACCAAGTCAAAACCCATATCTATAGGAAAATATTTTGTTTACATCAGCATGAAATCACATTTCATTGGTTCAGCAATCCAAAATTTACTATGTATATTCACAAAGTTGGAATGCTGCATTTTATAACAATACCAAACTTGTGCTGAGAGGAAGCACCAGTCGTCCAGAAGTGAGCAGAGAAAAACTGCATTTTTCATGGTCAAAGGAAAGGTACTCATCTCAGAAAACATACAAATAAAGATACTTTTAGATGTTTTATTGCTATTTGGGATTGCTAGACTAGGTCTTTCTTTTTTTTTTTGTCCAAAATTAACATTTTCCACTTGTTTCCACTGTGCGCATTCCGACCATTCTCCAGCACGGGTCACATATAATATTTTACATAATATACATTTTTTAAAAAACATACAGGAAACCGTGGTTTATGCTCAGAATTTCAGAGTTTTTGGGATATTCCCATGTACCTCGATCTTAGCCATAAACACAGCATAACTTCATTAATAACATCATTATTGCCTAATTTACAGGCTCCAATCTGACATATACAGTTACAGTACAGTTGATGTTGCCATAGCGTTGACTGACCCCTTATGATCTGTAATTGTCTCTATCACCCCAGGGTGCCCTTTGTGTGATCCCCACATGACACGCAGTCTGAACCGCTGACTCCAGCTCGATGGGGTTTAGAGTGGAAAGTCCCTGGCCAGGAGAGCGGTGGATCTGTGGGCTAAATGCACACATACACACACACTATCTGGGTTTGTTTTCCTCGTATCGTGGGAGGAAGTCATAGTCGTGCCTTAGCAGCCCAAAAACAGTGCCTGAATCAGGTCAGGGGTAGAAAAGGAGAATAAATGATGATGAGGGGATAGAAGGTATTTACTCAGTCATGTGATAGTCCTGTTTTTGTGCGAGTTTATGAGGCGGAGGGAGAGTGGGCGGCATAGGCGGATGGTGGCACGGATCCAGACCTCTCTGTATTTCGAGCCCCCTCCTGTCTGCTTCTGCCCATAAGCTCTGCTGAGTGCTTGTGACACATCAGACACACTCTCCACACCACATCATACACACGGATGGTCTACATTACGCCTATGTCTCTCTTTACCTTCCTTAGCATGACTGCTCAATAGCTATTTTTAGCTGACCCTACAGCGTGCTATTTCTCACGAGAGTAGGCAGGACTTACAGTAACTAAGCGAGCAACTATCCGTGTCTATTTGGGTCTGAATGTGAAGATTTTTCATAACGTCCTCTCATTTTGCTGTTTTGGAACAAGAGCTTCTCGGAAAAGCACAAACTCAAGGCCACTTGTTCTCTGTAGTTTCAGATTGACCACAAATTCTGACATCTGTTTTAATTCCTAGAGTTCTGACACCAGCTGGTTTTTGAACACTTTCACATTCAAGATCAGAAATTTTCCAAAGCAAAGAATCTTACAGACCCATCCCCAAGATATCAGGAAATAAATTGGCAGCCCACCAAACATTTTCCTTACTATTTTATGATTAAATCAAGTCAAAGGCATAAAAAAAAAAAAAAAACACCTAAAATATTTCATCACTGCTTCATTGTTTAACACCACGTATCCTCATCATCCTATTTTACCTTATCAACCAATTCCTTTTTCAATTAATATTTTAAAACATTTAGTTGTTCTTCATTTCAGAATACAAGGGAAAAAATTAAATAAAAAGATAAAAAAAAAATGTAACAATTAAATTTAAATTCTAAAATAATTCATAAAATAATGTAACAATACCATTTTTTTACATTGTAAAAGTGAATATCTCAAAGTCATATAGTTTGCTTAGAATCTTAAAGGGTTAATTCACCCAAAAATGCAAATTCTGTCATTAATTACTCACCCTCATGTCGTTCCACACCCGTAAGACCTTTCGTTCATTCTTCAGAACACAAATTAAGATATTTTTGATAAAATCCGATGGCTCAGTGAGGCCTCCATTGACAGCAAGATAATTAAGACTTTCGAATGCCCAGAAAGGTTCTAAAGACATATTTAAATCCGTTCATGTGACTACATTGATTCAACCCTAATGTAATGAAGTGACAAGAATCATTTTTGTGCGCCACGTTTCGAAACTCTTATGATGTAACGAAGCCTCGTGTACTGAAATCAAGTGACTTTGACAGTTTGATATACACTCCGAACCGCTGATTCGAACCAAAAGATTCGTAAAGCTTCAAAGCTTCATGAAGCAGTGTTTTGAAAATGCCTATCACTAGATATTGTTGAATAAAGTCCTTATTTAGTTTTTTGGCACACAAAAAGTATTCAATGAACTGAGCTGTCTTGAATATGTCTTTAGTACCTTTCTGGGCATTTGAAAAGGTTAATTATCTTGCTGTCAATGGAGGCCTCAGTAAGCCATTGGATTTGATAAAAAATATCTTAATTCATGTTCCAAAGATAAACGAAGATCTTACAGGTGTGGAACGAAATGAGGGTGAGTAATTAATGACAGAATTTGCATTTTTAGGTGAACTAACCCTTTAAATCATAGTGATTTGCCCTTCAGATAAAAGATGACTCAAACTTTCAACCCTTAACTCTCAGTGCTCAATGTATTTATTAAGGTAGTAAAATGAGAGAAAAGGAGGAGGAAGAGGGCTTGGGTGGTGTAGATGCATGGGCAGGGGGTGCACCTTTAGCCCTCAACCTCATCTGTTCATGCCCCAACCCAGAGGGACACCTTGGTATCCTGCAGACAAGCAGCTGCTTATTGTAATAGCTCCATTTGACTGTCCTTATCTTCTCAGCCCTCTGCTGTAGGTGTGATACCTGTTTAGCTTGCATGAAGTTTGCTTGAAGAACGTCCTCTACCACCTGTGTATGAGGTGAGTATAGGCAGGCATTAAAGGCTCTGACCTTCAACACATACACAATAAAACACACCACTGTAATAATATAAAGGAAGTTCTTGTTTTTCTCCTTAAGATATGCTGTAAAACTTGTTTTCTTTTTGTTCTTTACTATAACAAACAACTAACTTACCTTATGTCATGTTCTTTAATTGCATTGTGACCTTAAGGACATCACTCAAGAGTAAATATGTCACACAGCAAGCTCAAGCCCATTAGCCCTGCCAAGGCGCCGTCCACCAGCAGTTACAAGAGGGATATGTTTTTATAATTGCAGAAAGAAATCATTTAAAATAAACAAAAACTTGTACCACTTTCGTGCATGGTTTGTTTAACACAATATGCTCTAAGGTCAGTTTGTCTCTCTTCAAATCCTCTGAGGATGTCTGGGCTTCTGCCCAGTGAGCTGTCAATGAAAGTGTTCCTCTAGAATTCTACATGAATAACTTAGAAAAACAGGCACACAGGGCGGTCAACATTGCACCACAGGCTAGACACCATAGCAAGTGTTCCTATATAAAATTAAAAGATATATAACCTCAAGGTTAATGTTAGCTTGCCAGCTAGCTACGAAGGACAAAGTGGAGGTAGTTAGTTGTGAATAAGAAGAAATAGGACAGTGTTTCATAAGTTTTTTTTTTCTTTTTTTCTTTTCTTTTCTTTTGCTCCTAATTCACTAACCACATGAAAATTTGCTGCAACACTATCTGCAAAATTCAACTAAATAGGGCATTTAATGAGTTTGTTTGCCTATACAATCTTTAAGATATTAGGGTAACCTTATTTGGCTTGGTCTCCACTGATGAGGGGCTCAATGAAGTGGCTTCAACTCGAGCTCTGATATACCCCCCACTGTGACTAAAAGTAGGATATGATTACATAGGGCAAGGTACCCAAGATGAAGGTGGAGTTTGGGGATGTGGAGGGATGCTGAAACAGCTGAGACTGAAAAGAGGTAAGCAGCTGTTTATATGCTGTTGATTGAAAGATTAGATGAGCTTGCTCCTCCCTATCTTACATTCTAGGAACTTCATTTTAACTCTTTCCACACCACTGACGGAATTTTCCATCATTTATGACACCACACTTCCCCGCCACTGACAGAATTTTCTGGCAATCCATGTTTTAACTGTTATACAGTAGGGGGCGCCATTATGCATCTTCTGAAAGGGTACAGAATCTCTGGATCAAAACACAGGAAAAGAAGAAGCAGAAACAAGCTACAGGGTGAATTCCAAACAGATTTAAGGTAGGGCTGCATGATTTATATTTATGGAAAATAACATTGAACTTAAATGTGATTATTGCTTAATTCTTAGTGCGATTATGAAATTGCAAAGGCTGCGATTTTTTTTTTTAAAGCGCAGCTTGTCAATGAAGTATGGCTCCAAATGCTAATCCATCTGAAAGCACTGCGAGTTTGAGTCGCTTATAATGTACATTTGAAAAAGCAACATGCGTCAAACATCTTTCCAGACATGAGAAGCAATTTATTAACATCTTGTCCAACAAAAGACAACATTTAATAACATGTTTTTACTCTAAACTCACTTCATAAAGACAGTTGAGCGTCCTTCTGTGAGATGATGTGGCTTCTTACACAGAATAAGGCAGTCATGTTTAATCAATCAAAGCATTTCAATCTTCTGTTTATTCAGCTACAGCCATAGTATGATAGGGATAAGGATTTCCTGGAATGACACGTCTACTTCTACTGCAGGGCATATTTGGGCTTTCTGCGCAAGAGTGCCCTCTGGCTTTCAGATGGAGAAGTATTTACTTCTAATCACAGAGCTGTACAGCTCTGACAAGCTGCTCCTAAAATAATCACAGCCTTTGCCAAATCGCATGTGGTTTAATTCGCAATAAATTGTGCAGCCCTACTTTAAGGGCACTTCAGGAAGGGGATGCCATATGTAGAGGCGTTCCAAATGAAAGTGAAAAACTGAATCCCTTCACAAAGGGCCCATTCCACAAGTCCATTAGTGAAGGGAACATGCGATGGTCACTTCAAGGAAGTAATATAATCGTTTATGGTCATGTGACCCAGGGTGACAAGTCCTCACAATTCTTTTTACATGTAAATCTAAATATGGTGGAAGAGTTGCAGTTAACGTAGAAACTGAATAATTCAAGTTGTTTTGTTGTGATATATTACTCACATTTTCTTCATGCATTTTGCATTTTTAGTACCATGAAGTTTTAAAAAGTTTCATAGGTAAGAAATGTGTTCAATGCTTTATGTGTCCAATGCTTAACATATAAAGTTAAGAGCAAATCGGGAACATACACATACAGCATATTTAAAACAAACAAACAAACAAACAAACAAACAAAAAACCCACTTCATAATAAATGTACATTTATTTGTATCATATTAAAAACAATAATAAGATATTCCTGTTGTCTCTGCCTAGCTTTGTCGTTGTGACATTCCATGTGAAGCTAATGAGGAAATTACATGCTCAATTCGCCAAGTGCATTCCAAATGGTTTCATTATGACACACTAGTGCCCTGCACCCTTCAACTTCTAAAACTCTGCACTTCAGAGTGAGTAGGGCATAGAGATGCTCACTTCCAATTGGATTTTTCCCATAGAAGCATTGTAAACTTGATCATCAATCATTAAACAGCATATAAATCAAAACTGCCAAACGTTACCGAATGAAATCTCAACCCAGGACGAGGTACAGGACAGGAGGGTGTTGATGGACTCGATCTATTCCATTTTTTCGATCTATTCCACTCAATCTATAGATTTTTTTCCAGCTTTTTGTTCAAAATGTTGCGTTTTATTGTGAAACTTACCCAGATTGAAGTTTTGATTAAAAAATTCATGAAGCTAGCTAGCTAGCAGATATAAACAATTTAACACTCAGAAAAGTCCTGAAAGATGGAAATTACTAGGGCTGCCCCTTATAGTTGACCAAATGTTAGTTGATGAAAAGAGGCTTGGTTGACCAAATTTTAATTGGTTAGTTGGTCGCAGAAAAAAAAGGTTCTCAACTCTGGTACTCAAGGTCAATTTCCCTGCGAAGTTTACCTCCAACTTTGATTAAACTCACCTCCCTGCAACTTTCTAGTAATCCTGAAGACCTTGATTAGTTTGTTCAGGTGTGTTTGATCTGGGTTGGAGCTAAACTCTGCAGGACAGTGAACCTCGAGGGTTGACAACCCTTGCTCTAAAGGAAGTGGTGAGGTCCCACAGTCCATGACAGACAGATTGAAAGCATGGCTGGTCCATGTGGTACTTATGTTGGGCAAGAAATCCAAAATGTGGCATCAGAGTAATGGATGACCCCAAAAATGTTAAACATGTAGTAGCATAATGTAAGCCACCTTACATGGCCACTTGCTCTACCGTTAACATTAACCTAGATAAATGTGTGCTATTATTAGCCACATATCCAAGTGTTTGTGCGGAGTGTGGAAGCTAAATTAGTACTGTGCTTACTGAATGACGTTTAACTTAACATGCATTTCTCTCAATAGGCGCATCCACTATACTGCAGGAAAGATGATGAGCCAGCTTTGTGTGTGCTTGAGCACTTAATTTATATTTTAAAGGCTCATTATTATGGTTTAGTATTTCTCTAATATAGAACAATGTTAGAAATGTTACATATAATATTATTTCTCAGCTCTGAAACTAGTCGACTTGTGTCTTAAATGAACGACTACCAGTCGACTAGGAACATTTTTGGTTGGGGGCAGCTAGAAATTGTACTGTGCCAACTGTATTCAACACAAATATATTGAGTGTGTTTGAACTGTTACTTGGGGCCCTATTTTAACGATCTAAACGCAAAGTGTAAAGCGCACGGCGCAGGTGCACTCAGGGCGTGTCCAAATCCACTTTTGCTATTTTAACGACGGAAAAACGGTCCGTGCGCCGGGGCACATTTTTGAAATGGGTTGTCCCTATTCTCTTAATGAGTAATGGGCGTAACGTTCAATAAACCAATCAGAGTGTCATCTCCCATTCCCTTTAAGAGCGAGATGCGCTCGCGCCATGGCGGATTGCTATTTACATGGCGGAATTTGTTGGCGGAAAAGCTGAAAGCTTTTTAAGCGAAGAAACCGATCTGCTCGTGCGCGAAGTTAAAGCGCGCGAGCAGATCATCTACGGGACAAGCAGGATATAACATTATATATATTATATAATTATATATTATATAACATATAACATTATAAAATACACTGACTTATTAAACACACCGATTCAACTGAGGAGTTCAACGAGTGATGTTTTGCTGAAATTACCTGTTAAGTGGCCAGTCAATCTTTCAGTCGTCTGCATTGGATGCAGGCTTTCAAATAGCTCCGCGCGATGAGTCAGTTAATATATATGTGTGTGTATTGGCACGATTGTTCAATTAATTAGCCAATTTCGTTCATCATTATAAGTAGTAATAGGCTGAATTGAAAATAGGTAGCCTAATTCTAATACACGCAATGACTATTCATCATTACATTTTATATTTATGTAGCCTACACAATAATATTCTTTTACACTGTAATCCTTTTGTTTTTAATATTTGGCATGTTTGTGTGATGCGCATCCCCGTGTGTAATAAGCAAAGTCAACGCGCACTGTGGACGCGCCCAGAGGCGCAGTTTCTACCAACGCGCTCTAACAAAAAAATATTGCGCCATTGACTTTAGACTTTAGACCAGGTTTGAGTTGGTCTATGGCGCAGTCTATTTTCAGCTCCTTAAAATAGCAATGCGCCGGCAATGCGCCTGAACACACCTCTTTTTTAGACCAGCACGCCCATGGGTGCACTAACTGGCGCAAATGCATTTACTAATTTAAGGACGTGGCGCTGAACGGGAAAACGCGAACGGCGCCGGACGCAAACTAGCAAACACACTTGCGCTGCGCCTTGCGTCGCATTGCGCCGGGTGTATTATAGGGCCCTAGGTGTGCATAATTCATATAGTAAATTGGGTTCTTAACACAGCATGTGCAAATAAATAATGTTATGAACTGTGAATGTGAATGTCCCCTCTGTGTTTGTGCTGATGAACAGGAATTAGAACTTAGAAACACAGAAACAAACAGAAAAAATTAGACAGTTGTATTATGACACAATTAATTGTACTGTTAATATGTGCATCAGTATTCATAAACTTTAAGAGGTTTACAGTATCATGTTTGTCTGATTGTGTCGTGTGATTCAGTTGAGGAGATAATTGTTTTTATGTTGTCTATTTACTTGTTTCTCTCTGGTTTTTATTCTCTTCTGGTTTCTCTCTCTCTCTCTCTCTCTCTCTCTCTCTCCACACACGCAGTCTGTTTTTTGCTAATTCACACATACCCCAAAATTACCCTTAGTGTGCATGCAGACTAGTGTTTTATTTGTCTGTGTCTCTTTCTATGGTGTATTGTTGGTAAGTAGAGATCAGGGGAGACGTTGTACCCACAACTGTCACTTTAGGCTCATTTGAGCTTGCTCTAAAATTCCTGGTGTGTTTACAACCAATCCCAATGACCGAGAGGAGCCTAACTCTGCTCTAATTGGCCAAGTTTGCTGTCTTATAGAGGATCTTACAGCTCCAGGGGGCATGATTTCCACGGGCAGTCCAAGCTTTTAAAAGCATTTAGTGAGTGCATGACTCACTGAAATGGCTCTTGAGTTTAAAGCTTTTGTGCTCACAGGATGTACACTGCATACCTGACATTACATTACAATCCTTTGATATGTCTGCAGTTCTTCCCTTAGAACTGTTCTTGTTGTACTTTTTTTTTGGTTACGCACAGGCCCAGATAGCATCTTGGAAAAATCAATCGGTATTGTCACAAAAATCATGTTTGTCAACCAGAATTAGTTAGGTTTCACCTGTGAATAGCATGGCAATGCTGGTCCACCAACTAGACCAACTCCACCAGATTGGGTCAGATCACTGCTTTCCAGTGTTTTGGAGTAGCTAGCTACAAGTAGCGACACTACTAGCTTAACTACATTTTTCAGTAGCTTGTCAGTAGCTCAGTTACTTTAAAAACAATGTAGCTTTTCCAGTAGCTAACTACTTTTTCCAGCAAGTAGCGGTGTAGCGCTACGTCAGTTATGCTTTTTTTGTAAGTTGAATAAGGAAGGCGGTCTGGAAACTAATTATTTTACATTATAACGTGTTAAATATGGATATTTTTTCTTATACAAATGCATCACTTCACTTCAGAACGACTTTATTAACCCCCCGGAGCCATGTGGAGTACATTTATGATGGATGGATGCAACGTCATTTACATCATGCAGTTAGATGATCTTGGGAGTCAGGAGTTTATCAAACTGAGCATCTACAATGGTGCAAGCACCTATAACCCTGGTAGGTCCTTTGTTTGTGATCAGATACTTTTAAGCCGCTAAACTCCAGAAAAAAGTTCAGTCCAAATATCCAGTAAGGAAATGCATTCAAACAATCAGTCCGAAACAGCGCTGATATAAAGAAAATATCCCATCGCTATCCGCTTGTTAAGTCACGACGTAAGGAACGCCGTTTCCGGGTCCAAGCCTCGACTCATTTTACTTGAGAATGCCATCAACGGCCATGTATGAGCGCTATTTATTCATATTAAACATCAATCATTTTAAAAAGTTAAACATTTTAAATACTTACAGTCTACACAACAGTCTCCGTGCTCACAGCGTCACAGACATTAATATTTTAACGTTTTATAAAAGATGAATCATTGTCTGGCCATCTGGAATTTTGGTATGGAGATAAAGGTTATGATTATATTTTTTTTGTAGTATTACACCACATCGTGTGTGTATATTAGCACCATTTGTTGTTTTCTTGTGGTATGAGATAGAGCGTTAGGACCTGGAAGCACTGCCGCGTGACGTCAGACTTAACAACCGAATATGGCCAGGTGATATGTAATCTACATTTCTTGGCTGGATAAAGCAAACCAGCGTCTTGCTAGTAAAGTTCTGATGGATGCAGATTGTATTCAAGGTAAATATGATTGCAATGACGTTCAAGAGTCGTACAGTAAGCACGCGTTATATATTAATGCGCAAACCTTGTATGTGCGCTCTCGAACACACATTGTATTTAAAGCTGCTGTCTGTAACTTTTTTTGGTTAAAAATGATTCAAAATCAATTTTTGAGCAAGTACATAACCAGCCAGTGTTCAAAACTATCTCCTTATCTTAGCTCGATTCGCAACGGGAAGACTGTAATAATGTTTTATAATAAGAGTGATACTGGTGGATTTCCGTGGGAAATTCGAGCATGCAGCCGTTCGTCTTTGCGTCATTATGTCACATCTGTAAACAGAAAGGAAGGAGTCCCAGCTAGTCGGCTTTATCATGTGAGGATGCTGCTTGTAGGGGATCATTTATAGCCTTTTCTCACAGCAGCTGAAATAATTAAACATATCATTTTGAATGGTGGATTGTAATCTGGAAAGGTCCAAATGACAATCATCAGTGACAACTGGAGATTCACCCATAGTCAAAAGCAAAAGACGTCGGACTGCAGAGTGGCTACAGAAATTGAAATCTACAGTTAACGCTAATACACACTAAATACACATAGTCACACATTGCTGATGTTGTTAACATTAACAATTTGAAAACAAAGTATAACAGTAATAATAATTTGCACAGTTTGGCGTGATCCGAGCTAAGCGATCGTTAGATTTAATCACCACTGGCAGCACGATTTATTGTAGGCCTGCTGCTTTTTTCTTCAGTTGAGCAGAACAAAAGTGGCACTTGTTCAGATGATATTTTCCAGTGAAAATTCTTATATTGGTCATACTTTCAAGACTTAGAATCTGTGGTTCTGAGGTTACAGTATCCACACCGGTGCGGTGACTGACAGCAAACATTAGATTCATCTGCTGAAGAGCCATGCCGATGCACAACGCACATAAAGATAATAATTCCGCATATGACTGCAATTGCAGGTTTCAAACAGAGATGGCGACAAAGAGGCAAAAATTCCGGACTGCAGCTTTAAGCACAGACACATTTCAGTACAGTAACGTTGTTTTCACACACATTAAGGAAAATGTTTTACCTGTCATATTTTGCTGTGTTTAGTAATTCTGAATGGATCCTTGTACTGTAGTAGGCATATAATGCAGTCAGGTCAAAGCAGTTGGTTTAGGGTTTTTTTTTGGTTGTTTTTTTTGGCATCTCCATGTGGTCCTGTTTAGTATCGCAACTTGACATGTCTAAAATTTAAACAAGCTCTGAAGTCTCTAAACAAGCTCTTTGTTGTTGCATTGTACACACACACACACACACACACACACACACACATTACATATATATTACATATTACATGAAAAGCTACACTAATTTGAAAATATCAGGTAGTTAGCACCACTACTTTTAGTTAGTTTAGTTCCTGCTCTTTCAAGTTTCCCCCAGAGCTCATTCACACTCATTGTTTCTTTTCCTCTTTTGCAGTAATGTATCACTTTTATACCTAATGCAAGTCCGTTCTTTATTCTACATCTCAATACCTCTGCGACCCTCGACCTCTCCTCTCCACCAGTCTAAGAGCCATCGGCAGGAGCATCAAAAGGTTAATGACTTCACTCCTGACAGCCCTTTGTTGGCCGAGCACCAGCGCAAATGTGGTGGTTAGGGGTTAACGCCGTGCACCCTGCTGTGGAAACAGCGCTTAATTCTGGGCAAGCAGCCATGCCGTCCTCTGCCTCTCACTCTGGATCCCCAGAGGAATTGCTGTAATACTATAACTTGTGTTTATAACGTTGATTATGTCTCAGAAAGCCTCCTGCTTGACTGTGGTAATATAATTACTATCACAATATGAGCATTAAATGATGTTTTTTTTTTTTTTTAAATTGCAATAATGCTTATTTGGCACATTTGTTTGGGGTGGGGGCTGTATATCATTTTATGTGATCAATAGTTGCACAGATTTATAAGCGAAGATTAGTATTGTGAATATCAATTAAGGAGAGAGATCGATTGTAGTCACACAAAAAATAAGTTTGTTAATACATACGTCGGCTCCATAGGGTCCACTGGGAATATACCACTGGAAAGATCTGCCTCAGACAGCACTGAATCCTGAGGTTTAGTGAAGTTATACACAGAGAGAACGAAAGACCCCATTCTTAACTGCATACTACAAAATAGACTCTGTATACTGTCTACTATTCTTTTTAAAAAAGTAAGGGAAACAGAATGAATATTGTGAATAGATTGACTTCTGTTTCATCTATAATTCTGGAACCAGAAGATCAAGTCAAGTGCATTCCATTGTGGAATATGGATGGTATTCCATACATGTTGGCGATTTGGCAAATGTAGCATGTTAAGTAAGAAATCTGTATACCGTGGACATTGTGTACATGCTGTTCTGAACATAAAGAGACAAAAGGTGTGGGTTCACTCTGATTGGATACATGCCTACTCTTTTTGTTCTATTAGCGTAATTAACAGATGGTGCATTTGATGAGGTGAAGTGTAATTTGGTGAACAGGGGTTGTTATGGTTAGTGTGAGAAAGGGTGTCATCTGTGCCACCATCACACACACAGACAAACAAGTTCTATAACAATGAATAGCAAATGTTTGCTTTTTAGTAATTGTGGCTTTATACAGATATATAAGGAATATGTGACTATTTGCTTTGTTAAAAAATATTACACTTTAGCATACGTTTAACCTTTAAATGCATGCATGTTTCGGCAATCATTGTTATATATTTCGGGTCTTTAGCGACCCGGATATTTGTCTAATACCTATGGTTCTCTAACCGCCGCAATAGTATAAAACTATCCTGATATTTTAATAACAAGTACAAAGAATAAAATAAAGCATATTTAATTCTGGAACTCTGAATTGAAAGAGTTAAATTTGAGCAGATTCTTTTTATCATCATCACTGTCATTCTGCATCTGGCTCATATTTACAATCTCAACCATATTCCCAAAACTTTAAACATTTTCAAAATCAATATTTTGACAGCTTCATCACCAGATCCACCATCGAGTGACAGTGAGACTAATATTTGATTGCAGTACAGTACTTGTTCTGCAGTAAATCACTGAGCCATTTCAAGTTTTGCTGATGATACTTGTGTTTTCTTGTGTTGCCACCTTGAGGAATAAAGGTGAATTGCACTTATTGAGTCTTTCAGAGTTTCAATTATTGTTGCGAAAAAAAAAAAAAAAAAGTACACTTCTACATACCTTGGGTCGCTAGTGACCCTATACACTTTTTACAAAAAAACAAAATAATTATAAAACAGACATTTTTGTCAAGTGTATGTTCAGTCCATTTGTGTTTTAGTTTTCCATGTCTGCCTGTCTGTGTTTATTGTCAGTCTCCATGGCTGTTAATTTAGTACACACCTGTTCCCTGTTCTGTTAATTAGCCTCCCTTGTGTATTTGAATGAATGTATGAATGAATGAATGAATGAATGAGGCATTTATATAGCACTTTCATATGTACTACTGTACACCCAAAGCACATTAAATCATAATCTCCTCATCCACCACCAGTGTGCATCCATTTGGATGATGCGACAGCAGCCACAGTACAACGGCGCCAGTGCGCTCACCACACACCAGCTGTAGGTGGAGAGGAGAGAGAGTGATAGAGCCAATTCGATGGATGGGGATTATTAGGAGGCCATGATTGGTAAGGGCCAATGGAAGGGAATTTGGCCAGGACACCTGGGTTACACCCCTACTCTTTACGAGAAGTGCCATGGGATTTTTAATGACCACAGAGAGTCAGAACCTCGGTTTAACGTCTCATCCGAAGGACGGTGCTTGTTACAATACAGTGTCCCCTTGAGTTCTACTAGTTCTTTGCTCAGTGTTGTTTGCATTTATGTTGATGTGGTATGTGTATTCTCCTGCATTCCTGAGTTTGTATCTACAGCGATCTATATTAAAGACTTGTTATATATTTTCCAGTTTGTGCAAGTAAGGATTATAATTTATAACATCATAGACCGCCTGGAGCAATGATCTCTCGAGGACCACACAAGAGACTATTTAGATCTGGCGTGTCTTACAAACTTCCCAGATCACTTCTTGGGTGTGATTTTTCAGGCTAGCCTCAACAAGCTAACTAAGGCATGCCTGACTGACGATGGTCCTCAAGATACATTCGCAACGTTTGTGGAGTGCGTCACCAGCACCCAGCTGTGGCTCTCTGTTCACAGCCTACCCAGCTAAAGAGGACATCACCAGCCCCACTCCAGACCCAGAGCGCAGCCAGTCTTCAGCCTCGTCTCTTGTGGACCAAAAGCCTGAGAGCACCGCAGACTGGGAGACAGAGTCTGTGACACGAAGAGAAACAAAGACAGTGCTTGAGCTGAAAACTGAAGCTATATTCATCCCACAGCCCAAGCTCCACAGAAAGTGTGACCAGGTGCGTGAGCCGGCAACAACGTCCTGTGAGCTGTGAGGAGGGTATTTTAGTGGAGAACTTTATGGGAGTTCATGGGATGGAGCCTTGCCAATACTCCTGCTATTGAAGGTGAACTGTGCCATGTCCCTATTTGGTTTGAGGAACTGGAAGAGATGATTCCCAGAAGTCCCCTTTTGCAGCTGGTCTCACCCAGCTCCAAGTCCCCTGCATCTCCGATGATCCCACCCAACCTCCCTCTCCTGCCTCCACTACCCAAGACAGAAAGTTCTTCAGCCCTGCCTCCACTGGCACCCTTAAGTTCCTCGGCATCTTCTATGTTTTTCTGCTGCGCCAATCCGCCTGGGGATTTCTGGTTGCCAGCTCCACTTTGGCAAGTGGATCCCCTGTCTCTGCCTTGGGCCACCAAGCCCATCACTACACCTTGGCCTGTCGACCAGTTGGCTCCACCTTGGCTCCTTCCTCCTCTGCTCCACCTTGGCCAATTGTCACTCTGCCGGACCAATGGACTTCCGGGCCTTCAGCTGCGCTTTGTGCCTTCACCCCTTCGGCTCCGTCTTGGTCTTCTGTCCCAACAGCTATGCTTCAGTCCTCTGGCACCCTGACTCTACCTCAGCTGCTCGTCACTGTGGCTCCACCTTGGACTCCAGAACCTATGGTGTTGTCCGTCTCATTGTCTCCTTGGCTCCACCTGGGTTTCCACCTCTCCCTTCTCCGCCTCCATCTGGTTTTGCCCAGACCGTCTGCAAAGGCTCCACCATGGCTCCTCCCTCTGTCATCTCCACGGTGGTGTTTTTCGCTGCCAGCTCTGCGTCCATCTCCAGAGCTCTCACCCTTCCTCTACTTTTGAACTGTTGTTGTAGTTAGGCAGTGAGGACGCAACATCCAAGGGGGGAAGTATTTTTATTCTAATATTTTCCTGTTCGTGCATGCTGCTTACCACACCTGCCGTAACAATTCTTTTATTTATTCTTTTTTCTTGCTATATTGTTTATATTAGATAGATTAAGAAATACTAAGAAGGCTGAATTTCTAAATAAAAAAATAAAATAAATAAATAAAAAGAATGAAGGGGGAGGGTAGAGAATGATGCCCCAGATCGAAAAAGACCCACGTTTTGCATTTAAGGGTTAACTTGTTACTTAATATTAAAAGACAATACTTTTGTAAAAATACTGAATGTAATGTTTTTAGACACTTAAATGTCTTTGAAATATGGTTAAACTGTTCTACTGAATGTAGTGACAAGCTTGATAGACTTAAATATACTTAAATATAATTTCTATTAAAATCTTGTATGTATTTTAATATATTTGTAATTATACATTTGTAATGATAAAGTTTTTCTCAATTTCTCAATAATATTTCTTCAATTTCTTGATAAAGAGACAGTTTTGTCTCAATTTCTTTGGCACATTTTTCAAAACAGTCTTAACATTCTCTAAACTGTAAGTGCAGTTGTCACATCTTTATTACTGGAACAACTCTATTGCATGTCTGCAAAATATAGTAACTCACCAAAAACATTTAATTCATGGTTCAAAAAAGTTAGTTAATTGGCCAATACCACCAAAATAAAAAGTGTTTTTGTCATTGTGTGAGCCATACTGGTCAAAATGTTTAATTTAATTGATAACATTGTGATTCCCATTTCATTACAATGGCAGGCCATTTGCCAATTTAGCAGACATTACAAACATTCCATGTATGACATATTTTAATAATTGAATGGATCAATTTTCATGTGATGGCTCACATGATGAAAGAATGTTTAGAAGTTGTGAAGAGTTTGACTATTTCACTGAGAATCAACTCATCAGTTTTGATCAACAAGCTATGTTTATCCAGTTATTGTGCAAATTGTAGACAACTGTACTTAAAATACAAGCAATTTGCTTAAATCAATAAGAAATTAAAATCTGATGTGAACAAGAAAGTAACTGTTCAGAGATCTGAACTTATTGTTCTGAGGAAAAAAAAATCTCATCCGAGAATTGAGCCAAATCAATTGAGGAAAAACTCAAAAACAACAGAGGACCCACTTTTCAATACTTAAGTCTCTTTTTAAAAATTCTTCACACAGTTCTCCTTAACTTCCAACTTAGCACAGCAGTTAATTTCACATTCAAAATGCACTAAAACTACCAAACCACTTCATACGTGTCTCAAAATGAATCTTCTATAACACTAGCAAAGGTTGACAACCAACAAACACACTTTGTAGTTGAATGTATTTTGTGCCAAAGCAATGATAAATGATACACATAGCCATAGTCTGCTGTTGTGATCACTGTGTGAAAAAGTGACCTAACTATTGAGAAATTGGTCGTAGCGAATGACCTGGTATTTCACTTAAAGAAAAATAAAAATTCACTATATGACTGTTTGTGTTACATAAAATCTTCAGTTGGAAAATATGGTCAGTGTGTGTACTTATGAGTAATGGAACTTGGTTGTGTGTGTGTGTGTGTGTGAGAGAGAGAGAGAAAGAGAGAGACTGGTGTCTCATCAAAGCCTATGAATAATGCCTGTGAGAGCCCAGACCAATCCAGTTGTTTTCAAACAACCTTAAATTTTTAGCAGACCAGTGTATCCTCACACGCACACACACACACACACTCATTCTGCAGTTGTTTAAACTGCTCCCCTACTAAGCATGACAGGGGTACAAGTCACACACATCATGTCCTCATACAAGAGCCAGTGAATCAGCCTGTACTGCTCACTAATGATTTACACACACTTTCTGTCTCAAACACACAGTTAAAAACTGTCAGTATGATCCTTTCCTACCCAGATATCTGATCCCTGGAGGGCCCATAGAATCACATTACTGTTCAACATCAGCACAAAACTGATCAGATCTGTGTTAGATTCATGCCACACCTACACTGTGTCATCTTACAGAAAGTGTCAGCTATTTGTTCACTTCTCTTTAATTTTAGGGCTTATTATTACTGAACTCTGATGCTCTGTGGGAGAGAATCACAAACAATCTCATACATTTAAAATTTTCAAACCAAATTATTTAGGGGATTTTGAGGTGAAACTGGTGTATATCTGAAAATGATTAAATGTAGTCATGTCATATACATTTTGTTACTTATTTTATCCTTCACATTACTAATATTTGGTTCACTAACTGTATATAATAATTTAATTATTTAGTTTTTAATGACCATTTTTCAATTTTTCACTCACTATCTGAAATAATCTTTAAATGTTTTTAAAAAATATTGTTTAAAATATTGCCAGCATTTAGATCAAATTCCACAGAAGAAACAACATGATGTTGAAAAAGAAAATTACGAAAATTTTTTTTTTTTTGGCTGAACAATCCACTTGATAGGTACGGGCAGGCATTTTTCTATGCAGTGCTGAACGTCACCAAGAGCACCTGCATGTGGCTGTACAATGTCATCTGAACTGTTCAGACAGCCAACAACAGATGTTTCCACAGACCAATGGTCTGTTTAACTAGTGAACATGTCCGGCAGCCTCTGTCTTTGGTTTTGGCATTAAACACTTGGACTGAAAAGGTATTTAAGTAAATTCAGTGTTTTCGTTTGCTTGTGGTGCAAGGAATGGAATGAATGTCATTATCATATCAAAGTGCAGGTGGGTAGAGTATATTACAAGTTATGTGTAATACTGGGTTATAATCACTGTCTTTTTTTAATTGACCACATTGCAGAGTTTCACATGAGCTTGGAAAAACTAATTCTGCATTTCTTGAGTAAGAACAGAGTGGCAGTCTTGCCTGGAAACTAAACGGTTTTAAAATATTTAAAGATAATTACTCACATCCATTACTCAATCACAAAAAAAATTCTTGCTTGTTTATTGTTTCCTGCACATCATGACTATTATTTTTTTAAATTACTAATATATCACATCAAAACATAGACAGGGACTACTAGATATAGAATGCTCTTCCCACAGAGAAAAGGCAATTCAAAATGAAAATAATATATAAAACATCTTGGTTACTGTTGTAACATCTGTTCCTTAAAGGAGGGAACAAGATGTTGGGTCGATGCGATGACACTAGGGGTCACACTTGGCAGCCCCAAACACCTCTAATACTTTGAGAAAAAGCCAATGAGAATTGGCGAGTGGAATTTGCATATTGCTGAGGAGCTGAGCCGTGTCCCAGCCATTTCGGTAAGCAGTTCAGAGTTGTAGCAGGAGGGACACAATGTATTGTTTCCTCCATGGAGGTTACAACATTAACCAGGGAAAATGCCACAATTAGCTGAACTGTGTTACAAGGTTTGGCGGTGCAGATGTCGGCAAGGTACTCCATGCCGGGTAACAAGTGCACTCAGCTATTTTGTAACCTTCCCAATGCCCCAAGCCATATAGTACTCTGTACCATGCGGGGAGAGAAAGGACAGTACTTATAATGAGAATAGGTCAATTCAGCTGTTCTTTTCCTGACCCTTGACCCACCCGCTGGTGGAGTCTCCATTCTCAACATGTCTGCTGCATGATTGAGTTTGCCTGGAATATGAGTGACACATGCTTGCCCTGATTCAACAGCCAAAAACTCTGCAGGGCGAGCAATACTGCTAGCAACTCAGGGCAGTTGATGTGCCAATGCAGCCGAAGCTGCATGCCCATTGCATACAATGCCCCAGCCTGGCTTGGACGCATGTGCTGTAACCACAATACACTTGGACACTTGTTCTAAGGGAACCCCTGCTAAATGTGTGGCAGCAGATAGGCGTGAAGGCCACACGAAGCGTACCACAGTGCCATGCCCATCTTGGGACTTGAGTCTGAAGCCAGTGCTGGAGCAGTCTCATATGCATCAACCCGAGTGGCATAACCACTGCCGAGGATGCTATATGCCCCAGGAGCTGCTGAAATTGTTTCAGTGGGACCACAGTTTTCACCCTGAAAGAGTTAAGGCAGAATAGCATCAACTGAGTGGGCTCTGTCATGAGGCGTGCAGTCATCATGACAAATTCTAACTTCATCCCGAGAAAAGAGATGCTCTGCACTGGGGATTGCGTTTTTCCCAATTGACCTGAAGCAGCAGTCGGCTGAGGTGTCTGAGCACCATATCCCTGTGCGCACACAATAAATCTCAAGAGTGTGCTAGAATTAGTCAGTCGTAGAGATAATTGAGGATGCGGATGCCCACTTCCCTTAGGGGTGCAAGGGCTGCCTCGGCAACTTTCCTAAAGACACAAGGGGACAGGGACAGCTTGAAAGGGGGGACCTTGTAGTGATATGCCTGATCCTCGAAAGTAAGCCGAATGTCAAGGCGGAATCGAGACATGAAAACACACGTCATTCAGGTCTGTTGCAGCAAAGCAATCTTGATAGCGAATGCATGTCAAAATGCATTTCTGCGTTAACATCTTGAACAGCAGCTAGTGCAGGGCCTGATTCAAAACTTGCAGATCTAAGATTGGCCATAACCCACCACCTTTCTTTGGTACGATGAAGTAAGTGTTGTAAAATGCCTTCATCTCAGCTGGAGGGACAGGCTCTATCGCATCCTTTGCCAAGAGGACTGTGATTTCTGCACTCAGGACAGAGTTGTCTTTGCCTGCCACTGAGGTAAAAAGGATGCTGCTGAACCTGGACGGGCACCTGACGAACTGAATTGCATAGACGAGTCTGACTGTCCTGATAAGCATGGTTAGCACTTCCCAAACCATCACGCTTGTTTGGGAAGTGCTAACCCTGCCTCCAAGCTCTTTACAATGGGTACCAAAGGGAAAATTGTTTTTGACGTACCTGTGGCAAGTAGTGAAGTGTAGCAGGAGCCACCACATTGGGAAGCACTGCATCCTGACCCCGTGGTTGCACCTGTGGGTGCGCTGAAACACCTACCTTGCTCCATGTACCCCAACCTGAACCAGCCAGTGATGGGTAAGGAAGCTGCACATCCTTTTGATGCGTCACATTGTCCAGAGTGGGAATTTGTATGTCGCGGTTGAGCATGAGGATGTGAAAAATGGAAGTCACGGAAGAGATGATTGAGGGAGGAGCCAGAGAGGAAATGATGGAGATAGGAGCCTGGTAGTGACCCAGAGCAGTTCCAAAATGAAGGCCCACAGCGAAACTGATGTAGGGAGGACTGTAGGGCTAAGGCTCTTGGGACCGAGGTCGAGACAGGGGACCAGGGCAGACCCAGTGGGAGTGAGGACAATGGTGGAGCCTGAGGGAAGGAAGAGCCCGGTGGAGCCAAATGGGTGGAGAGAAGAGGCATCAAGTTATGGTAAACATAACTTAAAGGTGCCCAAGACTGCTTTTTCACAAGATGTAATATAAGTCTAAGGTGTCTCCTGAATGTGTCTGTGAAGTTTCAGCTCAAAATACCCCATAGATTTTTTTAAATGAATTTTTTTAACTGCCTATTTTGGGGCATCATTAACTATACACTGATTTTGGCAGTGCGCCGCCCCTTTAATTCACTTGCTCCCTGCCACACGAGCTCTCGACTATATTACAGTGCATTTATAAAGTTCACACTGCTAACATAACCCTCAAATGGATCTTTACAAGATGTTCATCATGCATGCTGTATGCATGCTTCGAATTATGTGAGTAAAGTATTTATTTTGATGTATACGTTTGATTCTGAGAGAGAGATCTGGAGAGATTTATAAAGAATGAAGTTGTGTTTATGAATTATATAGACTGCACATGTTTAAAAATGAAAATAGCGACGGCTCTTGTCTCCGTGAATACAGTAAGAAACGATGGTAACTTTAACCACATTTAACAGTACATTAGCAACATGCTAATGAAACATTTATAAAGACAATTTACAAATATCACTAAAAATATCATGCTATCATGGATCATGTCAGTTATTGTTGCTCCATCTGCCATTTTTCGCTGTTGTTCTTGCTGGCTTACCTTGTCTGTGCACAGATCCAGACGTTAATACTGCCTTTCCTTGTGTAATGCCTTGAACATGGGCTGGCATATACACAAATATTGGGGTCATACATATTAATGATCCCGACTGTTACGTAACAGTCGGTGTTATGTTGAGATCTGCGTGTTTTCCGGAAGTCTTTTAAACAAATGAGATTTACATAAGAAGGAGGAAGCAATGGGGTTTGAAACTCAATGTATGTCTTTTCCATGTACTGAACTCTTGTTATTTAACTATGCCAAAGTAAATTCAAATTTTGATTCTAGGGCACCTTTAAATACTTTGAATTTTGAAGCATTTATGTTAACAGTTTGGGCTGTGAGTGTGTGCAGTTGTAGAACAAAACGTCAAAGTATCGGTAAGTTATGTTTACCATTGGCTTTATTTTACTCATAAAAAAATAAAAAAATAAAAATAAAAGGAAAATCACAAAGGAACCAGCAGTGAATTCGTTTTTTGAGTTCTGACGTCATACCTGCACCACTCTATTTGATGAGCACTTTTGTAACAAATAATTAAAAAGACTTTTAAAAGACTTGGTTTTTGGTTTTAACTATTCATAATGAACCTCAAAGCAGGTTTATACCTACATTTTCTGTTCTTGCCCATTTTGTTTTTATTAATGTGTTGGTCAAATGAAATTCCTCTGTTGTGCGACTTTGTTGAATTTCTTTGAATCAGTACATTTCTCTTCCTGCTATTTAAATTCAAATCCCAGCTCAACATCCTCTGGTTCGAAACCAATTCACACTCTTGAATTCAAAGGAAGTCAATTCTTAATTTCTAAATTTTCCCTAGGGTTGGTCTTATCTGATCCTCAGATGACCCTCATGCTGGCTTCAAACTTCAGATGTGTAGAGATATCAGAGCCTTCATGTCACCCTGCCCTGTGAGCTGGTCAACCATTACCTGCCGTGCAGGCAATAGATTTAGTGATAGAGAGAATAAGGGTGCACATGAGAAGGTGATGTGGAAATGTTCTCCCGTCCATTGTGTGTATGTAAATAGATCTGTAATGAAGATATGTGGAGGTGGGTGTTTATAGTTAGAATGACTAAAACTTTCAATTTCACAACATATGTGTGTCCAATATGGGAGACATCCAAAATGTGCATTGGTGGGGGGGCCCAAGAATAGAATTGAGAAGCACTGCTGTATATCACTTTGAACAATGCTACTTTTCTCAAAGCTTTTTCTTGGTGAAAACTTGACTGAAAGATGGGACAATAGGGGACAATAAAGGACGAGAGAAAAAACAAGAGGAAGGAGTGTATTTTTTCACTAGGTCATTTTAAAGACAAAGGCAGAGGTGCAGGATCCCTGAGCGCTGGAGTTATTTGCTGCTTGTTGCTTCTGTCTTATTGAGAGTGACATTGACACGATTATGGTGAAACAAACCCGATTAGACACATGGCTGGAGTGCACTGGGCCTCTCCCACTGAGAGAGGGTGTGTGTTTTGACGAAAGAGAGAGAAAGATGATCTAATCAGTTACTCTTTCATTTATCAGCACTGCTTTCACCTCCCCGCCTTTAATGCCATTAGTATTGGTGGATGGATTTGTCTAATGAAGTCAAAGTGAAGTTTTTAAGCCACGATCTGGCCTGGGCTCTCTTACCTCAGGTGAACCTCAGAACAGCGACACTAACACTAGATGAAGATACATACTCATACATTCAGGTACATGAACAAGTGCCAAAAGAAATGCAAAAGAAATGTGTCTTAAATTTTATATCATTTAATTTGTGATGGCCTGAGTAGCTTTAAATTAATGTTGAGGAAAACATGCATACACATCTAAATGAGATTTCTGTTGTTTTTATATAAAGCTAATTATAATTAGATTAACACAGCTCAATCTAAACTCTTTACAACAAACAACAAAACAACAACACAATTTAATTTAATACTTTTTAAATATTTCTATGAATCTTTTTTTTTTTTTAACATTCTGTAATATTTCTTTTACACATTTGTTCCCAAAGTATAGTTAAGTCAAGATACGGTCAAGAAAGATTTTCTATTATGCTGGGGACTTTTCATTGACTGTTGTTTTTATATAAAAAAAGAGAGGGTGAAAAAAAGAAAGCTAAAGATATTTTCTATCCACTAAACCTTCACCTAACTCTTACACAAACCTTTTTTCCCCCTTTTTATACTTACCTACACTATTTAGTATTTATTTTAAGCCGTTTTCTTGTGGCTGGTTCCCACATTGTAGGTGATTTCCTACATTGTGTGTTCTGTGGTATAAATTCATTTGTAATGTCACTCTTAAGGTGGAATCTGACCCTTTGTCTTCCTCACTGGCTGTTTTCTGTCTTTCCCTGAGGGGCCTGAGGCCAGCTGCAGCTATATGAGTCTTACAATTCAATTGATCTTTAATATCACAAAGTGGTATTGACTCTTGAACATGCCCATACTAAAGTACCAAATTGGTCTGCAGGCAGGGGAGTGAGAAGGTCCTGGCGACTGGGCCATAGCCTTTATTCAATGGTCTGAAAAAGAGAAAAAGGTGGGAGGTGTGGGGTAAACATGAAGGTAGTAAAGAAAATATTGGTCATAGTCATAGATATTTTACTTTTGTCTAATTACAAATCATTGTTTTATTTTGAGCAGATTGTGGCAAGCAAAAGATTGCACAGCAAAACTGTGTCCAGAGTACCTTTGGTACACGCCAGCACGAGAAAGTCAGAACGCATTTATTTATAAATAAATATACAAACAAACGAACGAACGAACGAATGAATGTTATTTGCTACAATGTACTTATTGTGTTGATGCTGTATTGCAAAACAATTTTGCTGCTATTGAGGTGGATATGGATAAGGTTAGGAACAGGTTTGGTGGTATGGGTAGGTTTAAGGGTGGGTTAAGGTGTAAGGAAAGGGTCAACAGTGTAATTATAGATGTCATTACAGAAATTAATTACAGCTATAATTATATGCAAGCAGGGTTTTTTTTTTAATATAAGTATAACATAAAAACGTATGCACACAGTAAGTGCATTGTATCAAATTATTAACTGGAATCTTTGCACATGGTTAACAACACTTAATATAAAGTGGGATCAGTATTTCTGACCAGCATACACCTGCTGATGACCACCACCGGTGATCGGTTCTGCACAGAACATCCATGTCTCAAACAACCCAACTCTATAGAAATATCCCAGCTTCCTGGAAATAAAAACTGCACTGACATCTGCACTGTTGTGACTGTATAAAAGATACAAATATATATTTTTCATACAGGATTCAGGATTTCAGTAGTCTCTGACATTGAAAAATGACAAAGTGAGTGAATTGACCTAAATTAACCCCTTATTCCTTCTCATTAAACTTTTCAAATCACATTTTAATAATCAATGTTGGAATCATTACATATTTATTTATTTATTTAGTTTTTTGATTGGAAGCCTAATTCATAAAAAGAAGGTTTGCTCTAGAGTGTACAAATATTGGAATATTCACATTGTGGCAAGAAGGTAAGCCTTATAAATATGGTCTCTTTACAGAGTGCTGCAGGGATGATACATTTTTGTAGGCCAAAACCCAGAAACCAATTGCATTTTAGCGCTTTCAGGGTCCGGTTTCAAACAAGCATCTAAATGAGACTACAGAGGTTGTCGGTGACATTAATCATCATCACACCAAACAGGTAAACTCATCTAACTCACTAGTTGCTTTCACAGCCTCGTGTTTATAATGGCGATTTTGCAAACTATTATAACTCAAACTTTCCATTAAAATGTTTTTAAACATACTGAGCATTGTCGGAAGCTTAGCTTTTGAGTTCTGCCGACTGTATTTATGCTTCAAAGGTTTTGTTTATTTGTGAAGATTATCATGATGAACAAACTGTGTAAGAATCAAAAGCTTTTGTTGGTCGTAGACCTTATTTAGTGCAATAATCCAAAAGCCAATGGAAAAATCCTTTTGGGTTTTTGTTGAGGGAAAAGGGTGATGCTAACATATGAGTTGGCCTACAAAAATTCCTCATCACTGTAGCGCTTTATTGAAGTTAATGGTGTGGTTGAAGAGGTCTTTTCGTGAAAAGAATTGTGTCCCTTTGTAAATGTGTAAAGAATGAGTTTGTACACATGCTTTTGACTTGTGTACACATGCTTACTCATGGGAATGCATAAGAACATTTTCCCACCAGTTTCTGCTTTATAAATCCTGCTTTTTTTTTTTTTTACCACACTCAAAAAAATAATTCTTTGAACGAACATAAAAAAAATCATGGAAAGGATTTACACATGATTAAGCTGCTTTATTTCAGCATTATGCAATTCTGTTATTCCAATTTAATGTACTTACGTTGGGTCAACTTAATTTATTAAGGTTGATTCAACTTATTTACTATGGTTGGGCACATCTTAATTTAATAGTGTCAGCCCAACTAATTTGCAATGTTTTAGACCAACTCATTTGCTTAAGTTGATCCAATCTATGCAATTTAAGTTAGCCTAACAAAAGTGCTTAATGCTGAAAGAAAGCCATTTAATCACGTGGAAATCCTTTCCATGATTTAATTACATTAATTCAAAGAATAGCTTTTGAGTGTTAATAAATTAAACGTTTTTTACCATACACTCAAAAAAATGACACTTTAAACTAACTCAAGTCAATTATGGACAGTGTTTCCACACAACCAACTTAGTTTTTATTAACATTAAAGGTTTATTTTTACTCTATGCAAAATCCTTGAGTTGTGACAAAACAACTGACTAAGGAAGAATCTATGCAAAATAGTTATGTCCAACTTACTCAATTCAATCATGGACAGTGGTTCCACATGATTGAGACAAGTAAAATCCAATAGAATCAACCATGTTAAATTAACTAGAATCAATTGCGTTCATTTAAAATAAAATAAGTAAAAAGCAATAAATAAATAAATAAATTGTTTTCATATACATTGATTTTTACAATTAATTCTTCTTGTTTAATTTTGTGATTTACATAACTTTTGTGATGTTCTGTGTTAAAAATCTAGATGTGATACTGGATTCATCCTAAATTGCCTTAACCAAAAACATTGTAAAGCCCAAATTGATCATAAGTCCATTGGTGGCAACGGTTTTACAATCAACATAGGCTTACAATGCTTTTGGGAAATGCAACCCAGAGCACTACCACAGTGATTACTTTCTGATTATTAATGTAATTTGAAAGTTTGGGTAACGCTTTAGATTACAGCCCGGAAAGTACTGCGTAATTACAATGAATTTACAGCATAACTTTCAATAATTATAGTGTAACTATACAGTAAGTATGTGTAAGTATAGGGGAACCATATGTAAAGTATTGGGAATAAAGGGGTAAAAACCAGGAAAATAACAAATTATTTATACTGTAAATATTTTATAACTAAGGGGTACTTATGACATATAACTAAGGGGTAAATATGACATTACGGGCCGTAGATTAAAGTGGAGCTTGTTACCCTCTTATTTCATGTAGTTACAGGGTAAGTATGACATTACGGGCCGTAAATTAAAGTGGAGCTTGTTACCCTTTTATTTCATGTAGTTACAGGGTAAGTATAACATTACGGGCCGTAAATTGAAGTGGAGCTTGTTACCCTCTTATTTCATGTAGTTACAGGGTAAGTAATTAATAAAATGCAAACAATCTGATATCACTGACTCTGAAACCTTTATTTGAAAAACAACTTTATTAAAAACAGGTCTACAACACTTATTATTCATTTTTTAAATCAACTTTTCATTTCAAACTCTAAAGTCCTGACAGAAAGTAACAAGTTTTGTCCATTTTTTGGTTGTTGTTGTTTCTCGCTTGGCTTCCTCCTGCTCTTGTTTCTCAGCTGATGAATCTTAAGAAGGAATCCCGTTGCTATTCTGTATTATAAGAAAATACAGTACACCCAGAAATTCATGGTTTAGGCTATTCATCTTTTCGCTTCTGACCAGCTGTCACCAGCGCCTGCATTAGAGTCGACTTGCGTTCGACGAAGCACATTGAAATGAGCAACGTGAAGCTTTCATGACGTTCTCGCGGGAGATTCGTGTGAAACTCGCGTGAGAACTGCCGTCTCTGTTATTCTGTCTTGTTTGTTTCTCATTCTCATTATCTGTTATTCTGTGTATTTTGTTGTGAGCATTACTAAAAAAAAAATAAATAAAAAAAAAAAAAAACTGACGGCATCCAACATCTGTGTGAGTTTACGCTACGTCACGCTTCAAGTTACGTCAAGCATGAACTCTCAACCCTCGCATGCACGCGCAGAAGACAGCTGGTCGAAAGTTTTAAAAATATTAAAATATATGGTATTTTTCTTACAAATACGTATCGTTTCACTTCAGAAGACATCGATTCATCCATTGGGGTCGTATGGATTACTGTAGTTATTGCTGTTTGTGCTGTTTGATGCTTCGACTTTTAGGAACACGTGAGCTTGCATTATAAAGCGTTCCCAGATGATTTTTTTTTTCTTCCTAAAATCCTTTTTGTGTTCATCTTAAGAAGGAAAGTCGTATACATCTCAGATGGCATGAGGGTAAATGATGAGTACATTTCCGGGTGGACTGTATTTTTTAAATACAGAATAGCAAATGGGATTCCCTCTTAAGATTCATCAGTGGAAAGAAAGAAAAAGAGGAACAAGAGGAGGAGGAAGCCAAGCAAGAGAAACGAATAAGAAGTGTTGTAACTTTAAATCTGTTTTGAAATAAGTTGTTTTTCAAATAAAGTTTTCCAAGTGATATGACTGTTTGCGTTTTTATTTATTTATTTATTTTTTATTAATTACTTACCCTGTAACTACATGAAACAAGAGTGTAACAAGCTCCACTTTAATTTACGGCCCGTAATGTCATATTTACCCCTTAGTTATATGTCATAAGTACCCCTTAGTTATAAAATATTTACAGTATAAAATAATTTGTTATTTTCCTGGTTGTTACCCCTTTATTCCCAATACTTCACATATTGTTCCCCTATACTTACACATACTTACTGTATAGTTACACTATAATTATTGAAAGTTACGCTGTAAATTTGTTGTAATTACGCAGTACTTTCCGGGCTGTAATCTAAAGTGTTACCAAAGTTTGATAGCAGGTCCTCAAACCAAGCACAAGTGCAACAATTCACCACAATGGTAACCCTAAAACGAAACAGAAACTTTTAAATACCAACATAACAGAACAGTAAACATTAAAAAGTCTTTCCATTTTCTCATCTTCCTAAAAACTGCTTAAAATAACACTTTATTTCAACATTTACACTCCTAGTTCAGCCCCTTTGCAAAGCATGATGGGAAGTGAAAATCCTGTTTGATTGAGTCCTGGTTGGGTTTACTTGATTGAAACATGTTATTTTAATATAAAAACATCAAGTTAAGTCAAAAAGTAATTGTTTCAACTTAATTTAACAAGAAGCAATTGAATTTGAACCAGAAACCTAATACAATGGCGTTGAATCAAAATAAGTTGTTTAAATAAAGTGAACAGCATCAAAAAAATATTTTTTTTTCAGTGCATATGATCAAATCCATGGAATATATTGTCTTGAGGATTCCTCCTCCACAGTGGTTGTGCTACAGACATCTCCAGGTTTCCCCCACCAACTTTTTATACTTCCTTTAGAATTTAACCCTCTGGAGTCTGAGGCTGATTTGGGGCTTGGAGAAGTTTTGACATGCCCTGACATTTGTGCTTTTCTCAGTTGTTCATAAACATATAAATGACAAAAGTGTCATTACACTGTATTCAGCACAAACTAGGCTACAATAATATGTGAGGAACATGTATGTACATGTTTGTATTTTTGAAGGAATAATGTTTATGCGTGGTTATTGAAAAAAAAAAAAACTTAAGTCACTGAAATAAGGCCAAAAAAAGTATATTAAATCTATGTTCACAAGACTTTTGGGTATTGGAGGTTGTAGACTAGAGTTTTTGCTTCAGAATTCTGTAAAAATTATGCTGCCTACTACTTCATATAAAACAATATATTGATTTAGTTTTTGTAAGACACTTTTTGTCAAGAAACACAGTATGCGTGGGGGCGTGAATCTGCATGAATAATGGGCCATTTACACCTGAGAAGACAAAGGAATCACATAGTAATGATCTGAAATGACTTGCATATTAATGAGGCCTATCAGTCAGGTAGGCTGTGAAAAAAATCCTCTGTAATAATGTCTCAGCTCATCATAAACAGCAATACTGTGAAATATTATTACAATTTAAAATAATGGTATTCTATTATATTCTTTAAAATATAATGTATTTCTGTGGTGCAAAGTGTCTGAACAATTATGTTACCTCTATGGCATTTCATATAGGCTTTTAGCTTAAAAGCATGCACATTTGGAGAAATATTGATGGATTCTTATATATTTATGTCAATTTTCTATGCTGAGAAATAATATTTATTGTCATCACTATTAGTCCACAAATTCATAATATAAAGAAGAAAAGGAACTAGGAACTAATGGCATGTCTTCTAGAGATCGCTAACCATTGCTTTAACATCCAAATAAACACTTTTCAAGACAATAAATACACGATTGAGACGATGAATGCATGTATTGCCTCTGAATTTGCGTCTGAATAGCGCTGGCTCCGTGGGCGTGGCTGCATTAGCGGATAATGAGCTGAATCACAGACTTCTGACATGGCTCTCTTTTCATACAGATTACATAAACACAGAATGTTTGTTTTCGATTTGACTTGCACGATTTAAAACCTGACATTTAAACATTTCTTTAGACGTAAGTGTCATTTTTTTTGTCATTAGTATTCATAAGTTACAGTTCATTTTTTGAGAATTATCAGATTGGACTTCGTTGAGAGGGAGAGGAGAGATCACGCATCATGTTAGTTTTCTTTATTTTACAAAAAGCACAACATTGTGTTTTTACTCTGAGTGTACACAAATAAAAGAAGATAATCTATAGTTTCAATTGATATATTACTTATGTCTCTATGACAAGAAATGACGGAGTATTTTAAGTCTGTTTTGCTGCAATGTGAAAAAAAACCTGCAAAACGCGCCGGCGCGTTTTCAGACCTCAGGGAGTTAAAGAAGACATTTATGATCCTCAGATTATGTGAAGCATTTACAGTGTGGTATTGCAGGTTTACATATTACTTTGAGATGTAATGTTACACAACTTTGCAACTACATGTCAACCAACTATTTGAGTATTAGTAGACTTTCAGGTTAGGGTTAGTAGAAAAAGTTGACGTACATTAAAAATTACTTATAGTGAGTAGAATGTCTGTTGGGGAGCATCAAAATAAAGTGGTAGCAAATATTAAGCAGACTGTCTTCTAATACTCCAATGACTGCTAGTTGACATGTAGTTGCTGTAGTTACATATTGTTAGTAGAATGTTAGATGGCTTTATTCAAGTATTTGACAAAAATATTTTAAAACAAATCTCAGGGTGGGCTGAAAGACAACTTTATTGCATCACTGAGAAACACAAAACAACTACAATATCCATTATGATCACATATACTACCAAACAATGCTAAACCTTCAGCCATTTCTCTCAGCATGCAGAAAGAAGCTTTACAAGTGTATTTGTCAGTAAATTAAATCCCTACAGAAGAGGATTAGGGCCAAGCAATAATAAAAAAATAAAACCCATCTCGAGATTAAAGTTGTTAAATTTTGAGAAAAAACTCGTTAAATTTCGAGAAAAGGTCGAGATAAAATGTTGAGAATAAACTTGTTAAATTACGAGAAAAAACTCATTAAATTTCGAGAAAAGGTCGAGATAAAATGTTGAAAATAAACTCATTAAATTATGAGAAAAAACTTGTTAAATTTCGAGAAAAAAGTCGAGATAAAACGTTGAGAATTCAGTCATTACATTACGAGAAAAAAGTCGTTAAATTACGAGAACAAATTCGTTAAATTATGAGAAAAATGTTAAATTTCGAGAAAAAAGTCGAGATAAAATGTTGAGAATAAAGTCATTAAATTACGAGAAAAAATTTGTTAAAGTACGAGAACAAACTCGTTAAATTTCGAGAAAAAAGTTGAGATAAAATGTTGAGAATAAAGTCATTAAATTACGAGAATAAACTCATTAAATTACGAGAAAAAGTCGTTAAATTATGAGAACAAATTCGTTAAATTACGAGAATAAATTCGTTAATTTAATGACTTTATTCTCAACATTTTATCTCGACTTTTTTCTCGTAATTTAACGAGTTTATTCTCAACATTTTATCTCGACTTTTTTCTTGAAATTTAACGAGTTTTTTCTTGTAATTTAATGAGTTTATTCTCAACATTTTATCTCGACTTTTTTCTCGAAATTTAACGAGATTTTTCTCGAAATTTAACAACTTTAATCTCGAGATGGTTTTATTTTTTTATTATTGCTTGGCCCTAATCCTCTTCCGTATAAATCACATAAGTAGAAAAGTAGAAAAAAAAAATTAACGTTTTAATTTATCAAGTAACTGTTACTGTAATGCATTACTCCAACACTGTTTATGAATAGCAAGATTTGAGCTGGAAGGTTTGATTGCAGTACCTAGTTCTCTCTCTTTCTGTGTGCGTGTGAGGGTGAGTGTACATGTGTGTGTGTGTGTGTTTACTCTTGTCTTTTAATGTTACATGGTTCTCTCTCATTATATTTGTCTCAAGGGGGAAGTACATGTGTCCATCTCTAGATTTCCTTTGAAAATATAATTGGACTGAATGTAATTCTCTAGTGGCGTTTAATTAAGCAAAAGTGATGAAGTAGAATATAGCGAAACTTAAGAGCTTCTAAGTGTAAATGTCTACAACAGAGCTAGAGAAAGCTTATGCATCTGATTATGTTCATCTGTTTAATGTTTTTTTTATTATTTTTATTTTTAAATCATACCTGGAGGTGTAGCATTTATTTTGTTCATGATATGTAGGTACTGCAAAATTTTCCTTGTGTAATTCCCACCTGACACGCAGCATGTCTTGTTGCTGTAAACATTTGAACTTGGTTGGTTCTTCAGATCTTTTCATTGATGTGAGTTCTCTCTCTCTCTCTCTTTCTCATTTAGACACACTTGTGTACACACTTTTGTTTGTTTCCGCTTATGTTAGTGTAGCCGTTCCACAATGGCAGCTCACTACTTGTCAGATTTTCCCATTCACTACCAATATACCTCTCAGAAATCTCATTTTAGAGGATCCTGTAAAGTTTTTATCTCCTGGATTTCTGTGATTTTGTCAATCTTGGCTTTTACACCATTTGATTTGATTTGTCTTTTTTTCACATTGTTCATATATGTTAGCTAACATGAATATTGTATAATTTGTGTAGATGACAATGAATCCAACTAATGTTCTACAGTGCTGTAATTAAAAAATGTCTGATCATATTTTTGTTCTCGCTACAGTTTTTTTTTCTCCTGCGGCTCATGTTGAGTCTGACCAGTGTCACAATGGAAATGTTGGTAAAGTGACCTTTTCTTGTAAACCACTAAAACTTGCAGCCATTTTAAACTTGTTTTAATGAGGTAGTTCACCCAAAAATGAACATTCTGTCATCATTTATTTACCCTCATGTCATTTCAAACATGAGGGTAAATAAGACTTTTGTTTACCTGCGTAACACAAATGAAGATTTTTAATAGTATCTCACCATTTTTGACCATCCATTGAAAATCTATGCAACCAAAAATGTCAAGCTTCAAAAAGTAAATGCGAATGAATGTATGTGAATAAAATTAAATGAAATCTGTGCATCATGTAAAGTGATGGTATCTCTTCAGAGCACTTTGATTAAACTGCTCAATTCATATGGATTCCTTTTACGATGTCTTTATGAAATTTTTGAAGCTTGACGATTTTGGTTGCATGGATTTTCAATGGATAGACAAAAAAATGAGAGAAAATTAACAATACATTTTGAAGATGAACGAAAGGGTTTAGAATAACATAAGGGTGACAGAATTTTCATCTTTTGATGAACTATTCCTTTAAGGAATTTTTGATGGCTGAGACTTTTCCTATGATTTTGCATTTAATATAAGCCGAGTACACTGGAAAAATGGTAACATAAAAATTGCAAAATATAAAATAACTGGCTTTATTCAAGTAAATAAACAAATAAATAACCACTGAAACAACCTATATACATTAATTTATACCTACAAAACTCATGTTTAGGGGTTAATAGGGTAGAAATAGCTTTTTAATGTCACAATAGCCAGTTTTCTGAAGTGTAGATTAATTTTGTTTCTATTTTATATTTATGACTTTTATTGCATTGTATCATGCATGTTGGCTTGGTTACTGCTAATGTTCATATTGCATTATGTATGTACCAATGCAGAGTAATTACAGTAAACAAACTGTAATTTGATTGCTGATGTAATTCAAACTGTCATTAAAACTATATGACCAGTGACCACATAACTGAAGCATCATGCCCATTGAAACAGAACAGGCACATGAACGTTTGGTACTCTTTGATTTGTTTGCTGTTCAAAGTGTTCAATTATGCATCCTTCAGGCTTGCCTTAAAGGGGGACTCAGTAGTATTTCAGAAACACTGTTTGAAAGTTAGTCAGGCTGATACCAACAACAAACGTCTAACCAATCAGCATTAGGGGGCATATGACGGTCGAGAAGAGAGAACGAGCTAGAGGGAGATTTGAAAATAATAATAAAAAAAAAAAAATGCAGAATGAGAAATGGGACACAATACAAAAGAGGTATATTAGAAAAGCTTTCCAGTGCTGGAGAGAGCTAAGCGGGAAGGCCTGAAAACAGACACGGAGGCTGCTTTGATCCCGCTACTCATGTGAGTACAGTGATTTAAAATATCAACAATGTCCAACAGCATTGTTCAAATAATACTTAGATCACCCTTATCCTGATTATGATCAGAATGAATTTGACAGCACAGCGATTGTTGAAATTCATAATTGCCACAATTAATATTTGTCTACAAAAACTTACTTTAAGCAGTTTTTTTTTAAGATCATGAGAAACATTCAGTTCAAATTCAGTCAAGTGTGTGAAGAGTTTACTCTTTCTTCATATTGACAGCCAGGGCTTGACATTAACACCCGCCAACCAGCCAAATGCGGGTGGATTTCAGCAGTCACTCCTACTAGCACTTTGGCGGGTTAAATTTTGTATATAATAGACATTTTTCAATTGTAGTCTTTTAAAAAGTAATCTGAAATAATAAACTAGGTGCAATGTAGTGTTGTCAAAATATAGATTTTTTGATACATTTCAATACTGAAATATCTGAAATGCTTCCAATGCTCATTTTTGGCAAAACAGATACATGATACCAGCTGGTGAACTCCATGCCCAAGAGGGTTAAAGGAACACTCCACTTTTTTTGAAAATAGGCTCATTTTCCAACTCCCCTAGAGTTTAAAAGTTGAGTTTTACTGTTTTAAATAGAAAAAATATTGAAACTCTTTGGTCATTTTTGAGCGAGATGCTAACGGTCTAACCAGATTCAATGAACTATGCTAAGCTATGCTAAAAGTGGTACCGTCAGACCCGGAGATCGGCTGAATGGATTCAAAAACGGTAAAACTCAACTGTTTAACTCTAGGGGAGTTTGGAAATGAGCCTATTTTCAAAAAAAATAATGGTGGCCACACAAAATATTGACACTTTTGGGCCCAATTTGAACATCTTCACTTAGACATTAATGGCTGTGTGTTGAGTTATTTTGAGGGGACAGCAAATTTACAATGTTATACAAGCTGTATACTCACTACTTTACATTGTAGCAAAGTGTCATTTCTTCAGTGTTGCCACATGAAAAGATATAATAAAATATTTACAAAAATGTGAGGGGTGTACTCACTTGTGTATATGACACTTGAAGATATTTAATAATATATCTCTGATTGTGTTCATCAGAAAGAAGAAACTCATATATACCTAGGATGGCTTAAGGGTGAGTAAAGCTTGGGGTAATTTTCATTTGAAAGTGAACGAACCCTTTAATGTCAAGACCTGCTGACAGCATACAGAAAAGCTCTTTGTAGATGTTGAGAAGTCATTTTACTGTAGCACTCTCATGAATGCCTGTTCAGTCTGTTCATTTTTTTCTCAGACATCAGACTAATTTCCTTTTTCTATCTCATTCACTTATCGATCTATTCAAACATTGATCAGAAACATTGATCCACCCACTGATCCTTCCAGCCATCCGTCAGCTGCTGACAGGCTTTTAATTGATGAGAAAGCGGGTCAAATTAAGCAATTAGGCCAAACAGGGAAAGCAGACAGATAACTACACCCTGACCAGGTGAAGAGACACAGCCAGAGTAATGACTGTGATGGGAATAGGGAGATGCGGAGTGTTTACGCTTTTTTCATTTCGCAATGTGAATGAATTTTTCATTGCGATTCATAAAATATCCATCACTATGTTACCTGAGGAGAGAATAAAACAGAGGACAAAGAGAAAGAGAGCCCTTATGAATCAAGAGTTCACTGAAGACTCTGATGGTGGGAGGTGTAGGGGGGGTGAACGACAAAACCAAACACCTGACAGACAGGGTGGGGGTTGGGGGTAATATCTGGGTGAAAATCAGAAGAGGTGTGGGGAAAGATGGGCCGCTTGGGGAGGGGTGGTGGAGGCAAAGATAGCACCACTAACAATAACACCAACAACAGCGAGCGTGATTGGGTGATGCTCATTTTCACTCTGTCAGGAGACGATAGATGATGCCAACCATTGTCACAGCATCATTCTACACGTGAGAGGAAATCTTTTGTTCAGATCTCTTGTATAATTCAGTTTGTTCCCACTTAAGACATCAAAAACACAGGTTCCAAATAGAAGCAGAAATGTCTGATTTTACAGTCTCATGGCCAGTGAGAACCTTCTTAAGTTTCCTAAAAAACTTTTGGACACACTTTATATTAAGTGTCTTTAACCACTATTTGTACTAACATTTAAATTGTACATGTTAGTGGGTGGGATATATTAGGCAGCAAGTGAACATTTTGTCCTCAAAGTTGACGTGTTAGAAGCAGGAAAAATGGGCAAGTGTAAGGATTTGAGCGAGTTTGACAAGGGACAAATTGTGATGGCTAGACGACTGGGTCAGAGCATCTCCAAAACTGCAGCTCTTGTGGGGTGTTCCCGGTCTGCAGTGGTCAATCTCTATCAAAAGTGGTCCAGGGAAGGAACAGTGGTGAACCGGCGACAGGGTCATGGGCGGCCGAGACTCATTGATGCACGTGGGGAGTGAAGGCTGGCCTGTGTGGTCTGATCCAACAGACGAGCTACTGTAGCTCAAGAAGTTAATGCTGGTTCTGATAGAAAGGTGTCAGAATACACAGTGCATCAGTTTGTTGCATTTGGGGCTGCATAGGCACAGACCAATCAGGGTGCCCATGTTGACCCCTGTCTACCGTTAAAAGCGTCAACACTGGGCATGTGAGCACCAGAACTGGACCACGGAGAAATGGAAGAAAGTGGCCTAGTCTGATGAATCACATTTTCTTTTACATCACATGGATGGCCGGATGTGTGTATCTGGGGAACATATGGCACAAGGATGCACTATGGGAAGAAGGCAAGCCGGCGAAGGTAGTGTGATGCTTTGGGCAATGTTCTGCTGGGAAACCTTGGGTCCTGCCATCCATTTGGATGTTTCTTTGACATGTACCACCTACGTAAGCATTACTGCAGACCATGTACAGCCTTTCATGGAAATGCTATTGCCTGGTGTCTGTGGACTCTTTCAGCAGGATGATGCTCCTGCCACAAAGCAAAAATGGTTCAGGAATGGTTTAAGAAGCACAACAACAAGCTTGAGGTGTTGACTTGGCCTCCAAATTCCCCAGATCTCAATCCAATCGAGCATCTTTGGGATTTGCTGAAAAAGAAGTCCGATCCATGATACCACAGCACACCTTCAGGGGTCTAGTGGATATAAGGGATCTAGTGGAAATAACGACTATAAAAGTCGTTATTTTGTTTTTTTGGCGCACCAAAAATATTCCCGTCACTTTATAATATTAATATTGAACCACTGTACTCACATGAACTGATTTAAATATGTTTTTAGTACATTAATGGATCTTGAGAGAGGAAGTGTCCATTGCTGGCTATGGAGGCCTCACTAAGCCATCAGATTTCAACAAAAATATCTTAATTTGTGTTCCAAAGATTAACGAAGGTCTTACTGGTGTGGAACGGCATGAGGGTGAGTAATAAATGACATTATTTTCATTTCTGGGTGAACTAACCCTTTAACCCACCTTTAAACCTCCCCATACCACCAAACCTGTCCTAACCTTATCTGTATCCACCTCAATAGCAGCACAAGTGTTTTACAATACAACATCAATAAGTATATCTAACAATCAGGTTTTTTAGATATAAGTACATAGTAGTTAAAGAAAGTAATGTTTGTAATGTATTGTGTTAATGAACAATAATAAACATTACAATATCAAGGATAATAATCAACAATAATGATTTTTGTCATAATATTGCCGCCCTACCCTATTAGTTCCCATTCTTTAATTGTATAATTGATATACAGAGGCTATTGAAAATTATGTAAATCTTATAACATTATGCAATTCTTGTGTAAATACATGTATGCCACTTTTGAGCAGCATTAAACAGCCTGTGTAAATAAACATGAATGCCATGTCAGATGCAGCTTCTGATGCAACTTTGCAATGTAAAGATGACTTTTGTTGACGCTGATCAAATTTTATTGGTAATAGGCTGAAGTGTTCTGATTGATTGAATTAATTGATTACATTTAAATGTCTAAAAAAAAAAGACAAAAAACAAACACAGATAATTTAGGAAGGTGATTATAAAAATTGCCCTTACAAAAGGTAAAAAAACCCCAGGAAATCACTTCCATGGGTGCAAAAATTGCACCTTAATGCAAAAGTGAATTTCTGACCCTGGTGCTTACACACTACAGGAGTTTTCAACTGGTGGGACATAACCCAAAAATGGCACCTGATAGGGTCACAAATAATGAAATGCAACCAAACATGAAATCATGACTTGGACTAGCTTGGCAAAATTGACAAAATTCAAGGCAAGGCACATATATCATCATACTACAGCAGTTAAGCAGCTCTCTCTCTCAGGCTGGAATCTCTCAGATTTCAAAGAGTGTGTCTGCAAGGGCAGTCGTGACCCCAGTAGCCTTATATTGGCCTGTGACCTGTGAACTGCTTTGCTAAATCCACCCCTGCTCAGCCAGAACACTGTCCCATTTGCATGAATTTATGCATGCAATGGATGCCATCATCCGTCTGCAGATAGTCAATTAAATATCTAATTAACTCAGGCGAAGATTTAAATAATTCAGATGTATTGACTGGCCTCTGGGAGAGCAGATTCGCCACTAAATCATGTCAGTGCCGTGAGTCTTAGCTAGCCCTGCCGCCATCATAAAACAGACCCAAATGAGTCCTTCTCTGCTTTAGACGTTCAGCAGAAAATATGCAGTTGAAGGTTCAAACCAGTTACTTTCTGATCTTGATTTAACTACTACAAAAGCTGTTAATGGCAAAGACAAAAAGCTCTGAGCAAAATAACAATACTTAATTATTTATTTTTATATTGTGAAATAAACTTTCTTAAAAAGTGGAGCATTAACAAAAAATGATCTGGCAAATAAATTAAGGTCTTAGGAGAAATAGAGTTGTTGATGCTCTTCAATGTCTGCTTAAAAGCAATGAGCCCTGTACGCTACTGCTTTTTTAGGTACTGTACAGTTCAGAAAAATGTTATCCATGTGTAAATGCTTAATAGAAATGAAATGGTTGCACTTTATTTTACATTATACAGTGTACCTACCAAAGAAAGTATATAAGGTAACAACATGGGTTAAGGTTAAGTTTAGGAGTAGGTTCAGAGTTAGTACCTGGTTACTCCCTGGTTAATGTTTTGTTTTATCAGTAGTAGATCCAGAAGAGGACCAGAACCAATGTGAAAGGAAAACAGAAAAAATGACAGCATGTGAGGAAAAGACAGGGCAGGTCACATTTACTTAAGAGGTTCTGCTTTATGCGGGACTTTTCAGAGACTCCAGCATGGTGGAAAATGTAGGGTCTTTTGGATGATTCCCAACACAGCACCTGCTATGAGTCACAGTCTTAAATACACACACACACACACACACACACACACAGAGGCGTTAGGTCATTCTGTACCATGAAACACTTCTGAAGAGTTTCTCAGTGCCAGGAGTTCATTTCCTCACCCGCAGTGAATGTGTGTGGGGGGAAAGAACAAAATCATGTGTGGAATATCTGGATGTACAATATTTTTGCTTTGCTGAAACTCTTAATTGTTAAGAAAAAGTATTATAGTAAGAGTTTTTTAAATAAAGCCTAGTACAGTATTTTTATAAAATGCCAGCAACTAGAATATGATAAAAGACTTTTGAATTAACAATAATACTGTCATGGGTTGGTTCTCAAAAAAGGCAAGTAGAGGATCTCTATACAGCAGTCAGTCTTCAATAAACAGAATAAAACAAAACACTCTGGCACTATGAGACACAGGATGAAGCAGCGAAAACCAACCTTCAACACTGACAAGATCCAACAGCTAACAAAAAGAGCCAAGAGCTTATGCTGACTTCACGTGTTATCGGAAATTTCCTACTTCCCACTTCTGAAGTCATGATTACGAGTTTGTCGGACATGGAGGAAACCAAGTTTATTCTAGCCTGTTTATTGGGAAAATCTTATTAAAGCCAACATGATAGGTTATTTTGCATCCTATTCATTGACAACCACATAAAGATTCACCACACTATCTAAATAGTCAGCTTGCTGACAATTCT
This sequence comes from Megalobrama amblycephala, assembly GCF_018812025.1. Taxonomy (NCBI): domain Eukaryota; kingdom Metazoa; phylum Chordata; class Actinopteri; order Cypriniformes; family Xenocyprididae; genus Megalobrama; species Megalobrama amblycephala. The sequence continues at coordinate 30,443,288 of NC_063067.1, forward strand.
GGAATTTTGGCCAAATACAGGCTATTTTCGCTGTGTATAAAACATACTATACACTTCAAATGATTATTTATATATGTAAATATGTACTTCTTTAATGACAAGGTGAGGCGATGTAGCTGTTGTGGAAAAACACATAAAGAATAGCAGTCACAGCAGCGATCACTATATATATATATATATATATATATATATATATATATATATATATATATATATATATTTGAACTCATACTGAGGTACCCAACTAAATGGACAAGTGATGAAAATATGAGGTTTAAAATATATATATTAGGACAAATATCGCGTTCATTATCGAAGGCGATTCATCTGCGATATGAACGTGATATTGCGTGGCTTATCAGTGAACTACGGCTCTGTCTGTTAAATGGCGCTCCATTTGAAAGCAGGTGATGGCGATTTAGCGGTAATCAGGGAACCGGCTTTACTGACGATGCGCGAAATGAGAATATATATATGCCCATATATATAAATATAAAGCTGGTTATAACTTGGTTTAATACATTATATATCAGTAATATAGAATTCAACTGATGTGTGGGCATAGGTGTATGCGTTTTCTCTATTATACAATGGCTTTAAGTGCATCCAATCAGATTTCAAAGTAATCCGTGACTATCTGTTTTATGATTAAGATCATGGAACTGGTTTATGAATCCAATATATTGCATTCATGCAGTATATGCCATTTTAGTTTTCCGTTGAGGTAAGCTAAATACTTCCCACAAGAACAGTGATGAAACTGGTTAGTCGAGAAGAAAACGACCCAGTGAGAATGACCAACAAGTCAGCGATTTCTGATGATGCGGGTTACATCAGATGACAGCGCTAGCTTCAAATTACTATTTTCCCATCATAGGTTAACATATGCACACTGTCAAATGACCATGACAGAACTTTTAGTAGTACATGAGAATGTCAGAAGTGCAAAATAAATAAATTAAAAAAATTATAATATATTGGCTATATATAATTTATTGGCTGGGCACACATTCAGCATTGTTCAAGCAACAATTAATTTTAATAGATGGCAAACAATGTTACTGGTTTAAAACAGAATACTTCACCTCGTGTGAACTCAAACTGGGCCTCAGAAGAGAGTATGAGTGCCAGCAGAAGAAATATTTGCATGCTATCTATAGACAATGATTTATGAGCCCCTACAATAATGAGTCCTTGGTGAGTATCCTAAACCAGAAAATACTTCACAGATTATAATGTCTCTTACTATCACAATCTCTCCAAGCTGAAAATCATTCAGCGCTCTGAATGGGATCTGCGCTTAAAAATTAACATTGCATCTGAAATGAGACCAAAACCACAAACTGCTCAGACCACAACTCTGCCAATCCTGCATTCTTGTTCTCCTGGGTTTGGATGTAGTTTATGCTTATCAGTTTTTTGCAGCAATTAAAGGAGGTTTATTTCATTGCTCATTTTGTCACCATATTTTTTGAAGCACTCTATAGGGGAGAGAGACAGCAAAGACTTGGCATGACAAGTGCCCATTAGCCGCAGTGTGCAAAGAGGCAAATTTCTAATCATGTTCTTCAGTGGGGTCCCGTGGAGGCGACTGCATTTTTATAATTACTTTATTAAATGTATATGTGTTGTATTTTATATCAAACACTTACATTTATTACTTCAATCAATCAGAATGTAGTTCCACATCCATAAGATTGTTCATCTTCAAATAAAGATAGTTTTAATATTCTCTCATCACTTTTGTTCATATATTCAAAGTCCAAGCAATCAACAAACCTTGCTGATTCTCATGTCAAGAATCGATCACGTTAAAAGCCAGGTCTGCAAGACTTAAGGCCCCGGTATACTTCAAACGAAATCGAAGAACGAACTGATGTGACGTCATTTCGAACAAAATCAGGCCAAAACGAAATTCGTTTTGTGTTCTTTTTGGAAGTTCGAAACGGCTTGCCAAAGCGAACTTTCAGGAAAAGTTCACTCCAGCTGCAAAACACCTTCGCACTACCATTGGTCCGTGACGATAACGTAATAGGAGGTGTGCGCTGAGGCTCTGCCTTCACTCGCGTGGGACAAATCTTTGCCTCATTCTGTGTGTCTTTTTTAAAACTTGAGTGGCCCAACCAGACATAAGTGGGCGGAGCTAGTGTAAATAGCATTTGCCAACAAGAGACGCTATTTGCACTTGGTGTAAATAGACACTTCGATAAGGAATTTATTACTCATAGTCATATTTGTGGGTTTCCAGCACATTAGTCTCACATGCATTGATGCCCATTTTCCAGACTTAATTCACTAAAACACAAGTTGATATAAGCTGTATGTTTACGTTAAAATTAACCACATTACGGCAAAATACTTTGCTTACTGTTAATACTGTGCTTTTCCCTATGTTTGAAGATCTGCTCAAACAAACCAAAACATTCTTGGTTTTATTCTTTAAAGATGAAGTGTAGAACATGCTTTAGCAAAAATAATGTCTGACACCCCTTGTGAAAAAGAATTGCACTTAACTGTAATGAATGTGCACTTGTATTGTACTTAAAAGTACATTTTTAATCTTAAAAGTAGAATAAAAAAAACTGTACTACAATGTAGATAATAAAATATATATAATAGGACACTTAAGTGCACTTACAGTTAATAAACTGAAACAACAAATGTGGGTAACACTTTACAATAAGGTTCATTAGTTAACATTAGTTAACTACATTAGTTAACATGAACTAATAATGAACTGCACTTATACAGCATTTATAAATCTTTGTTCATGTTAATTTCAACATTTACAAATACTTTAAATTCTTGTTAACATTAGTTAATGCACTGTGAACTAACATGAACAAACAATGAACTGTATTTTCATTTACTAACGTTAATGAAGATTAGTAAGTACAGTAACAAATGTTTTGCTTATGCTTAGTTCATTTTAGTTAATACATTAACTAATGTTTAACCAATGAACCTTATTGTAATGTGTAATTGCAAATATATTTAAAGCTGCAGTCCTGAAGTTTTGCCTCTTTGTCGCCATCTCTGTTTGAAACCTGCAATTGCAGTGATATGCGGAATTATTATCTTTACGTACGTTGTGCATCGGCATGGCTCCTCAGCGCGGATTAATCTAATGTTTGCTGTCAGTCATCATACCGGTGTGGATACTGTACTGCAGAATCACAGATTGTAGTCTTGAAGTATGACCAAAGTAGGAATTTTCACCGGAAAATGTCATTTGAACTAGTAAGTAACATGTCTGCCACTTTTGTTTAGACCAACTTTTGTTCTCAAATTGTTAATGTTAACAACATCAGTACTGCGTGTATTTAGTGTGTATTAGTGTTACCTGTAGATTTCAGTTTCTGTAGCCACTCCACAGTCCAAAGCTTTTTGCTTTTGACTACGGGTGAATCTCCAGTTGTCACTGATGATTGTCATTTGGACCATTCTGGATTACAATCCGACATCAACATGATAAGTTTAATTATTTCAGCTGCTGTGAGAAAAGGCTATAAATGATCTGCTACCAGCAGCATCCTATATGCATAGTCTAGCTGGGACTCCTTCCTTTCTGTTTATATGTGACGTAATGACGCAAAGACGAACTGCTGCATGCTTGAATTTCCAGCGGAAATCCACTAGTATTGATTTATTATAAAACATTATAACAAGCTTACTGTTGTGAATCTTGCTAAGGTAAGGAGATCCTTAGCTGAACACTGGCTGGTTATGTACTTGCTCAAAAAATTGATTTTGGATCATTTTTAACCAAAAGTTACAGACTGCAGCTTTAAAGGTGCTAAAGAGGTTCTTTTTGTCGACTGAGTTTTTGAAAGGAGCGCATGGGTAAGAACAACCCCCCTCCTTCACAGCTCATTTAGAGGGAACGCCTCCCAAAACTCGTGCACGAGTATCGGAACACGAGTGTTTACCACCGGCATTCGCTGTGTTATTAAGCCGGGCACACATTTAACGACTAGCTAAAACATTCTGACTATGCTCAACATACAGCGATTGTTTCCTGCTCCTGAAGCAGATTTATATACTTTCACATGGAATTTGAACACCGACTGTAATCGCAGACTGAAACCAACTGGCTCTGACTGGACGCGTTTGAGCGCGATCAGTCATAAGTATCAATTTACATTCATAATCGGCCTTACAATCGTTATGTGTGTGCGCGACTTAAAGCCGTGGATTCATTATGTCGGACTCACCGCAGGTGACTCATAATCTGCAGTTGTTATTCCTGTCTCCTGACAAAAACATTGCATGCAGCGCCTGTGGAGTGTGGAAAGTTACTGGAGAGCGCAGCCGCGCGTCTCTCACATGGATCATCATGACAGTGATTGACAAGCCAGAGGGCCAATCCGCGTACGTCTCTCACAAGGAACGTCATGGCAGTGATTGACAAGCCAGAGGGCCAATCGTTTACGCGATGATTGCGTAAACGATTGGCTGATGTTTTTAAGGCCCTACCTCGTGCACAGATGATGTATATTAATATTATTACTTTCAGTGCACCTAATAAATAGTCTTTTATCAGTTAGTAAAGACAGTTTCAAGTAATATTGCAAAAATGTATAAAACAAAACATCCTCTTTAGCACCTTTAAATACATGCAGTACATTATATTAAGTATATTTATCCATAAATGCATGTCAGTACATTCAACAGTACACTTTAACCATATTTTATACCACAAAGATAATAGAAGTAATCATGAAATTATATAAAGTAGTAATTTACATATACAGAAGTTCTATTTAAGTGGATCAGAAAAAGCACTAAGTTCAACTATTAATATTTAATATAGATTTAAACTATAGTACATTTTTATTTAATTGCAATTAAAATGCAATTTAAGTGTAAGTATATTCTTTTAAAGTGTATTATTTCCATAATGACTACTCTTTTTAAAAGTGCTAAAGTGTAAAATGTTTTCACAAGGAACAGTCTTTTTAAATGCTGCTCAATTCCATTTAGTGAAACTAGAGGCACAGTAATCACAAACTTCACCATTAAGTCAACTGTTTTGACTTTGATTCTCTCTCTCTCTCTCTCTCTCTCTCTCTCTCAGTTTAGCAGGCACTGACTCTCAACATATGTCTGTCTCCACTGGCCCGTACGTCCAGCCGGTAAGCTTCAGTACCGCTCCATTCTCTCCCTGTCTCTCTTTCTCCTCCAGTGGGACAGTACCAGGGGAGAGACTGTCCGATTAAATCAGCTTCTGTTCCTTGCCACTGAGCGCTGGGATCCAGGGGAGGGTCTTTGCCTAACACTCCATGAAAACACTCCATTCAGAAGCCATTAAAGTCTATGCCTGTGTTAAACTCCTCCACCAGAGAACAGCAGGTTAAGAGGAAGGGAGGAGCCAGAGTGATTATCAGAGAAGGCACATGTTACACACATATATCAGTGCTTGCTTTAGAGTCCAGTGAGAATAATAGTGGGATTAAAGCTGTATGGGTTCTGCACATGAATCTCAAAAGAAAAAAAAAAAAAAAAGAAAAGGAAAACTGCTGAAATTAATCAAATGTATGTTTAAGTGAATGAAATTAATTTATAAAGTTAATAATATATATAGGAAAATAACAGGCCTAATAGAAAATATTTTTTAAACAAAACTACAGTATATTCAATTATTCAAAAGCTTATTCATATTTATATGTTCAATTTAAATTGAAAGCAAATAATGCATTATATGAAGTACATTTAGTTGTTATTTAACATTACTGGATCAACCTAAATAAATTAGGTTACACCAACAAAACTAAATATAAGGGTAAGATAAGGTAAAAATAGCTCTTTAACGTAACAATTGTAGGTTACCATGTGCTTTATTTTGGAGGAACAGAGATGGCAAATGGTATTTGAACATTACATAACTATGTAACATATGAAAACAGGACTGACAACCATATTCTGCTGCTGTGAAAACATACAATGTCTCCCTACATCTTATTACTATCTTGTACTGTTGGACTTTTCTTTAAAAAAATCTGGAACTATGTTAAAGACGACATGAAATGCCTTGAATGAGTACTGTTTTGAGCGCTGCTTTCTGTCCGGTGTCAAAACATTATTTGGTACTTGCTAGTTGTTGCAGATTATGTTAGGGGAGGGACAATCTCATTCATAAGATAATAATACATTTTAGCATTGTCACGATATTGGGATTTCTCATTTCGATACACTGATAAAAATTATATGCTTGATTTACTTAAAAAATATAATGAATTCTTTTGCATAATTTTATTACGTAGATCTAACAAGACTAGTCTTTGTACAAACTACTTAATTTTTCTGTTTGTTGAAATAAAATTTGCACATAAAGTTAACTTAATTTTAGCATTCAAGACACATTGGACACATTCAAGAACCATTTTCACAACTTTTACAAAATCTTCACTGTGCAAAGTCTCTTTTTGTTAGGCGTTAGCCAGAAGATGGGTATATTCCCTTTATGGCATGCCCAAAACAGTTGTTTTTATTATTAAAACAACTTTAATTGTTGTTAGCAGGTCCTCAACCCAAGCACATGTTCTACACTTCACCACGATGGTAACCCCAAAACTATTAACATAACAGAAACTTTTAAATACCAACATAATAGAACAGTAAACATTAAAAAGTCTCTCCATTTTCTCATGTTGCTAAAAACTGCTTAAAATAACAGTTTATTTCAACATTTACACTCCTAGATCAGCCCCTTTGCAAAGCATGATGGGTTGTGAAAGTCTCGTTTGATTGAGTCCTGGTTGAGTTTACTTGATTGAAACATGTTATTTTAATATGAAAACATCAAGTTAAGTCAAAAAGTAATTGTTTTAAGTCAAATTAACATGAAGCAATTAAATTTGAACCAGAAACCTAATACAATGGTGTTGAATCAAAATAAGTTGTTTACATAAAGTGAACAGCATCAAAAAATCATTTTTTTGAGTGTACGATACCTTGAAAAATATCGATATTTGATACCATTTCCGATACTATGGGGAAAACCCCCATATATACAGCCATATACAGTAGATATTTTTATTATTATCTTGTAATCTTTGGATAATTTGGGTCATTTTGTTGCAATAACTTACACACAGCACATGGAGGCTTTATTTGAAACTTAAAATCTAATTTACAAAAAAAAAATAAAATAAATAAATAAAATAAAATAAAATGCAGTTTTACAATATATTGAATAATACATAAGGAATTGGTGCTTTCATATATTGAAAAATATGTTTCACAGTTATGCTCAGTTTGTTTAGCTTTCATGGACTTGTAGTTTGTTTTCACTAGTTTTCTGTCTTCCTTTGTTCATTTCCCCGCTCCTCCTTTGTTTCTATGGCAACGTCATTATGAGTTTGTTCTTTTCAGCTGTGTTTGATTAATTACCTTGTTTCAGCCTGTTTCTGTCTACTATTTTAAGTTTAGTAACAGTCAGTTGGTGTCTGGTCATGATTACACCAATGTGTGTTTCTCTACCAGTTTGGATGTTCCTTGTGTGGATTATTGTTATTAAACTTCATGTTGGAACTTATTCATCATCTTCTTCAGCCACACACCAGTGTGACAATATATCATAATGCATGTAATTTTATGTTCAGTATTACACTTCATAACATATAGATGTACATGTGATGAGATTTGGGTATAAATATATTGCATAATTTATTTACTCATGCAGCATAAACACACACATATATAGAAACGTAAAGCAATATACTTATATTTTACAATTGTTTAATAATAACTAAATTTATTATATTTACATAAATGTTCAAGTCAGTTAACAATAACACAAACACACCTGCATGTACTAAAGTATTTAGCAAAGAGACTATCGCTGTGCTGAATATTGCACAGCAATTACTTATTAAATAAGTGATATATAGTCTTAATGGAGTTTGGCCAATCATCAACCTCTTCAGCACAATGGTGACCCCAAAAATTCACACATACCAGAAAACCTTTTAAATTCCAAAATAACAGAACTTTAAACACTAACAGATCTCCTTCTATATTAATATTGAGCAAAACACACGAAATAACACTTAATTTTAACATTTACTCTTCTCTTCTCTTCTTTATCAGTCAGAAGCAAAGCATGCTGGGAAATGAGAGCCACATCATTCATTCATACTAATAGGTCTGGCCAATCACTGCTGTACACCTGGAGTATATAAGCACTGAATTGTTTCACGTTCGCAGTTGATGACCCTGATGTTCCCCTCCATCCTACCCACCACCACCAGGTTGGCCTTGTCCATCCATCGGGGTAGGCTCCTACCCTGCCTTCGTCTTCAGGCAAGATCAGCTGAATCTGCATCCCCCAGGATTCGTATGGGGCCTACGTCAAAACACTTATCTATACAACTAAACATGAATCATCATGTCGCTCACTACCATGTTAATACGTTATGGAATACATACCAAGCAAATGTTCAACTGCACTCTGAGTCTTCCTGGTCAAACTAGAAATCTGCTATTACTCATTCGCTGAAAGTGTGTATATATGTGTGTACATACATTCACATTTATATGGGAACATGTATGTGCAGTGTATTGAAAAATATACGGGACTATTTTCCCATATACTGTATGGAAATATATTATGTAATATATCGCATTATATTTTGCAGTATATTCACATATATTTTGTTCCATAAGGTTAAAGCTACACAAGTTATTCAGTCAAGAGCGCTGTGTGATTTTCACTTTGTCTTTTGTTCTTTGATTAACATTAATGACACAGGCAGCAGCAGAAATGTTACCGTATGCACAGATCCAATATACTGATACACATGCATTTTCTTTCTCAACTGTTTATGCTCCCTTAAGGCAAAATTGACTGTTTACCTGAATACTCAATACTCAATGTCCAAGACGGACATTTTGACGTAACTTTGTTTAAGTGCCGTTTATGCACAATAAGTCTTGAAAAAGTTGAAGTTGAATGCACTTCAAAATGGCGAAGTTTGTGAGTGTATATCTAAAAGTGAAGTTAAATGCAGCCTAACACTTTTCAACTGAAGCAAATAAAACGAGTGAGAAGAGGTTTTTGTCAATCAATTTGCTATCGGCGAGAAGAGAGGGTGAGAAAGCATTGCTGGTATTGGTGTTTCAATACTACAGAAAAGTAGTTTTGTTTCAGATATTTCAGTATCGATATGTATCAATTTTACATTTTAAATTTGTACATCTATTTAAATTCTATTTTGTCAACATTTGCACTTTTGCACGTGGGTTTTCAAAATGGGCTCCTGGGACAATGGGGTCCTGAGAAAATTTCATAAATATTACAAAATAGGGCAGTCAATGTTAACCTGTGTATTTATATGTTAAATAAATGTAAAAATATTCATTATATATTATAAAAATTAAAATAATTAAAATGATTTTTAAATATTTTTTACATTTACTATATTATAAAATTATACATATATGAAAAACAATAATTACCCTACAGCAATTAATTTTGTGAAAAGTGTTCTTTCAGTTTTAGAATCAACATGTTTTTTTATAATATCACAATTAATATTTTTGTTTTCCTAAAAGTGTCATTACATGAACATATATATTTGCCTTTATATGTTAGAAAAGGGGTCTCTTGCAACATGATTGTTTAGGCTTGGGCTCCTTGCCATTGAAACATTCACATATATATATAGAATAAATCAGAGCTAGGTGACATGGAAGTTTTTTTTTTAACTTAAAAGTAATGTTCGCTTCACTGTCACTCAGGTTTAATCAAGTTGATCGCAGAACAATAGCCACCAATAGTCTCTACGATCAACTTAGGCTTACGATGCTTTTGGGAAACACAGCTGGGCAGTTATTGTCATGTTCTGGTAGCGTAACGTGGTCAGCCACACCTTTGTTTTCAAAAGACTCCATTTTGGTCTGTTTATAATGAAACACAACCCCCAAGTTTTCAAAATAAAATGGGATCTGCAGCGTTTTCGAAAGTCTCCACTTTTGCAGGTCGAAAATGTCAGAGGAGTGTAGACGACAGGCTTTAACCATAGCAAAAGTTATGCGGTTTAAAGCAAAAAATACACTAGTGTAAACAGGGCCTTAGTGTCAACCATTATCTTTACTTGTTTTAAATATTATCAGATGGTAAAACTATAGCAAATTATGATTTATACCAGGAATGCACTTCAGCCCAACATATGCAAATATTTTAATATCCGACAACTAAATCGAGTCGATGGAGGCGGGTATGTACATGGCTCCACAGATCCGACACCCCTGCCTCCAAATTATTGCTATGGCCCATAACCTTGAAAACTCCTGTTTGGAACATTTTCACTCCCATTTTTTTTCTATCGCTGTTTGTGTTGACAGCCACTTGGCACCACGGATCATTCAATCTATCAAAGCCTGTTTTTCCTTTCCCTCTTCTAGTTTTAAAAGAGCACCTCAGTGGCTCCCGGAGAAATAAAAAACAAGGGTGGGATGCTTTAAAGATGAATGAAATAGTATTGCTTTTGAACTGCAAGCTCTATCTTTCACTCTGTACCTGCAGAACCCCGTCAGCATTTATTATTAATGTTTGTTCCTGAACAGGTTTGTAATAAAGAATAGGTGCAGTAAGTAGTATAAAATATTGATTTTATACATTTCCTTATGAATTTTTGTTCTCTGGCATGATTAAATTTTTCATATTTGCTGCACTTAGAGTATTCCTGAAGAATCCATCCTTGTTATGTGTGTGCACACCACTTATGTTCTCAATTTTAGGACATGAATTATTTAGCACTGTGTATATTTGTATGCTTCATTTTATAAGTGAGTTGGTAATGTTTAGAAAGTACATGCGTGTTTAAAACTCTAAAATGGTTTCAGACCAACTGTTTTTTTATTAATTTTTTTTTTTTTTTATTTACATACAAAGTTTATTTCCTACTTAATTGAGAGGCTAGTTGACGTGCTCTTTTCAAATATAATGTAGACAAACTTTAATGTTGACACCTCAAACTTCCAACTCCACCAAGACCGTTTCTTAAAACTAAGCTACAAGTACGAGTCATTCAGAAATGTTCACAATTATGACATTGGAACTGTGAGCTCATTAACATGTACCTGCCCACATTTACAAATGAACATCTATTTCCTATTTGTCATATTAACCAATCATAACAGAGACCATCTGAATACAGATGGCTTGAAGGGGTAGTGGTATAGTGGTACTACGGAGCCCAGGAAGTCACCTGTAGGAGAAAAAAAAAAAAAAAAAAAAATCCATGGCCACAGTTTTGCAATCCATCCCTTGAGTTTATAAACCGTACTCACAGATTCTTAAATTGTTCCCTTGGTATAACAAACGCGCCCACAAATTAAACCGTTCCCATGAAATTCCAATCAGTGCTCTCAGATTTGTAAACTGTACCCTCGGTTTTTCAATCAGTACCCACAAATTCATAATCCATGCGCACACTTTCGCAATCTGTTCCCACAGTTTTGCACTCACAGATTTTTGGCCCATCCTTAGATGGCCCATCCTCATTTTAGAAATCTAGTCTACCGACACAAGAATAGAACAAGCTCCCAGTTCTGTTAACAAATCTTTTTTTTTTACTTTTTTTATAGTGTATTATTAAGTTGAATACAACTATTTTAACAGCATGCTTAAATTCTAGGATAGAATTTGTGAAATACACAACAATTTATTAAGAATTATGAGCATCATAATCTTGTCCATCTATTTGTTTGTGATATTATAATACTCTCACTTTTTATAGACAGGGGTTGTACAAAATATATTTTGCCCAGCATTTTTACTAGCCTATTGGCAAACATAAATACAAGATACATCACGCAGTTCCATGACAACCTTCAGTCGGCCAAGGAGCATAAGCTTCCATTCATTCTTCAACACCATATATTTATTATTGTTAATAATCATTAGTGTTGAAAGTCCATCAGATTCAAAAACCTATTGGTGGATCTCACATTGTGTCCCGGTGGGTCATAATACACACAATTTTACCATTATGTTTAACATTACAACATAACAACCTGACACAACATCTTGTGCTTTCTGTTTTTTGCATGAGAGCAACTTGTGTTAACATAGAAATAATATGTGCTTTTGTTTGGTTGGTAATATATTTGAGTAATTAAAGGATTAGTTCACTTTCAAAAAAAATTTTCCTGATAATTTACTCACCCAAAATGTTCATGTCTTTCTTTCTTCAGTCGAAAAGAAATTAAGGTTTTTGAGGAAAACATTGCAGGATTATTCTTCAAAAAGCTTACGCTGTATGTCCTACACCTTCCCTATAAAAAAACGGAACTGGCGCTGCGTTCGTTCCGTAAGTAGGGAAGGAGTAGGACATACAGCTTAAGCTTTTTGAAGAATACGAAAGTGCAGTTTTGGTGGAAGCATGTGCAAAGGCGATCATTTGTTTATATAAAGCATATAAATTTTTTCCCCAAGTAAATTAGGTGAATAAATTAGCAGGAAAATTTTATTTGAAAGTGGACTAATCCTTTAATTCATCAAGCGCATCATCGCATGGAGAACAGTACTCTTGGAAAATTAACACTAAGTATAATTAATTGTATGGAATGTGGGGACCCACCTGCAGAAACATAATTTGGCGCCTATTATTATTATTTTACTACATTATTATGTAAATCTACTGCAAAAGCAGTCAGTGTAACCGATGGGTAAGCCAAAGTCGAATCAGTCGGCACAAATTTCTAAAATGAGGAACAGGCCTCAAATCCGTGAGTACGAGTTATGTCTCAAATTTTAATAATTAAGATGAGGAGAGTGAGAAAACATTAAAACTTTTTTTTTTTTTTTTTCCACAAATAATTCACACAGTCCAGAACACCACAAAGTCTTCCACACTTCATCTTCGGAATGCTTCGATGAAACAGTTAACGAATATGCCGGTTTGTTTGACCGGTGTATGATACTATAAATGTAACAAAACAACTTAAGTTTCATTACTAAATGTTCTTATACTTACAATTGTACAGTTGTGAACAATGCAATTAGCATCATCTGTCCCCATGATTAGAGAGTCTTTGAGGAGCTGAAGATGTGAGTGCTGAGACACTGGAGGAGACCTTGAATGCTGCTCTGAATGGAATCAATACGGGTTGGGGAAGCCGATGTCTATCAGCAGGGATCGATTTACTGTGGCGGTGCATTCTGCTAACATCGAAAGCTGCTGAAATAGCCTTTATGAATATTAAACCTGCTGAGGGTCGATGAGCGGGCCACTGTTCCACAAGCAGGCAGACAGGTCACACTCACTGTCTGTTTGTGCGCAGGAGAAAGACGGAGACAGGGTGAACAGACAACGAAAGGCATGTCTTACACAATCTCTTACGGCCGAATCTCATGAAATCTGTCAAGAAGATTTCTGGGTCATATTTTACCCTGGAATCATAGGAAAGAAATAAGAAAATAGCTGTTTCACCAATATTGTCACCAAGTGAAATTGCAAAAATGTTGCTGTCATTGGTAGATCAAGCAGATAGATCCTCCCCAAACAAAGGGGCCGTTCACAGAATCTGATATCTGATTTTGCACACTAAAAAGTGAAATGTCTGTGTCATTTAAGTGAAATGTCTGTGTCATTTTTATATAGGTCTAGTCAAAAATCATGATTTCCAGGTTAAACTTGTTGCATTCAGTTTGTCTAAAGGCCAGAACACACCAAGCTGACGCCGGCGAACTAGCGGAGATGAAAGCAGACTGCGGGGTTGGCTCACGTCGGCAGCGTCTGTGTCCAAAGTTGCCCTGCCACACCAAATCAACGCTAAACAGCCGACGGCCAAGCAGCACGTCAGTTCTGCGCCTGCGTGAGATGAAATGCCTTTCCGAAACAGCAGGCGGCAGTAGCTGAGCAGCCAATCAGAATCATCAGATGGCCTGACGGCCCGACGAGCTCCAACGCCGATTCGACATTTCAAATCGGCCGAAAAAAGGCAGACGAGGACCAACTTCAGCCGACGGTGCGGAACACACTGAGAAAACTTAGTCGGCCGACGAAGAAAAACTGCCCGACGGCCGACCGTCGGCTTGGTGTGTTCCAGCCTTAAAAGCAAATGTAACATCAATGGAAAAAAAAAAAAATAATAATAAATTTTTCTTTAAATCATATTTTCACTGGACACAGAGTGTCAATGTGCAGAACACTAGCGTTAAATAAATTATTATTATTATTAATATTATTATTATTATTATTATTATTTAGTATATAACAGAAAAGATGGTGCATATTTAAAAAAAACATTTATTTATACTAAGTAAAGTAAATTAAACATTGACTAACAAAATGTTTTTAATTTTATTTTAAAGGTGGGGTATCCATTTTTTTCAACAATGCTGTTGTACATTGCTGATATTTGAAATCAACCCAAACAAACTCACCCTTCTCTTTATTGCTCTGCTTCCAAAACTCACACTCCAATCCTAACCACCCTGCTCCGAGTCGGTCTCGAACCCCGATTCATCCGCTTCTGGCATGCAAGGTGAGTGCACTAACGGTGGTTGTCAGTGTGCAGTGGTTTACCTGCTCAACTCTCACTATCTAGCCACTGTTACAAACGCAATGCAAGTGAATGTCTGTTTATCACAACTGACGTGCAACAAAATGTTTCACGAAAAATAAACCGCTGCAGATGATGAACAAATGCCAAGGAAGCACAAAAATTGAACGCACAGTGCACAAGAGTAAATTCAAACAAGAGTTTGTTGTTAATCACCAACAGCACAGCAGCTCCAGACAATCTACACTCAAACCCCGTGTTACTCACATAAGAAGGAATCAAAGCAGCCTCCGCATCTGTTTTCAGGCCTTCCCGCTTAGTTCTCTCCAGCATTGGAAAGCTTTTCTAATATAAACACAGGTCTGAAAGCACTTGCCCAGACATAAACCTTCATTCCAGTGATATTCTTCTGAGCTCTTTTGTATTGTGTCTCATTTCTCTTTCTGCGTTTTTTCTTTTTTTCAAATCTCCCTCTTGCTCGTTCTGTCTCCATGACCGTCATATGTCCCCTAATGCTGACTGGTTAGACGTTTGTTGTTGGTATCGCCTGACTAACTTCCAAACAGTGTATTTGAAAGAATGGATACCCCACGTTTAAAAGAAAATACATATTATAGCTAATTTTAGTTTCATGGTGAATTTAAGTTGTAAAAAGCCAAAAAAGCTTGTATTTAAAGAAAATATATTAAGTATGGTATATATCTATATAATAAATCATCTTTTTACTTTCTATGTTTGTCTGTGTGAAAATAAATGTTTTTTTTTTTTATTAATAATAAAAATATTGAATATAGAAGTCTTGAGATGTTTTGAGTACCTCAGTGCTGAGTTAAATAATATAAAAAAACCCCTGTTTTATTAAAATTAAAATTTACTAAAAAGTAATAAAATAGGCTTCATTTTCTTTATAAAATGTATTTATTTATTTATTTTTATTATTTGATAAAAATAATACTTAAATCAGAGCTGGATGTTTGATTTGACCTGGATGTTTTCATGAGATTCCAATGCTGTATACTTCAGAAAGATGAAGTTAAGAAAATGCTCCAAGTGTGATCTTATCCATTCCTGACTCATTCACGGTCTCAATTTTCAGACTATTGTTCCTCCACACACATATAAATATGCTAATAAATAAATAAACAGGTAAATAACTCAGGAGGACAGCATGCGTGACCTCTCTCTGAAAGTGCTCTGTCAGCCCATGATCTTGCCCATAGCTCAAGGGTAGACTGGAATAATGTGGCATCTATTAGGCAAGCAAATAGGGATGTAGCCTCCACCTGTCTGCTGTGTGCGGCTATCACTAATGTGTTTTGACATGTTCTTTTGGACATGTGTGTGTGTGTGTGTGTGTGGATAAAGAAATTCTAAAGGGCTGCTCTTGTCCTGTACTGTACCCACAGCTTAAAGATTTCTGTGTTCAAATGTCATTGACCTGTGACTCTAAAAGTGATCTGGGTGTAAGTCAAAATATGTTAACCATTTTCAATCACTGCTGACCTGTAACCCTCACTCGCTATTTGTAGTGCCATCAACTTGTATAGATGTTACCTGCTAGGTATATTTTGAACCACTGTAGCTGATATAACACTGATTTCAGTTTTCACATTTTCCAATTAATTAATGTAATTGAATACTTCAGTACTGTAAGAATGTTTGTAAATATTAAATTTTACCATCTCAAATTGGCAAACAAAGGGATAGTTCATCCAAAAATGAAAATTATCCCCTGATTTAGGCTAGGCCTACTCACTCTCAAGCCATCCTAGGTGTATAGGACTATCTTCTTTCAGATGAACACAATCAGAGATATATTTAAAAAATATACTTAGTCCTTCAAGGTTTATAATGGTTGTGAATGGTGGGCCATGTTCTGAAGCCAAAAATAATGAGTCCATTATTATTTTATTTTTTTACAGTCTATGGTCCATACAGTCTATAAATCCATATTTAAAACTTTACAAATTCAAATAACTAGCTTGCGCACGACCGTATGCAGAATGCGCAAGTCGATTTGCGTCAAATGAGTAATCCTTTGACGCGATGTATGGCGCAGGATGTTGGAGTATTGCAAGCTTAGATGCCTCTTGCGGTTCAAACAAATAGGGTTGTGCAACAGATTTAAGCTTCTCTTCTCTTATATTGAAATCCTCCAACATTTCTCTTTAAAAATTATCGTCTTAGACTTATAATCCGTGACAGGTGATTTGTTTTGCTCTATCCTATGCGCATCGCTTCGCTTCAGAAGACCTTTATTAACCCCCTGGAATCATATGGATTGCTTTTTTTATGGATGGACGCATTATTTTTGGCTTCAAAACTACCATTAATGATGTACCATTAATTTCACCACGCTGCTTGCTCACTAAACCCCCCCGCAGTCATTATGCCACGTACACACTGCAGCTAAATTCGGTTGTCAGTTCACCTTTTAGTGCTTAATCTTGTTCTGTACACACACAGTTCAGTAAAATACAGGAGTGACAACCACATTCTACAACCGTATTAACTCCCAAAAAATGCAGGTAGTGACAACCGCATTTACAGAAATTCTATGCAGTGTGTACGGAACCGAACTGAACAACTAGTTGTTAATGACGTTTACGTACACCTGTGTAACGTGTGTCTCTCGTGTATGCGCAGCGAATCACAGGGAAAGCACAAGCCTATTCAAACGCTTTATGCTGAAAATCGGCTCGTACTTTAATAACTTCATAAACCCATTTGCTTTATTATACGAGCTTAAACAACAAGCCCAAAAGGCTTTTAGTGAGTGACCATGGCAACACAGAATGAGTGCTGCGCGCTGTGTGAAACTGGCTATACAAGCATAAACAAAACGCGACGTTATGTCACTTTAATATTACTTTGGTCACGATAACGGATACCAAACACGAGAGACGCCAGAACGTCGCTATGGTTTCCAAGCTGTCAATCACATTTTCAAGAGTGAGTCGTGTTCCGTACACACATGTAACAATAATTTAGGGGATTCACTCCCGTATTTAAATGCGGTTGTCACTCCTGGAAATTACAGTGTGTACGTGGCCTATGTTTTCAGACCATTTCGAATTTGATTTTTGACATGACACAAGGAGGTGATATGTAAGTGACAGTTGTTAACTTGCTTTTTTATTAGTCTTCCCATTAACGCCATCACGTATTAATTCAGGCCGATTCGACGAGAATGCGCACGAAAACAAGATGCGGGATTTATCGCATGAACCAATCATGTTCAATCATAACCCATCATATCCAATCATAGCTCAACTGAGGCATTGCCTCCTCTCACGTGACTTTCCCCATTCATTCTCAATTACCCCCCACTAAACCCACCGCACGCTGAGGGGGCTCTGCTTTTTTCTATAGGCAGGAACACACCAAGCCGACGGTTTTACATTTTTAATGTCAAATTTTGTAACATTTGCGTTGTTTTATTATTGTAATATCACCTATTTTCACTGCCTCCCTTGCCTCCTCGGAGGAAACGCCCCTGCTTGAGGGTGAGTAAATCATGGGATAATTTTCATTTTTTGGGTGAACTATCATCAATATAAGGAATCATAAGATAAAGTGATACATTTTAACATTTACTTGAAGAGGTACAGTAATATATTGATTGAATTATGTCATTGACATTATTTTGTTCTTTTTTTCCCATGATTTGAATAGTCTGTTATTTTAGTAGAGGAAACACAATGGTGCTTGATGATCTGTTTGAGAAGTTTTGTGTGCGCACACATCTGATGTGCGAGCACAGAAAGCTGCGTCTCTGGGGCTGTTTACATGACACCATTTTCAAATAAAAATGGAAAACTTTGTATGCATTTTGGTGGTTCATTCACATGACAACAGCGTTTTGGGGTCTGAAAACGCAAACTTTTGAAAATGGGATTCAAAGTGCAAGTTTTTGAAAACTATACCATTATTGTCTCTACAAAAACACAAATTTGTGAAAACGGTGATATCATGCGCATATGTATTACGTGTTAAGTCCATAGGTGTGTAGTGTTTCTTTACAAAGTGGCATCGCCAACTACTGGCCTGGCATGAATAATACAGTGTTTTTAGTCAGTTTTGGGGATCTGTGTGAACAGAGATCGTTTTGACAACGTTGTCTCTGTACTCCAAAAACACCAAGGAAAACGTTTTTTTACTACATTGTTGTCATGTAAACATACCCTTAGACAGCGCGCAAATACTGAATTGAACTATCTTTCACATGTTCTTACACTTGAATGGATATATTCACACAAAATTATGTCAAAATACCCGTCTTGACGAGTATCCTCGTAAACACAATCGGTTATGTTTTCAGTGAACGTAAACAGTTCAGAAATAAAACGCATAAGGGCCGGTTCACACAGCGTGTTTTTGCTGTTAAAAGCGTGAGACACTAGTCAGTGGAATGAAAAACAGCTCAAGGTCTAGAGACGCATTTTTTTTTTTTTTAACTTCAGACACAGCAGAAGAGATGAGACGCGAGCACAATGCTTAAAAACGTCTGATAAACAATTGAAAAGTAGTGCAGCAGAATAGAAAAACAGTACACTGGATTCGTGCATTAGGTCTTAAAGTTACAGTAGCCTAATATTCCGGCTGCTGTCTTAATGTTAATCAAACAAGACAAAAAAATGCTCACTGCTTTTGACTGAATAGGTTTTCAAACATGTAATAAATATTAATTTATATTTAATTTATACAGTGAAGACTGTGCAGTGTTATTTTAAATTTGATTACTTTATTCAGTTTCTGTACCTCAAAACTACTGCTAGACCTACCTAGAAAAGCAATTTTTATTTAATTTATCTGTTTGTTATTGTATTTATTTTTGCCATTGCTCATAATTTGACTGTTTGACATTTATGTAAGTTAGGCTAGTAGTTTTTGGTGTCATAATGATGTCTTATTTATTAAGGTCAAAACACCAAAAACAATTACTAGGCCTATTTTATTTTATTTATTTCATACTTTTTTGTTGTGGGGCCAGTAAAAATTTTGGCAGGACAAGTATAACTTTGAAAAATCCTTGGCACTGAGCCCTGTTTTAGCCAGTTTAACTGAATGAAAATTACTCCTATAGTTTGTAAGCACCGGGGTCAAAAATTCACTTTCCCATTAAAGGTGATAGAGAGGATTTTTTCGTCGACTGAGAATCCAAAGACTGTTACTGAGTTTTTCAAATGAGCGCATGCGTAAGAACAACCCCCTCCTTCACAGCTAACTTCAAAGGAACGCCTCCCAAAACTCGTGCACGAGTATTGGAACACGAGTGTTTACCACCGGCATTCGCTGAGTTGTGTTTTTTGGATTCATTATGTCGGACTCACCGCAGGTAACACATAATCTGCAGTTGTTACTCCTGTCTCCTGACAAAAACATTGCATGCGGCACCTGTAAAGTGTGGAAAGTTACTGGAGCGCGCAGCCGCGCTCTTCTCTCACAAGGAATGTCACGGCAGTGATTGACAAGCCAGAGGGCCAATCCGCGCACGTCTCTCACAAGGAATGTCACGGCAGTGATTGACAAGCCAGAGGGCCAATCGTTTACGCGATGATGTTTTCAACGATTGGCTGATGTTTTTAAGGCCCTACCTCGTGCACAGATGATGTATATTAATATTATTACTTTCAGTGCACCTAATAAATAGTCTTTTATCAGTTAGTAAAGACAGTTTCAAGTAATATTGCAAAAATGTATAAAACAAAACATCCTCTTTAGCACCTTTAAGGTGCAGTTTTTGCCAACAGGAAGTGATTTCCTGGGGGCAGTTTTTACCTTTGAAGTGCAATTTTTATAATTATCTTATTAAATTATCTGTTGTATTTTTGTTATTGTTGTAAATTGTATTTTATAAAAGTTTTTTATAAAAAATTACATACAAGTTTTATCATTTTAAATAGCTAGCTTTTACTTCCATATATTTTGTTATTATCTACAGTAAAAGTGTAACAATACATAATACATAATTTCTAATATAAGAAGTAGAAAATAGAAATATTTACAAAAAAATGTTAAAAAAGTCACTATTTACACATATACTACCATTATTGTTCTATATGAATTTTCATGTATTAATTGCTTTTTTATTGCCAATGTGTGAACAGCTTGTAACGAAACTTAAAAAACGAGACCTTCCCTGACTTCCTATGAAAGCCTGTAGTGTAGACTGATTTTTATGTGAAGGACTTGGGACTTTTTGCCGGAAAAAAATCAAAAAGATGCGACGTCTACTGTCCTGAGAGCCTCTCTTCTGTTCTCTACAGCGACAAAGTGATCAATACTAGCTAGTGTTTGCTTAAAGATGGACTCTACTAACATCAACAAATGCACAGCACAACACAAACTAAAATAAAAAAGTTTACTGTTTCACTGTAAAGCCCTGGGTATACTTCGTTTTTTTTACACTTGTGTACGTACACAGTTGAACGCACAGCCTTACAAAGCATACTTCACTTGACTCATATGTGTACACAGGCGTTTGACACGTGCAGTTTTGAGAAATCTCTTGCCACAAGTTACAACCCATGTAAATATATTTGTATACTTTCATGCTAGAGTTGTACAAATGAGGGTACTTTCTAACCTCTCTCTCACAATCTCTCATCTCTGTAGGCCTCCATCGTCGTTGTAGCTTGCACGCGTTCCGGTCTATTCTGTTTATGCTGGTTTTCTTTGACTACCTTGTGAATCGATGCCCCCAGGGCAAGTTTGCCAGCTTGTGGATAAACTAATTACTGCAAAACAATTAAATGCGCACGTGTGACCTGTGAATACAAACTATGTGCTGTTACAAAAATCCGGTGCGCTGAGCGCTGAGCCTCGCATGAAGAATACTTCTACGTGTTCAGGATAAGGCCGAAAGAGCCATTCTGTACTGTAATGTCAGTGTCATGCAAAAAAAAAAGGGATTCATTTAAACTATAGTCTCACATAACCAGATCTATTGTCTATAGTCTCAAATATACTTTATAACTATCATAACTTAAATTTTAATTACTTCATCTGTCAACATGATGCCTGTGCAAAAATCTCCACATCACTATGATCAGATGCTTTCTTAACTGCTGTTTTCTCACCGCTGTCATTTTTTTGTGTATTTTTGTTATTGAGCAGCACATATTTCCATATTCATCTACGTCGCTCTCAGCAGCGTGGATGGCGTCGGGATGTTCCGCTAACAGTATATCACTGTTATAACTTATTTTTAATTTTAAGCAAAGAACGAAAAAGAACTCCACCATGAGAACATCAGGTCCTTGAATCACATTCAGTCTTCTTTACATTACGCGTGCACAAGTGCGTGCAAGAGCAATAATTTACTGGCTGCAGTTCACTTAATGGCCACTGGTGGCGGTAATAACAAGAGTTTCTGAATTATGCATATAGCCCCCTTTTCAGCAAGGACGTATTGACAAAAATGTCAATAAAAACGTATGAGTTTGCACAAGATTTCTATTTCTAAATGCATGCTGTTATATTGAGCTTCTATTCATTAAAGAATTATGAGAAAACAAAATCCACGAAAAAATCCACAAAAATATGAAGCAGCACAACTGTTTTCAACATCGATAATTATAAGAAATGCAACAAATCAGCATATTAGAATGATTTCTGAAGGATCATGTGACTGAAGTCTGGAATAATGATGCTGAAAATTCAGCTTTGATCACAGGAATAAATTACATTTTAAAAATATATTTTTATAATGTAAGTACACAGTTATTTTAAATTGTAATAACATTTCACAATATTACTGTTTTACTGTATTTTTCGATTAAGTAAATGAGAGAGACTTATTTCAGAAACATTAAAAAAAAAAAAAAAAAATCTTACCGACCCCAAACATTTGAATGGTATACATATGAGGGAAATAAATGGCCTCTTTTTTGACACTTCATTTCAGTGAACCATTTCAAAAGCTGAATCACATTTTTCTCAAAATTTCTCATTTTGAGAAACCCTAGCCTAGCTCATGGTAAGGTCATAGTATAGCTAATGTCTATAATGTTGTTCCACCTCTAATAAGAAGTATGCATCATATATTCATTCACACCAGCATATATTGTGTTTGGTATGCTGGTGTGATAGTTTGTCCACCAGGCACTTGACTAGCTAAACCAGCAGGACTTTCTTTAACATACATCTTTACCTACTCATTTTGATTGTGAACAGCATAATCATGCCATGGACGTTTATGATAGTCCAAGCTGGTCTTTTCAGCAGGACCTTTAGACGTGTTCGAAATACTTTCAACATTGTATTTGTCTGGTCATGTTCTCCGGGAATGAATATATGTAATGCAAGCAGCCGATTAGGACAACAGCATGACCACACACACACAAAGAAAGCATCTCAATCTTCTCTCTTCCCCCACCGCTCTCTCCTCTTCAAATCATCCCTCCATCTCAACTTTATTTCTTTCTGCAGCTTTCTCTCTTGGCTGTAGCCCATGGCGAGTAGTCATTAAGTTAATTAGCAGGGAAGAGCGAGCGCAGAGCTCCTTTAATGACTGCCGTTTGCATTAGTGTTCTTCTCTGGCCTCTGTTTCAACACACAAGCCCTGAAAACCTGAACTTAATTGAAATGCTGGAGATCTTGCTGAGGGTAATGATTGCCTATCATCACCACCATGTGCTGCTGTTTTCTGTTTCCCAACGACTCATCCTGGAGAAAGTGTGGCTTTTATTTTGCTCCATGTGTGCATTTTGGATTCCTGTATGCACAATATACTGATACTGAGAAATGTTAATTTGCAATAAACTGAATAAAGTGATTTAGTACTTAATAATAAAGTGATTTATTTAGATTTTATAATCCATCCTTTTAATGAAGGATGAATTGCCGTTTTAGTTTTATTTCAATTAGTAATTTTACTTTGTAATAAAACTTATTTCAGTTAATCTTCTACAGTTATTTGTTTTTTTTTATGTGCCCCATTATGCTATTTTAAAAGTTCTTAATTTTGTTTTGTAGGTCTCCTACAACATGTTTACATGCATCAAAGATAAAAAAAAAAAAAAAAAAACGCTTTCATTTTCTCATAATATACATTGCACATCACCACATTTTTCTACTCGTCTGATTCATTTAAGTGATTCAGAGTCTATTCTTTCTTTGGAGATACAATAACTTTATTTATCGTGCATTTTCAGCATCACAACTTTGCAGATTGTTTACATTCACAGACAGCTACATTACACATTGCATGAAAGGTAATATTTGAAAACAATTTTTGGTCCCAATAATAAAAATGGCTTAAAAATCATACTAAGTGATGTTTTATGAAAATCTAAAAATGCATAAAGTTTTCTGTGATGGGTAGGTTTAGGGGTAGGGGATAGAATATACAGTCTGTACAGTATAAAAATCATTATGTCTATGGAAAGTCCCCCATAAAACACAGAAACCCAACGTGCACGTGTGTGTGTGTGTGTGTGTGTGTGTGTGTGTGTGTGCTATCCAAAGTGTCCCTCGGCTCTTGCGGTAATTCTGTGAGTACACACTTGGGTGATGTAATGCCCCATGACTGTCCGTTGTGAAGTCTGCACCTGTGCTAAAGGCTACATCAAAGGGCACACTGTGGCCACAAAGAGGGTGGGAACTTCACATGACACATGTAAGCAAAGGTCACAAGTCCACATCAAGTTCTCCGTTTGTGTCAGGGTCATTGAATGGTCAGTGAACGGTGTGCGTATGGTCCGTGGGCATGCTGTCTGTGGCTGAGGTTGGGGTTCTCAGTAACTCTGTCCAGTGTGTAAATGCAGCTTGGCTGAGTTCTAAAACATCCACCTCTGTCTTTTGTCCCAAACACTTAGGCAAATGTCTTTCTCATAATTTCACCTATTCAGGATTTCAGCCAAGCCATAATCCAGGGAATTGCAATTCATTAGACTAGGAGGAGTAAAGAGTGATTTACAGGCCAACCTCAACTGTCTCTCTCCCTGTACACTCTAAAAATCATTATAATTTTGTAGGTGGGAGTCTGCCTACAAAAGGGTTATCATTTGAACAAATTTTGAACTATATAATAATACTGGAAAGTACAAATTTAAAATGTTTTAAAAGTACAAGTTTAAAATAGTTCAAGCTAGTTTAATATGCACAGATTTACCTGGTGTTTGTGTATACTATGCATTGCTAGCTTAGCAAAAGTTACTCATTTCAAACTACACTGAAATCAATTGTGAGTCTCCTGTTTTTCACATGAGGAGCACTAATTGTATGGCAAATGTTGAGCATTTCAAATAAGTTATTTTTGAGTTTCAAGGCAGCTCACTATGGTATGGAACAGAGATTTAGTGTGTCACAAACTGCATATTCGTGAAATTGTGTTTATTCAAGGATGTCCACATGTATGCAAAAAACAAAAAACAAAAAAACAATAGAACAGTTATTGATTGAAATATTCATTCAAATATTTTTAAGTGCAACCGCTGTCGAATGCACTTTCACCCACTGGAGTGCCTCAAGGTTCAAGCGCTTGGCCCTCACATTTTCTTCAAATACTCAGCTTCACTGGGCACGATCATAAAGTGACATGGCATTTCCTGCATTGATATTCAGATGATATGCAGCTCTATCTGTTTTTTTGAACCTTATGACCGCAACTGTTTAGTGTGCAATATGTATTAGACAGTCTGTATACAAGATGTGAGTGATTCGGCTGATGTGGAAGGTTGTACAAGTCAGTATTGGAATGATCGTATTTATTAGATGAGTGCACATGAGCAGCACCACAATGCCATAATTATTAGTGGGAAACTACCCGACTCATCAACCCTTGACTTTTTGAGTTGAGGGTGTGTCAATTAAGGAATAATTGTGGAAGCAATTTAGTATTGGTTATAATTAAGTTTTCATTGTGAATGTTGGCTACACAATTTAATTTGTACACCTTTTGTGTACTGTTGATGAAGAATAGCGATAAAGCTTGCCAGACAATATTACTTATTGCTTATGGGCTGACAGGCTTGCATTCCCCATCATTCTCTGTTGCAGCACAAGAATAATAATGCTTCAATTACAATCCCCATACACAACCTTTGCTCTTCATGTTGCTGTACTAATGCTAAAAAATCTTTCTAAAGATTAAGAAATGTCAACTTACAAACTTAAGTTTCGAACCTGAATTTCCCAAGAGGCATGTTCACCAATCCTTAAGCAAGTAAATGAGTTACACCTGTTTTGTAATACTACATACTAACCACATATGTGGATAATTTTACATGGACTTGTGTTCTGCTTTGTGTCTTTATTTATAGATATTTGGGTCCATCAGGGCCTGGTTAGTGCTGTTTAGATGGATGGGCGGCTCTGAGCGGCACTGGTGATGGGATGATGGGACCAAGGCCGGCGGGGTGGAGCGAAAGATCAATCGTACGCCGACAGAGAAAGAGAGGGAGATGGGGCAAGCTGTCAGCTCTGAATTAGATGTTAAATCTTTTGGACAAAACGCATTGTGTTAAGAATTTCTCATGTGCTGTTTCCTCACTGATGATGTATGGAGCAGATTTGGCGAGAGAGCCGCAGTCCGAATGTGCTGTTTCAGGGCTAAAGTGGCTGTCAGGCCTGCACAAGATGGATTTTTATGGGCGTATCTTCAATCTCTCTCTACCTCCAACTCTCTTCCTCTTTCTTTTTCTCTGTTAGCAGTCTCTCACTCTGTTTGTCTCTGGACTCTATCTGGGTGGCTCGTTGGTGTTTCCTCAGGCATGCCATCCCACTTGTGAGGTTTTTGTATTCATGTGAGCACTTTATTCCCTCTCTTTTACATCTCTCTCACACTCTTTTTATCTAAGGCTGGAAAAAGAGAGAGCAACTCAGCCATAAGATGGTGATAGGGCACTTTGAAGCAAAAGCTCAAATCTCCAATCTCGACTGGTATTTTCAAAGTCTTCTTAAAAGGACCTATTATTTGCACATTTACATGTTCATAATTTTGTTTAGGGGTGTACTACAATGGACAGGAGTTTTCAAGCCTGCCTTAGAGCACCCCCCATATATCTCCCATATTGGACAAACCCACTTCCGGTCTTGCAGTCTCTACTAATGAGCTGATGAGTTGAATCAGTTGTTGTTAGATGAGGGTGAAATTCAAAATGCTGGGGGTCATCAAGGATAGGTTTGAAGAACCTTCTCTATTAGAATACATTTACATGACGTAATGTTCAAAAAACTTTTTCTTATAATTTACATTGTTGAAGCACTTGTTTTAGTTTTGGTTTCTTTAAAACCGCCTTCCGAGATGTGCAGTCTCCTCTGATTGGTCAGCTTTCCCAGTTTGTTGTGATTGGTCTACCGCTTAAGGGGGTGTTGGAAATGTAATGTCACTTACCATAACCAGTGAGTTCCAAGGCTTCCTGAAGCACTGTAAACACTACTGTTAACTGTGGCGATAGTTTTGTTTTATTGGTTTAAGCCCAAGTCAGTTTAGGAAGCAAAATGATGAGAACACAAAACAAGGTTGTGGTTGTACTGATAAGGAATAGTGTAAAAAAAAAAAAAAAAAAAAAAAATTACAAAAAATTACAAAAAATATACATTTTTACCACCAGAGTTGGGAGTAATGCATTACAAGTAACACAAGTTATGTAATCAGATTACTTTTTTCAAGTAAATATTAACATAACACATTACATTTAAATTTACAACAAAATATCTTACTCTTCTTAAATAAGTAATGCAAGTTACAATGTTTTCAAATTTATTTTTGAGAGAAAATCATCATGAGTAAAGTGCAGAGGAATTGTGTGCTCTGCGTAAACATGGATGGTTATTGTAGGTCTAGACTTAGGGACATATTTACTAACAACTTGCACCAACGCAAAACCTCTTAAAAATCTACTGTCAGGATTTACTAAAGACACGCAATGAAAAATGAATGCTGAAAAAGCATGGACAGAGTTATTTTTGTGGCTGAATATGCATTTGTTGGAGTTTCCCTTTCAGACGCAAGATTTATAGGAGAAGAGTATTTAAATGAATCATGCAAGGTGATTTACTAAGGTTTGTGCTTGTCAATTTACTGTTCCCTTTCAGTCGGTCACGTTTCGACGTACGTCAGTAGTGACCGACGAATTGGGATATCGCCAGAGAGCCCTATCAGCTTTGAGTGAACTAAAACAAGCCAATGGAATTGGCGTGCGATATTTGCATAATGCACACCGCCCCCGCCAGGTGGGTATAAATACGGGAGCAGATGCAAGCCAACCTTGTGTGCCTGCCATCAAGACTGAGAGTGGTTTTCTCAAACCTTTGAAGAGCTTCTTTTCTTTGTGTTGGTGTGAAGGCACGTTGCAGCGAGGCCGCAAGCTTCCAGAGGAGCTTTGAGCTATATTACAGCTCTCAACTGCTGTTTTCACAGCATTTGCCTGTGTTGATGGTGATTTGGGCCGGTTCCTCTGTGCGTGTGACCAGGGAGTGGTGTACCTGGTCACATCATGGCTGTTCCATGTGTGCTTCGGCACAAAAGAACAGCTGAATTTCCCTCTTCTAAAAGAACTACACAGAAGAACCCTGCGTCTTTTTCAAGATGTCATTTTGTCTGTGCGTGACGCAGGGATGCAGTGCGGGATGCAGTCATTCCCTGGTCCCCGCTGACATTCACAATCGCTGTCACATGCCTGGGTGTTCAGCATGCTGAGGCAGCTTTTGTGGATAGTTCATGTGGATAGTTCATGTTCTCATTGCGGTAACATGACTATCTCAGTGTTGAGGTCTAGACTCTCGTTCCTTGGTTCTCACGGGGCGGGGGTCTCCTCCCCAATACCCCGTAAGGTGCTTTCTCTTACTCCGGCCAGGGGAGCGGCACGGCGACGTGTAGGCAGGGTGACGTGAGGATACAGGTCAGGGCTTCCATGCCGAGCTCCGCTCCATGGGTCCCTGGCCCCTCTGCAACACTGCAGCCTGTGGTGTTACCGGAGGATTGTGCTGGTCCCTCTGTTGAGCGACCAGTCGTTTCCTTCGGTGCACCGGCGGATGATCAGATGTTCGATTGCGGCATCGGAAGGTGAGCGAGAGTCTTAGGGAGATGAAGACTCGGCTGCGTTGCCTCCCTCTTGGAGTGTAGCATTGGCCGATCCTGAGTTGACGGCTAAGCTTTCCCAGGCAGCCAAGAAGGTCAGGCTCGTCTGGAATCCTCCACCGCATCTTGAACCTTCTCCGTTGGATGATTGGTATCTCAGGGCGGCCCGCGCTGGTCCTCAAGCATCCCGCCCCAGTACCATTCTTCCCAGAGGTGCATGAGGAGGTGACCAAGTCTTGGAGAACACCGTATAGCGTTCATGCCAGGCCTGGCCCCTCCTCCGCCTTCACCACTCTGGATGGTGTGGAGACCAAGGGGTATGCTGGGATCCCCCCAGTCAAGCGGTCTTGAACCATGCAAGGTTGCGGCATGTGGCCCCGCCTCGCCACTCTCAGCCTCCTCTCACTTCACCAGCAGGTCCCAGTGTGTTGGTTGAGGCCGCCTCCCATGTGCCATCTCCCATACACACTGCCACCTCGCAGAGTCAGACCCCACTTCGGGCCACTATGCCGTCCGAGTCGGGTTACAGCACTCTGCCTCGCTGCCCCACACCCAGTACGTCTGTGGTGCCTTTGGTCCCGCTGGCTCAGTGTCTGGAAGCCTGGCTAGCGCTTCCCAGCCCGTCCTGCTGGCTCATTCGTACCATCAGACTCAGCTATGCTATTCAGTTCGCCCGGCCTCCCCCGGTGTTCAGGTGTGTCCATTCATTCAGGTGTGTTCAGGTGTGTCATAATGCACCTGTTCTCCGAGCGGAGATTGCTGTCCTCCTGGTGAAGGATGCAATCGAGCTGGTCCCTCCAGCTGATATGGAGTTAGGGTTCTACAGCCCCCACTTCATTGTACCCAAGAAGGGTGGTGGGCTATGGCCAATCCTGGATCTGCGTGTCCTGAATCGGTCCCTTCACAGGCTGGCCGTTCAAGATGCTTATGTAGAAACGCATTTTCGAATGCATCCGTCCCCAGGATTGGTTTGCAGCGATCAACCTGAAGGACGCGTACTTTCATGTCTCGATTCTGCCTCGACACAGACCCTTTCTACGGTTTGCGTTCGAGAGTCGGGCATATCAGTACAAAGTTCTACCCTTCGGACTGGCCCTGTTGCCCCCTCTTTACGAAGGTTGTGGAGGCGGCCATTGTTCTGCTCAAGGAACAGGGCATTCACATTCTCAACTACCTCGACGACTGGCTCATTCTGGCCAGCTCGAAGGAGCAGTTGTGCGAACACAGGGACATGGTGTTAGCTCACCTCAGCCGGTTGGGTCTTCGGGTCAACTGGGACAAGAGTAAACTCCCCCCTGGGCAGAGGATCTCTTATCTTGGTATGGAACTGGACTCGGTCGCCCAGACACCGCGCCTCACGAGGAGTGCGTCTAGTCAGTGTTGAACTGCCTGAGTATGCTCAAGCGCAGGACAGCGGCCCCACTGAAACTTTTTCAGAGGCATATGGCATCTGCAGCCGCAGTCACGCCGCTCGGATTGCTTCATATGAGGCCGCTTCAACACTGGCTTCACGGCCGGGTCCCAAGATGGGCGGGGCAGCGCGGTATGTTATGTGTCCCCGTGACACCGAAGTGCCGTCGCACCCTCCCTCAGTGGTCAGACCCTTCATTCCTGCGGGCAGGAGTTCCCCTCGAACAAGTGTCCAGGCATACTGTGGTCTGCACAGATGCCTCTGCCACAGGGTGGGGAGCCACGTACAACGGGCATGCAGTATCAGGTCTGTGGACAGGGCCTCAACTGCATTGGCATATCAGTTGTCTCGAGTTGCTAGCAGAACCTCTTGCACTGGGCCGCTTCAAGGAGCTGTTGACAGACAAGCACGTACTGGTCCGCTCGGACAGCACTGCGGCCGTTGTGTACGTCAACCATCAGGGTGGTCTACGCTCTCGTCACATGTCGCAACTCGCCCGCCATCTCTTGCTATGGAGTCAGAAGCATCTGAGGTCGCTTCATGCCATTCATGTCCCAGGCATGCTCAACCGTGCAGCCGACGAGCTCTCACGGCAGCCTCCACTTCCGGGCGAATGGAGACTCCATCCCCAGGTGGTCCAGCTGATTTGGCAGCGCTTCAGGGCTGCACAGGTAGATCTGTTTGCCTAACCGGACACTGCCCAATACCAGTTGTTTTATTCCCTGACCGAGGGCACGCTTGGCATAGATGCTCTGGCACACAGCTGGCCCCAGGGCTAACGCAAATATGAGTGAGCCTCCTTGCACAGCTCCTGTGCAAAGTCAGGGAGGACGAGGAGCAGGTCTTGCTAGGGGCTCCGTATTGGCCCACTCGGACCTGGTTTTTGGATCTGACGCTCCTCGTGACAGCACCTCCTTGGCCCATTCCTCTGAAGTAGGACCTTCTGATTTAGAGACAGGGCACCCTCTAGCACCCGTCCCAACGTGTGGAAACTCCATGTGTGGTCCCTGGATGGGACGCGGAGGTTGTAAGTGATCTCCCTTAGTCGGTTATAGACACTATCATGTCCGCTAGAGCTCCTTCTACAAGGAACCTCTATGCTTTGAAGTGGAACCTGTTCATTGATTGGTGTTCCTCTCACTGAGTGGACCCCCGATCATGTTCGGTCAGGTCTGTGCTTTCCTTCCTGCAAGAGGGCTTGGAGCGAAGGCTGTCTCCCTTCCCCCCTCAAGGTGTATGTTGCCCCTATTGCCACACATCGCGATGCAGTTGAAGGTAAGTCGTTGGGGAAGCACGACCTGATCGTCAGGTTCCTCGCCCTTCCTCTATACCCTCTTGGGATCTCTCCCTGGTACTTACATCTCTCCGAGGTCATCCCTTCGAGCCTTTTCAGTCAGCTGAGTTAAAAGTACTGTCACTTAAGACCATCCTCTTGGTTGCATTGGCCTCGGTGAAGATGGTAGGGGACCTGCCGGACACATTTTTGGTCGACGAATCCTGCCTGGAATTCGGGCCCGGTGACTCCCAGTTATCCTGAGATCCCAGCCTGGATATGTGCCCAAGGTACCTACCACTCCCTTCAGAGATCAGGTATTGAACCTGCAAGCGCTGCCTTCGGAGGAGGCAGACCCAGCCCTGGCTTTGCTCTGTCCCGTCCGCGTGCACTTGTACGTGACAGAACGTGAAGCTTTAGGACCTCAGATCAGCTCTTTGTCTGTTATGGAAGCAAGCAGAAGGGAAAGGCTGTCTCCAAGCAGAGGATGGCCCACTGGATAGTGGACGTCATCGCCTTGGTTTATCAGTCCCAAGGCGTGCCTTGCCCACTCGGGTTGAGAGCTCACTCCACAAGAGGAGTTGCCTCTTCCTGGGCACTGGCGCACAGCGCCTCGCTGACAGATATCTGCAGAGCTGCGGGCTGGGCGACACCCAACACGTTTGCTAGATTTTATAGCTTTCATGTGGAACCGGTATCTTCCCATGTACTCGCTTCCAGTAGCCGGTAAACGGAAGAACCCATTCTAGTGTCGGCTTGCAATGCCATTCCTGCCCCCTGGGCCGGATACGAGCATCAATTACTCCATTAACACTCTGAGGTCTGAGGGTATCGTCGGCGATACCACCGCGTTTTTTTTCTTACCAGTTTGAAAGAGACTTAAAATACTCTGTTAATGTTGCACATACAATTAAGGGTTATACACCATTTTAATCTGTGGAATATCTTCTTTTATTTGTGTACACTCAGAGTAAAAACAAAATGTTGTGCTTTTTGTAAAATAAAGAAAACTAACATGATGCGTGATCTCTCGTCTCCATCTGAACGAAGTCCAATCTGATAGTTCTCAGAAAATGAACTGTAACTTAGTGAATACTAATCACAAAAAAATTAGACTTGTGTCTAAAAAAACGCTGAAATGTCAGGTTTTAAATCGTGTAAGTCAAATCGAAAACAAACATTCTGTGTTTATGTAATCTGTATGAAAAGAGAGCCATGTCAGAAATCCGTGATTCAGCTCATTATCCGCTAATGCGGCCACGCCCATGGAGGGAGCGCTATTCAGACGCAAATTCTGAGTCAATACATGCATTCATCGTCTCAATCGTGTATTTATTGTCTTGAAAAGTGTTTTGAATAGCCATAGTTCGTGATCTCTGTCCTCTGTTAGTTCGGTTAGTTCCTGGATTGCCTATTCTTCTTTAGTGCTCAGGCATTTGTGGACTAAAGGTGTACAGAGCGCCCTCCGACTGCAAGTATGAATTGACAGTATCCAGCACTCATAGTAATGAAAATAAATCCTGAATAAATATTACTCCATCAATATTTCTCCAAATGTGCATGCTTTTAAGCTAAAAGCCTATATGAAATGCCATAGAGGTAACATAATTGTTCAGACACTTTGCATCACAGAAATACATTATATTTTAAAGTATATAATAGAATACCATTATTTTATATTGTAATAATATTATTATGTAATAACAGTATTGCTGTTTTTTCTGTATGTTTGATTTACACCATGATGAGATTTGAATCATGATCACAGGGTTTTTACACAGCCTACCTGACTGAAAGGCCTCATTAATATGCAAGTCATTTCAGGTCATTATTATGTGATTCTTTTGTCTTCTCAGGTGAGAATCACCCATTATACATGAGGATTCACGCCTCCACACATACTGTGTTTCTTGACCAAAGATGTTTTAGAAAATTTAAATCTCTCTATTGTTTTATATGAACATGCAGGCAGCATAATTTTTTACCTCATTTTGAAGCAAAAACTCTAGTTCTGTCAGGACCACTATCGTCAAATATGATAGATAATGCATAGAGTTTGTATTGGCGGTATGGTTCTGTTCTGGGCAAGAACTCCCTGCGCATCCATGCAGCCTAGCATGGATAAGAGCAGGGAGAGCAGCAATAAACCCCCCAGGGTAAACAGAACAGGACCAACATGCAGATATCATTAAATGTCATTATTTAACATACATATTTTCGAGAATTAGTCTGATTCAGGGGAAATAATAAGGCCAATCCTGACTGAAGAGATGAGGAGCTGGGGATGGAGGAGGGTAATTTGCTCCTGAGAAATGCAATAGCTGCTGATAATACTGAGGAGCTTATATATAGATGCCGTAATAGGCGTCGTATTCCTATAGGTAGACGCAAGTCACCTGGGAGTCAGCTGATGCAAGCTTGACTGACGTGACCTGCCAGAACTGACGCTAACGCTAGATTCTACAACCTCAAATACCCAGAAGTCTTGTGAACAAAGATTTAATATATATTTGTTGGCTTTATTTCAGTGACTTAAGTTTTTTTGTTTTTTCAATAACCACGCATAAACGTTATTCCTTCAAAAACACAAACATGTACATACATGTTCCTCACATATTATTGTAGCCTAATTTGTGCTGAATACAGTGTAATGACACTTTTTCCATTAATATGTTTATGAACAACTGAAAAAAGCACAAATGTCAGGGCATGTCAAAACTTCTCCAGGGTCCCAAAAATCCTCAGACCCCTGAGGGTTAAGTTCCCCGCTTGGCGAACCCTGTCGAGGTCTTCCGCCTCCCCTTGCGGCTTGGACATTGCAGAGTGTCTGATGCCAGGCCAAATCTCCGTATCCACGTTGAAGTTTGGCTGGGTGCCATATGTCGTGACCCCTCCACGTGAGTGGTCCCATATATGTATTGTCCACGGTCAACTCCCCACGGTGAGCCCGTGTCTTTCCCTTAGCAGATCCAGCTCTGCTGTCACCTGTCAGATGAGTCTCCCCCTATCTCTAGGCTGGAGCCATCCCAGGGACTCCATATGCGTACTGCCCACGGCCAGTCCATATGTGTATTTCCACGTAAATTCCTCCCCTGCAGGGTAGGTTGTGGCCTCCGCAGCATCCCCTACGGGTTTGCTTCCCCAGTGTTGTCTAAGTCTTACTGTAGTGGGTCTTGAGGAACAGAGTAGACTCTCTCAGTGTAAGCTCGCCCCCTTCTCCACCCCCCAGGTGCGCCGGGTGGCTGGAGCTTACGCTGGGGGCTGGAAGGGGTCAGTAACTATGCCGTTTTATTTGGGATCCCAATTCGTCGGTCACTACTGATGTACGTCGAATGTGACCGACTGAAAGGGAACGTCTCAGTTACGTATGTAACCCTTGTTCCCTGAAGGAGGGAACGGAGAAGTACGTCCCGTTGCCACAGTTCCTTTGCCCTCGTTGTAGTGCAGACTTAAGGTTGTCGTTGTGATTTTTCCTAGTCGGTTACTTGTCAAAACAGTGCCCTAGTTCCTCAAGTACTCGTAGTACATGTTACTGTTAAAAAAAAAAAAAAAAAAGTGTGTGTCAACAAGTGATTATTAATTGACAGCCTAATGTTTGCAACAATGACATTTCTTACATGTATTTTAAAAACAATACAATGATGGGTTTCATTTTGTATTTAATAAGCATAAAGTTACATTTTCTGTCAAAAAATGTGCATACATATACTGTATATTAATAAAAATCATTTTAATACTTAAGGGTATTATACAACATTAGCCTTCTCATATAATATTTCAGAGGTCTTCAACAGTAACAACAATAATGGATCTGTACTCACACACTTAGATCTTCACTCAACCGCTTCAAATTAGTTGATAATAGAAAAAGACAAAATTCATCTAGTCTATTCGTTGTCATCATCCTCCTGCCACATACTCTCTTGGGTCGGGGTCATGGCTTGCGGGTTTGTGTAAAAAAATTATTTTGTTATTGTGTGCACTTATCGGCATGATGAATACGATCCTCAACTGGATGGAACTGGAATAAATACTTTGACTGTTGCGATCCTGGCCCCCCGACTGAGCCTGGTTTCTCCCAAGATTTTTTTTTCTCCATTTCAACACCTGTTTGCCACCTGATGTCACCTGTTGGAGTTTGGGTTGTTTGCTGTTGTCGCCTTTGGCTTGCTTAGTTAGGGACACTTGACATTTGATATTCAACAGTGTTTTGAGCTGCCTGCATTGACACCATTGTATGCAAACTGAACTGAGCTGGATGATGACATCACTGTTTACTCCAGTGCAGATATAGATAAATTAACTAAATTAATAACCATTGATTCTTACAACGAAATGAAAAGCTCTATATAAATAAAGTTGACTTGACTTGAGTACTCTGTGGTGGAAGTAGTCAACTACTTGACTACCCGGCAAGTCTATGCATGGTTTTACCCTTGAAGTGAAACAACAACAACAACAGTGTTTACATAATGATAAACTCTTCCTGGCCTTGTTTGAGGTCAAGCCAAAGCAGTGAGTGGGCGTGAATAATGAAATGTGTTACATGGTGATGTAGCTACATCACAGAAATCAAATATGGCAACACAAACCTCAAACATCAACTAATGTTAATCCTTATTGGTTCTTGGTTCTTGATGCTTGCCATATTTGATATAGTCTGTATATATGTGCATTTATGAATGTTTGAGACTGAATAAAGGTTTGTGTCACCATATTAGATATGGAAATACTGCACCTCAAAATTTTGTCATCATTTAATCAACAGTCTATAAAATAAAATATTTTGTCTGTGTAAAATGTCTGTATACTTATAATGTGTTTGTGCTGTTTTAAAGAGAGAGAGAGAGAGAGAGAGAGAGAGAGAGAGCACATGACCCCTAAATGAACCACACACTTAAAAGTGCAGTGGGGCGGCACTAGAGAAACTCAAGACTCAAGTGTAATCAGTTCTCTCTGCACATTAACAAACACACACATGCCATCAGTGCAGATTCCAGGGTAGGAGCTTGAGAAGAAGGTAACATCAAGCTCATCAGCGCCTTTGTGGAGTCTATTAAAATTGAAAAGTGGAAAACAACCATCTCAATGTGTATGTGTGTTTAGGTTGTCTGGTATTTCGCTGTCAGCAGAAACAAAACCTTAAGCTTTTATGCTGTTTGAGAAATTCATGCGCTACAAACAGCACCCCAACAAACTGCTGTTTACCCAGATGCTGAGTGGATGAGAGAGAGAGAGAGAGAGATGGTGCAGGAAATCCCCAGGGGGCTCATCCTTTAGATGTATTTAAATGTGTAATTACAAATCTTTACACACACATACAGGAGCACTCTGATGACTTGGAGAGTGTGCATGTTATGGATGCTTCTTTGTTGTAAGGAGTTTCTGAAATGGCAGGGTTAACTAAGGTAAACCGGTCTTAGCAGTTACAAAGTACTTAAGTATTTTTTAAACAGGGACGTGCACAGGAATTTTGAGGGGCAGTTGCTCTGACCTAAAAAAAGGGCACTCCCCTACCAACACCCCCCCTCACGGGCTATATGAAGGACTGAGAATAACCGTGGTATAAGCGGAATAATTGACTCCGCTTCGAGTCGTGACCGAATCACCACCTCAGGTGTGCATTATTTTTCTAATAATTCAACGGCCCGTCGTCAATTATTCCTTACTTGAATCACAGCTTAAATAGTGTTTTGACATCGACAACCCAAGTGCATTTTACCTCAAACTTGCGTCTAGTTAACTTTCTAAAGTAGCAATCGCTTCTCAGGTCGACATTAACACACTGACAAAATTATATTCAGAATTAAAAATATTTTTATACCACTTTTTAATGTGTGATTGAGTAAAGGTTTTCACGAGATACCAACCTTTCCCGAACTTGCTTCCAATACTCGTTCTCATGGAGGGGCTGTGCGCGCGCGAGACGCGAGTATGTGAGAGACGCGTGAGTGAGAGACGCAGGGAAATGAAATGCAGCTGAACGTTTGCTCTATGAAAGACATTGACAAAGACGAAAACTAAGGACATTTAAGCTATAATTTTATTTTAGTTAGTTTTGCCAAACACACATTACAGTTTTGGTTAGTTATCGTTTTTTTGTAATGCCTCGTTTTTATTTTTATTTCAGTTAACGACGATGTTTTTTCCCACCTACTTTTCGTTTTTTTCGTTCGTTTTCGTTAACGATTATAACCTTACTCACCTTTCCGACAACGTTAAGTCGTCTCACCCGACAACCGCGACAATCTCCTTCTAGTGCCGCTCATGCAGGCTCAGCTCAGGTGCCGGTCGCGTGCAGCGCTGCAGCCACGTAAACAGAGTTTGCCCTTCCCCTACTGACTTTCACTTTCGGACGGGTGCCCGAATATGGAAGTGAATGAGGCTGTGCGATTTTTTTTATTTATCTAGGCCTACGTGAAATTCTGTATCCATTGTACGATTTTTTATTTCTTTTTTTCCCACCTTGGAAGAGCAACTTGAGTCGAGAAGGGCATATGGGCAGTTGCCCGGGCAACCTGAGCAACCCCCCTGTGCACGTCCCTGTTTTTAAACACTGTATTACAGAGATGCAGTGCAAATACATGCACACATGTTTTTAATTAATATAATATGTGTGTGTGTATGTGTGTGTGTGTGTGGATACTATGGCATGCCACAGTATACACAATTTATATATATATATATATATATATATATATATATATATATATATATAAATATTCCAGATTTATTTATTCATTTATTTTTACTTTTCTGTGTGCAACATGGAAATGAGGGAGGCGGGAGGCAGATCAATTGGAGTTATTAAAGTTATTATAACCGATTCACATTACTATGTCGAACTATATTGTAGCGACCGAATCCAGCTACTTATGTGATTCTTCCTCAAAGTATCGTCATCAAGCCTGGAACCACGATGTTGTCAGATTCTAGGTTGATGACACTTAGACAAAATCTCGAAAATCTTAACTCCAAACAGCATTGTGAGGCTAAATTTATCATAAAATAATTGCACTAAAGGTCTCATGGTCTACTTAGGCTCACAATGCTTTTGGGAAACTGTACTGAACCTTCCTTCGTAGAAGACACTGGTTGGTTGAGAAACGTAACACAAATTATTTCAGTTATTGTAGAGACAAGATTTTGTTAGTGATTACAAGATAAAAGTCTGGCTGTCATCAACTTAGAATCTGATGATGTTGTCGATGGTTCCGGCCTTGATGGAGATGCTGTGAGGAAGAATCTCATAAATAACTGGATTCAGCTTTGCGTTTCTGTTTCTATTTGGAAAGCCGTTGATGCTACAAAATAATTCGACATGAAAATGAGAATCGATAAAAGTTACTCTTAAGTTGATCTGCCTCATCTCGTATCAAACTCTGATCTCTATTTCTTAATTAGATCTGACAGTAACCCGTCTATACGTGACCTCAACCAATGATGCACTGGAGCTATATGCAAGGACCGCCTCCCTCATTTCCATGTTGCACACGGAAAAGTAAAAATAAATAAATCTGGAAATAAATACATGTGGGAATAATTAAACATAAAAATAAATGAATACCTAAATAAATGAAATAATAATAAAAGTTAAAAGGAGAAAAAATAAATACAGAAAAAAAAATGAAGGAAAAACTAATACAACAACTGTAAATTAAGTTATATTTGTTTTATCAAGTCATTTATTCCTTTATTCCTTTATTTATTTATTCATGCAGGTTTGGGACCGACTCCATAAAAGACATGTATACTGTTATTTCAAATAAATGCTGTTCTTTTGAACTTTCTGTTCATCAAAGAAACCTGGAAAAACATATCACCGTTTTCCACAAAAATATGAAGAAGCACAACTGTTTTCAACACTGATGATAATGGGAAATGTTTCTTTAGCAGAAAATCATCATATTATAATGATTTTTGAAGGATCATGTGACACTGAAGACTGGAGTAATGATGCTAAGAATTCAGCTTTGATCACAGGAATAAATTACATTTTACAACATATTAAAATAGAAAACAGTTATTTAAAACTGTAATAATATTTCACAATATTACTGTATTTTGCCTTGATGATCATGAGAGACTTTTCAACACTTAAAAAAATCTTGCTAACCCCAAAATTTTGAACGGTAATGCATAAAATAAAATAGTATATCAAAAAGACAATAAAGCAAATGTTGCCAGGAAAGTGAAACAGCCTTTCTTGTACATGTTGATAGTAACACATAGAACATAAAACTTGTCTGAGAGGAACATTGAGGTCTTTTAGGATACATAATGTGTTTGATTTGCCTATATTCAAGCTTGTTTTCTCTTTTTTTAGATGACAGTATTTCTATATACTCATTAGGTGTCAGAGCTGAACACACACTCACACACACACACGATTGTTTTGTTTATCTTGAGCAAAAACAGCAGAAGGAGTGTGTGTGTCCGCAAAGTAACCCGAATAGAGATAGAACAGTGTTTGTCTTGGGGGTGGATATGCGAAACTCCATGTTTAAGAAAATATTTGATATAGTGCAGAACATTCCAGTGTATAAAGTGGACTAGAACAGCACTGGGGCAGGGGCGTGTGTATGTGTGCTCAGTGCTTTTCAGTTCAGATTTTATCCCACACCACCTTAATCATTAGTCCAGTTATTCCTTCACTCGGTGGGACGCACACTGCATGTACACCCCATCCACACACACGGACTGTGATTATCACCATGTTCGGTAATGAATCCCACAGTTTTTTAACACACACATCCTGTTCACTCCCTGCTGTATGCCACTGAAGTTAATCACACACACACAAACACACACTGTTGGTAAGCGTGATGAGGGAAATGGTTAACTGAGGTGTGGAGTTTGGACTGCATCTGAGCCTGGAGTCACATTTATTTTTGTTAGTTTTATGGCTGCAGCTGAAATCTACTGGCTCACTGCCACCCACCTTTATTCCAGATGTTACCAGAGAGAGAGACACGAAGAATGAGGGACACAGGGAGAAAGAAAATATGAGTGTATTTGGGTTGAGAGAAAGAGAGAGTAAATACACTGCTGAAGGAAAGAGACACCAAAACTTTTCCAAACTACAGCTTTGTGAGAGTGGAGTTCACATTAAGACAAACATCACTATTACTATATAATTTTGCATATAATTTGAGTTATTTGAACAAACCCCTAACCTATTAAACTTTTTAATAAATAAAATCAACCTAGGCCTGTGGCGGCATTTCTGCAAAATGATACTTCTTGCATGTTTCGCGACACTTGTGAAAGTGAAATGTCCAGTGAGTGGCGCTAAAAGTGTGTTTAGTTTGATCAGTCTTATTAAACAGATGAATGTAAATCTAGCAAAGTTTTATTACGTATCACGGCAGTTCGGAAATGAAATGTCACATGAGTTGCTCACACTAAACCTTACTGTAAACCTAACTGATAGTGTTAACAAAAGCAAATGTGAGTTAAAAAACTCTTTTACTGAAGCAACTATTTTAGCTTATTTCTACAAAACGTTGAGTTATTTTATTGTGACTCGTAATTGTTTTTTTTTTTAGAATAATTTCGTTTTTTAAAGAAAAAGATTAGTATTATTATTATTATTATTATTTTAATATGTTCCTCCTTCACTTATAGTTACGGCCCTGTGCTGGAGTGCCCTTGAGAGCCACCAGAGGGCACTCCCCTGTTCATTGCCATTTTCATCTCAGACTTCATTACCCATAAACCACTGCCCAGACTATTCAGCCATGATTGTCTACAACTGTGTCTTGTTACTTCATCAGTCTCAACCTATTTAAACCCTGAGGCGTTTCGCAATACCAAGTTTGCAAAGTTCGGACTTGTGGCCTTAGTAGTTCGGACTTGGCAAGTTCAACTCAGGAGAATGGTCTCCTGAGGACGCAAGTCCGGTGATTCTGCAAATGGCACAGCATGTAACTTACTTGATAACATCACTCAGCTCGCTCTGGCTACTCTGGTTACACTGCGTGTACAGTATTTATAACAAAACGACATAAAAAAAACAACCCTGCCTCTTTTCGTTTACATTTCAAAAATATTAAACATATGGTTCAGGCAATATGTGCATAGTACGGAAGATGATTAGGGTCAAGCAATAATAAAAAAATAAAACGATCTCGAGATTAAAGTTGTTAAATTTCGAGAAAAAAGTCTAAATAAAATGTTGAGAATAAACTCATTAAGTTATGAGAAAAAAATTGTTAAATTACGAGAAAAAAGTCGTTAAATTATGAGAACAAATTCGTAATTTAACAAATTTGTTCTCGTAATTTAACAACTTTTTTCTCATAATTTAATGAGTTTATTCTCAACATTTTATCTTGACTTTTTTCTCTGAATTTAACGACATTTTTATCATAATTTAACGAATTTGTTCTCGTAATTTAACAACTTTTTTTTTTTCTCGTAATTTAACGAGTTTATTCTCAACATTTTATCTCGACCTTTTTTCTCGAAATTTAACGAGTTTTTTTCTCGTAATTTAACGAGTTTATTCTCAACATTTTATCTCGACTTTTTTCTTGAAATTTAATGAGTTTTTTCTTGTAATTTAATGAGTTTATTCTCAACATTTTATCTCGACCTTTTTTCTCAAAATTTGAACAACTTTAATCTCGAGATGGTTTTAATTTTTTTATTATTGCTTGGCCCTAATCCTCTTCCGTAGCATAGTCTGATTGTCTTCACTGTAATAAAGTGAAATATAACATAAAACACAACCCTGTCTCTTTTTGTTAAATGTCAGTTTTAATGATCAATAATAGCCATTATAAAAGTATAAAAGCTATACAGTA
This sequence comes from Megalobrama amblycephala, assembly GCF_018812025.1. Classification (NCBI taxonomy): domain Eukaryota; kingdom Metazoa; phylum Chordata; class Actinopteri; order Cypriniformes; family Xenocyprididae; genus Megalobrama; species Megalobrama amblycephala. The sequence goes on from NC_063067.1 coordinate 30,485,323, forward strand.
AGAATATATACAACAAGAAATACAGCAAACAATTCAGTCAAACATACAAAACCAGCGCTTTAGTAGGCTACAATGGTCAAGTTAAATAGCCTAAATATATAAAGATATGAAACGTCACTTTGCCCTCAGCCAAAAAGATTAGCCAGGAAACAAATTATAGATTCATGATCTAAGACGAATCATATCTTGTGCTTAACCACAATACAGAGACATCAGAGCCAGCGGAAAATGTCAAAAGTACTAGCTGAGGGTTAGTAAGGCTGTACTCTGCTGGGTACATGAGCACTGAGCGCCCCGTGATCTCCTGGATCTCACAAATCCGACAACATCAGATCAAATTTTCAAATAGGCACTATCAATAAAACAATTTGAGCTTTAAACCAGTACATTCTCACCTGAAAAAAAACTATTAAAACTACATATCATGACATAATAATGGTAATAAGTTTAAATTACGCAGGATTTCTCCTTTACTATTGATGCTTGCTGGTCAGTGTGCTATGTATTCTGGGATACCTGGCTGTCTCAAGTCCACACAAGTCACCTCTCAATGCATCCTTGATAAAAGGGGCTGATCAAGAACACATCCGGGGATTTGAACTGTACTTGGCTAGATGTGAAATTTGAATTGGAACAGTCATTGGGCAGCAACTGATGACGTTTAACAAGTCCACAAGAACACAAGTACAGAAAGAATGCATATTGAGAAACGGCTCTGGTTTCTGTCTCATTCATTGCTCAATCTTGCTAATGTTAGCACTGCTTCCCTAGCCTTGGGTTATTGTTGTGTTTTAGCCTGTTTGGTTTGCCTGTGCTCTGGATATCATTATTTGAACTGCCCATCTGTGTTTGACCATTTGCCTGTTTTTGGACTTGATTGTGGATTTCTCCTTCTAATAAATACTGCATTTGGATCCTCAACCTTCATGTCTCCATGCAGTTCATTACACTTATAATGTTAATAAAGTTTTATATGTGGAAAATCAACTATTTTCAGAGTTCATTCTGACACTGTTTGATATTACCTGTTTTTAAGGACTGGCTCCTTTAACATCATTGCATAGGAAACAGTATCAATGCCTACTCGCTATTCCACGAGAGTAAGTGTTTTGAAAACATTATCCATATAAAACTGTCATTTACAGACAAAGCAATTTGAAATCGTTTACTTAGGGTTTGTGATGCAGCTGCTGTCAGATCCGATACAGTTGACTGCTTCATCTGTCAACAAAAGTTTCTTTGCGAACCCTCCATAACACTCGTTTACAAAACAAACTGCTCCGAACAAACATATGCAATCCGGGATGCCATTAAAGGGGTGGTTACTTATGATTTAATTTTTTTATCTTTAGTTAGAGTGTAATGTTACTGTTAGAGCATAACCAACGTCTGCAAAGTTACGACGCTCAGAGTTCAATGCAAAGGGAGATATTTTCTTTTAAAGAAGATTAACATGATGGCACATGCTAGTCGACAAGTTGAATCAACTCCACAGCAACTACATAACATTTATCCACTAACCATTCAGAAAAGTCCAGATGCATTCTATAAGTTGTAACTTCTTCCTGAGTCAATCCATCAGTGTCCGACTCCGGTTTGAACAATGTAATGCTGAACACCTTTACTAACAATTGTCATTTTGGCTGTGTGAGAGATTCTCCAGGTTTGTTGTTGTTGAGCACCTGAATCACAAGCTTTTAAAGCTCCATTCTCTTCTGGAAAGTGGGCTGGGAGCAGCAGCTCATTTGCATTTAAAGGGACACATACAAAAACAACATGTTTTTGCTCACACCCAAATAGGGGAAAATTTGACAAGCTATAATAAATTATCTATGAGGTATTTTCAGCTGAAACTTCACAGACACATTCAGGGGACACCAGAGACTTATATTACATCTTGTCAATAGGGCATTATAGGTCCCCTTTAAAATAAACCATCCACTTTTTTTCCGATGTCCTGTTGTCGACAGACTCAAGTGCATCGAGTACGTCAGAAACTGAATGTGCATCTGTATACTGTACCCAGTGTATACAGAGTCAGTAATTATAATGGGTTCTATATGCTTTTGAACGCAATGAGACGCTCACATCCAAGTGGCAAATGTCAGCCATTAAGCAACTGAATGCCAGTGGGCGGGACCTATGATGCGATGATGTATAACTATTTGTCGATGTCTTGCTCTGGAGGCAGGCATATGCAAATGTATTTGCCTGTGTGTTGTCACAGATCCAATAATACCAGAACAACCTTTTTTCAAACTTGATTAAATAAATGCTTTGTTTAAAATGAGAAGGACGTTTTAACCCTTTGGCGTATACGATCACACCGGTGTGATTAGAACATTCAGTGCATCACGTGATCAACTGCTAAATTCAATTGTGCTTTCACGCTTTGGCTGGCACTGAGCCACATAATGTTTATTTTAGGTTTCAGTTATTTAAATACACATTAGTACTAGTAAAAAGTTAGTAATAGCATTTATAGTTTGTTAAATACACACTGATGTCTATCGAAGCTGCAGTAATCCTTTCAATTATAATTTGACGACTTGTTTTATTCATATAAGATACATATGATATTTTATATGTAACTATATAGTTTACTCTATTCTTCTCCCAGTTCACAGCGGCCATTTACTTTCATGTATTTCGGGAGAAGTGGATGAATTTACGTGAGACATTTTAACATTTGAAATTAGTTGGTTAGATCATTTTAGAGAATTAAAGAGTGTTTCAGTTGAACTATAGGAGTGCTGTTTCAACTGTAACTGACATGGGTTAAAGTTAGAGCAAAAGTACTTCTTGTCTTTATCAGCAAACTGTGGAAAATATGAACTATTTATAGGTGTCACAGTGCAGGCAAACAAAGAGGAGCACAGGATCTAAGATGCAGAGCCAAACCAAAGACTATAAAATAACACAAGACATGTCACTCGTATTGTTTTGAATGGGAGAAAGTGTAACGTGCAATATGGCGGAATAAGTCCCGCCTTCAAAATAAGAGCCAATCGCCGACTGGTAAAGTCATCGCGTCACTGCAGTGGCCGTTAGAAGCACTGGTTTCTATAGAAACACTCAGAGGCACGCCTCCGAAATGAGGCACAAGAGACGTGCATTTAGGTCTGCGCATGCGCATTAGCTTGATCCAGTTTTTTTGTCATGATTTGAGCGAGACAGTTGTTGTCAGATTTCATTGCTGATTTCAAATATGAAATTTAATCAAAAGCTTGGCAAACAGCTTTAGAGAATTTGATGTTTCCCCATTCAAATAGATAGGAGCTGCATGGATGCCCAGGATGCCCGAGAGGCGTTTTAAAGATGGCCGCCGAGTGAAATGACTTGTCTTAACGGGACTTTGGCCAGACTGAGAGCTTAAATGCATAGCTAAAAAAAGAAACCAAAGCAAGACACAGGTGAACATAATCAATTAGCCAGTGGTTAACCATGAAAAACAACCTAGCAATGGGAAGAAAAGGAGCAGGAAGGAAACACAAGAACTAAAGGAAACACAACATAAAAGTACAAAAACAGAACAACAGTTACAATAGGTATTATTAATAATAATTTCTTTAGTAGACAAATAAAAGAAATATCACATGAAAAAAAAAATACATGCTTTTAATTACTAGTTTTTGTGTGATAATGTAAAAAGCAAAAAAAAAAAAAAAAAAATCCACCTGTAAATTGGACTAACCTAATTTAATTAGAGGCACAAGAGGCTATGTTCCAGAAAACAGGACTTTTTTTTTTTTTTTTTTTTTTTTTTACATTTTGTCTGACAAACAATAATGTGGGCTAAAAAAAATGTTGTACACTTACTTTGAAGGAGGGACCCGAGTAATATCTAGAGATCAGAATATCTCAAAGAGGGTGGAAACCTTTGACTTTCAGCCAGGAAACAACTACCTAGCAACACTTAGGATCATGGCAGTGACTTTTGCACAGGCAAGCACCATTCACATTTACTTCAGAAAATGTAAAAAAAAATCTAGTTGGATAATATTGTATTTTCCTGCTCACAAAGCCTTGGTTACATCAGCAGAAAAGTTGTTTCAGAGGCATAGAGAGTTATTACATTTTGATATAAGATTTATTTTTCTTTTGAATAAAGTGCACTGATGAACTGTGCACAATAAGGTCAGGAACATTTATTTAGAAATTAAAGGGAAAAGAATAATAAATGCTCAGCACTGAGCAGGATACAGTAGTCCCGGACTAAGTTGACAGACATGTGCAGATGGAGAATGATGGATGGATCTATTTATGGCCAGACAGACTGATGGGCTTATTGCCTTTAGAATAATCATGATCATAATTATCGTTATAAATAATCATATCTCACTTCAGGAGGTGGCAGGGTAAGAAGGCTCTCCTGACTAATCAAAGGCACTTTTAGTTTTGATGGTTGTTCCTGAGGATATATGTTTGAGTATATATTGGTGCAAAAAGCTCTGCAGCTACTCTTTTCAGCAGGGTAGGAATCTCCTGATAGTTCTCTAATTTCTAATATTATAGTCAGTTTAATTTGGGCCAAGAATGAACCCAATGCAGGTTGAAACCCATGACCTGGACCATAAAAAAATGATCCCATCATCCAGGGTTGAGAAGCTTATACTCATCTTTTCATTCTGTAAGGAGGCTGCGTTGTTGCTGAGACTGCAGGGAAATAATAAATGCAGGTGAAATAATAAAGCCCTGACCACAATGTTCTGTGAGGGGTTTTCCAGTGATCTAAAGAATGTCAGTTGTGGAGCCCTCCACAGGTCAAAGTCTGAACTAATTGTTATATATTTGCACTAGCATATTGTATATGACAATTTAGTTCAAACTTTGACCTGTGGAGGGCAGTAATACACTTAGCAGTGTCTACACTGCCGGAATTCTAATAGAGAAGAAGAAGAAGAGAGCTAGTTGATAATGAGCATTTATGGTTAAAATGTACAAAATGTAATTTTTTTTTAGAAAATGAGTGATGGTTTCTCTAGATAAGACCCTTATTTCTCGTCTGGGATCGCGTAGAACACTTTGAAGCTGCAATGATGTGTAATTTTGACCTTCAACCATTTGGGCTCCATTGAAGTCCACTATAAGAAGAAAAATCCTGGAATTTTGTCATCAAAAACCTTAATTTCTTTTCAACTGAAGAAAGAAAGACATGAACATCTTGGATGACATGGAGGTGAGTAAATTATCAGGAAATTTTAATTTGAAAGTAAACTAATCCTTTAAGAGAGTAGGTTATTAGAAGGATCCTACACATTATCAATGTTAAAACACTTTTACAAATAAGAGACATTGTGAGTGTACATTTTGTAGTGATCACGGCAGCAGTTGTTCATCAAATGATGGAGAAAAGTGTTATAACCAGACACCATATACAGTACAGTGGAAAATATATGTTGATCCGGATTCTGGATTGATTACTCATAAAGTGTGGTTTGATTCTTATCTAAGTTACAATTATAGACAAACATATGCTGACTAAATTATTAACACACAAACAGTTGTACTTGACAAAATTTCATTGAAGACATTAACAGGGCAGGCCAAAAAAAAGTAAGTGAACCTTTGTGTTACAACTTTTTCCGAAAGCTAATTAGAGTCAATGAAGGAGTTGAGATTGGAAGTGTGGATTGCATAGGTTTACTAAAGGCACAGAAAGCCTGGTTACTGACAAATCTTGGTTTCCCAAGAAAGAGCGGTAAGTGTGAACCATGCCTTGATCTCAACAGATTTTACATGAATTTAAAAAAAGCAATACAGAGATACACAACGATAGAAAAGGCTACGAGAGCATTGCTACAGACCTGGGTGTTCATGAATCTACAGTAAGAGACCCTGTCTGTAGAAATGTCTCGACTGTTGTTATTCTCCTTGATACCTTTACACCCTGTAAAGATCACTCTAAGAACACAATGAACAATCCTGAAAGAAATGACAAAGAACCCAAGGATAACAGCAAAAGACCCCCAGAAAACACTACACACTCCATAAGTCTTTGTTCATGTATCCACTATCAAAAAGATATTGAACAATAAGCTCATGCAAGGACAACTCGTAGGAAATCACTGGTGCCAAAAATATATATAGCTATAAATATATACTGAGGCTTGTCTCACATTTGCCCAAGACCACTTGGACTTTCCACAACACTTCTGGAAAAATAATCTGAGGCAAAACTTTTTGGCAAAAATGCAAAGTAAAACATTTTGTGGGGGTTTTCAACTAAAAGGAGGATACAAGATACTAAATTCAAGGGTTCAGTTACTTTCTCTGCTCGACACTGTGAATGATTACTCAATATTGTGTCATTAGTTTAGTCAGATTGTTTTTTTGTCAGTTGATTAAATTAAACACAGACAATTCTTTTATGAGTAATCAGTGGAGGAATATATTTTCAGTGTACTCAAACGTACAACAGTAAAGTATGTCAGATTGTTGTAGTTTTCTGTAACACCCACAATTTAGCGCTCAGTTCGGGACTTGCACTGTGTAAACTGCATTATATAAACATTTTTGGGCACGACTGTCCTGACACACCTAATTTTCACAGTTCATTTAGTGAACTGGGTGATGAAACAAAGCAGAGAGCAAACAAATGTACTATCAGTGACTGCAGATCACTAATGGAAATGTTCACTTTTTTCTGAATATTGAATGTACGTGTGCCCTTTTGCATTAATTTGCACAGTTCTTCACACATGTCCACATTAGAGTGTGTTGGGGTTTTGTGTATTCAGTCCATTACCACATTTCAAGTCAGATGACAGGAAGAGCACAGGAAAAGGGACTTTTCCATTCTGTTGTTTACTTTAAAACTTCCTAAAAAAAGAAGTAATTTTATGATATCTTCTCGGATTCATTTGCACAAAAGCAGAAGTTTAATCATATAATATTGGTTTGACATATTTTAAACTCTCTGTGTGGAATACTAAAACCGATAATTATGTACATTTCTCATTTTCATGTAAATATTGGGGTCAGTATTTTGGTTTTAAATTTGCAAGGATCTTTTTTGCACATCAGTAAAGTGCAATATTTATAAGCGTCTATGGCTGTTTGTTTTTAGCCTGTGTCTGTCTCTGTCTTCACTCTGTTTGTATCTCTGCACACTGTAAGTAATTAATTCCTGAAAGACAGCCCAGATTTTTGGAGATAGGAGCTCATCCTCCTATAAAGATTGAGACAATCATCAGTTTGTTTAGGGACCGTCCATAACGTGTGTGTCTGATTACTTGTCTAAGTGATGGTGTGTCTGTGCCTCAGTTTGCAGATGTTCATGATTTATCTATGGCAAAAGCATTCACCCCATTGACCTCAGAGGCAGTAAAGAAGCAGCAAGAAGAAAAGGGTGTGTTTTTGGATGTGTGTACAGTATGTGGGGTGTGCCATTTGTGTAAAACTGACTTTAATAATGCACTGTAAACTGACACAGTGTGCTTAGAAACAGAGAAATTTATGAATTTGGGGAAAACTGTTCAGAAGTTTTAAGCAAAAATATAATTTTTTTTTTTAATATCTCCTCACCAGTAGGTGGCACTTTGCTGAAGTGCTGCAAGTAGCCTCAGGTCATGTTTGAGATGACATGGTGATTTACAGTAAGTGACTTTGAAAGTGGCATGGGTTGTTTGCTCCAGACGGTCTGGTCTGAGTATTTCAGAAACTGCTGATCTACTGGGATTTTCACTCACAACCATCTCTAGAGTTTACAGAGAATGGTCCGAAAAAGAGAAAATATCCAGTTCTCTGGGTGAAAATGCTTTTTTGATGCCAGAGGTCAGAGGAGAATGACCAGACTGGTTCAGCTGATAGAAAGGCAACAGTAACTCAAATAAACACCAACCTAAGGTCTGCAGAAGAGCATCTCTGAACGCACAACACATCCAACCTTGAAGCAGATGGGCTACAGCAGCAGAAGACACACCGGTGCCACTCCTGTCAGCTAAGAACAGGAAGGTGAGGCTACAATTCACACAGGCTCACCAACACTGGCCTGGAAAAACGTTGCCTGGTCTGATGAGTCTTGATATCTGCTGTGACGTTCAGATGGTAGGGTCAGAATTTGGCTTAAACAACATGAAAGCATGGATCCATCCTGCCTTGTATCAGCGGTTCAGGCTGCTGCTGGTGGTGTAATGGTGTGAGGGATATTTTCTTGGTACACTTTGGGCCTCTTGGTACCAACTGAGCATTGTTTAAACGCCACAGCCGATCTGAGTATTGTTGACCATCTCCATCCATTTATGACCACAGTGTACTCATCTTCTGATGGATACTTCCAGCAGGATAACAGTCCATGTTACAAGCTCAAATCATCTCAAACTGGTTTCTTGAACATGACAGCAAATTCACTAAACTGGCATCCATATTCTCATCATGGATGTGCAGCTGACAAATCTGCAGCAACTGTATGATGCTATCATGACAATATGGATCAAAATCTCTGAGGAATGTTTCCAGTACATTGTTGAATCTATGCCATAGAGAATTAAGGCAGTTCTGAAGGCAAAAGAGGTCCAACCCGGTACTAGCAAGGTGTACCTAATAAAGTGGCCAATGAGTGTATGAATTAAGTTCATACCTGCTACTGTACAGTGACTTTTAAGTTTTAAGCCATCCGTTATTGGTCTCTCGTTATTGATTTAATTCCTCCTACGTCGGCTGGGATGCCAGCAGTACTTGGACCACCAACTGCTGTTTTACTCAGAAAGTTGGCAAAACGGTCTAAATCCATAAGGAAGGAATGCTTAAGCAAATTAAGCTTTAGTTTCAGTATTCACCAAAGGTCAAAATAAAGAAAGAAAGGCAATGTGAAAAAGAAAATATGCCACAATCACAGACATTCTTATCCGGATGGGATTAGATTTCTCCGAAGAGCCCACAAAGGAAAAGTAAGTGAATTGCTTCATAATTTTACCAAGGTTGTGTGACCAAAACACTTGGACAGGATTAAAATCATAAAGCACAGCTGATAAACACAACTATACTGTAACACAACAACTGTAAGTGTTCCTTTAAGGCCACCTAATATGAAATGGGACCTTTTTTTATTTTTTAAATCAACTTATCAAGCTGGAAAAGGCACCCGTTTGATGGAAAGACATGCATTTTTATTCTTGAGTTGGATTAGTGATAAACTGTCCTTTAAATGTGTGAAAATCTACAACTGACTGAGATTTTTATGGGTGCTAACAGTACGTTTATGAATAAATCATCAGCAATCATTATTTCTTAGCACTTGGTCAGTTGGCAAACTTACAGGACATAAATTACTGTGACAGTCCCACATCAGATTGGTCTTGCTCAAAGGCATTGATATGTTTCTCTTCATGTTCACTGTTGTACCAAAACAAAAGTTAGAGATTGTATCTGAGGAGACTGAGGAACTGTTACTCACGAGTTTATACAATCTGTCCGTGCTGGTAGACACAGTAACTACACTACTATGACGGAATTTTGGCTAGCTACATTTAAACTGCAAATAGTTCATATTATAAATGTTTTACCAGTAAAATTGTATTATTGTGAATGTTTTTTCACTGTCAGCTGCCTTTCATGTCACAGCATTCCAGATGTATTATAACTCCCTAGTGCATACTAGACCAGCATAGAAAACTCCTTCAAATAATTTCCCAAAAGTGCTTATTATATTTGGTTTCATATTGTTATCTAATGCAATGACATTCATGCATTTTTAAGTGAGATAAAATGTCCAAATACTTTCTGGGGTCACTGTATTTTAATTTAGTGTTATGACTATCAATGCACATTTAATAGACCTCATTTAAGGTGCTGCGCTCACACAGTTCACCTGTCATCACATTTCCATTGGGTCTGGTTTTTATATTTCTGTTTGTACTGAATGATGTGTTGCACCTAGTGTTGACAGTTAACACCACGCTCTGTTGGGACGGCAGAAGTGACAGCTGAACACCTGTGGGCCGAGGATGCTGTCACACCATCATGACTGTTTGACTGCCCATTATAATGCCGTACACTGAGCGCATGAGAAGACGGGGGAGGAGAGGAACTCAGCCGGGAGGTTAGTGTTTCTGTTATAACCATAAACAGTGCTGACGGCCAGCCAGTTTTCCATGCTGCAGGCAATGTTACTGCAGCCCTGAGCAAAACCAACGACCTTACGGTGGCTGCCTTTCAGTGTGTGTGTGTGTGTGTGTGTGTGTGTGTCTGAGGGTGAAATGACAAGTGACATGATATTTATACAGTTTCAGTTCTGCTCCTCTTCATAAACTCTAGCAGAGCTAAACTGGATTAAAAGACTGCTCAAATTCAAACAAATTGAGTTGCTGAGTTTTATTATGTACAGATCCCAGAGGGGCAGCAATTTACACACACTCACAAGCACATACTGTACACACAGCTGTGTCTTTGTCCACAGGTCTTGTCTTTTACAGATCTGAACGAATGGAGAGCTTATAAATAGAGATTGGGAAGATGGGTATGGATGAATCTCACAAAACACTGTCAAGAAATGTAACATCTCAACCCAAACACAACATCACAGTTGTCTGTTATAGTGCAAAAAATGTCATTCTTGTTGTTGTGGGAAAAAAAAAAAAAGTAAACTTGTTTATATGCATTATGGTAATATTTTTGCACTGAATTTAATTTGAATTTAAATAAAAATATTTTGACACTGCGGGTCAAAAGTTTGGAATTAATAATATATTTTATAAAATTGTTCAAACATGTTGATTTGCTGTTCAAAAAAAAAAAAAAATCTTAATTATCAATGTTCAAAACTGTTTTTGCTACTTAATATTTTGTTATTAATCTAACTTTTTTAGGAAAGTTAGATTAATACTTTCATTCAGCAAGGATGCATTTAAATTAATCAAAAGTGACATTACATTGTAAAACCAGATTCTGTACATTGTAAAATCAGCAGAATACTTAATTTTGTAGACACCGATTACCTCAAAAAATGTAAGTTAAGCAACTCAAAACTTTTTTAAGCAAGCAATAATTATAAATAACAAATAAGTCAAACTAACAAATTAAAAAAAAAAAAAACAATAAAATTTGAATTTTATTTAATGTTTAAGTCCACTGTACTTAAAACTATTGTTTACCATTTGCAATGTTTCTCATTTTTCAATTATTTTGATGCAGTGGTTGTAAAACCCAATAAGTTCAGAATACTCAAAACATTTAAGTAAACAACTCTAAGATCACTTTAGTTGAACTTAAAAAATGAAGTTTTTTAACTACACAAATTTGCTATTTACAATTAAATTGAAATTTTGAATAAGCTAACACTTTATGGTTAAGTGTTAGTTAGTAACAGCACACCAGCAAGCGCTAATGTAACCAAAGAGACTATCACTTTCATGAACTGTTAATCAACATGCATTATACAGCCTTAAAGTTTCGCAGCCCATTCTCGACCTAACCACAGGCACTACTCTTCACCACGACATCACAGAAACTCATTTAAATACCAAAATATCCGAACATTAAACAATAACACATCTTCCCCTGTATTAATCTTGTGCAAAAAACACACAAAATAATGCTCACTTTCAACATTTATTCTCTTTGCACAGTGTGATGCAAAGCATGCTGGGAATTCGAAATCTGCTGCAACTCAGTTTAATGTTGAATGGATTCTTCTGATAATGACGGTTACGTTGGTAACGTCGGCAACGACGTGACATGGATGACATCACTTTATTTCGCTCAGTAAACTTAAAAATAATAATTTAAGTATAAGGGTTTACTCAAAAAATGTTGAGCTACACAAAAATAAAACTAATATCCTCATTTATAAAATGTAATTGTTTTAAGCTGCATCAATGATTTAACAGACTTTAATTGCAGTGTACTCAATCTTTATAAGTTGTAGTGTAGGGAAGATTTTTATATAAAACAAATGCTGTTCTTTTGAACTTTCTATTCTTTAAAGAAAAAAAATATGAAACAACTTTTTTCAACATTGATAATAATTTTTTTTTTTTTTAAAGCATCCAAAAAAGCATTTTTTTTGTGCATCCAATCAGCATATTAGAATGATTTCTGAAGGATCATGTGACATTGAAGACTGGAGTAAAGATGCTGAAAATTCAGCTTTGCATCACATGAATAAATTATATTTTAACATATATTCAAATAGAAATCAGTTCTTTGAATTTGTAACAAAATTTCACAATATTACTCGTTATACTGTATTTTTTGGTCAAATAAGGGTCTTTTAACTAGTTGCTTATTAGCATGCATATTTATTAGTACTTATTAAGCACATATTAATGCCTTATTCTGCATTCCTAATCCTACCCAATACCTAAACTTAACAACTACCTAACAAACTATTAATAAGCAGTAAATTAGGAGTTTATTGAGGGAAAAGTTGTAGTTAATAGTTTATATGTGTTCCCTATACTAAAGTGTTACCGAGACTTCTTTCAAAAAACATTAAAAATGATGTATTCCAAACTTTTGGCTGGTAGTGTATATATCATTTGTTGACTTTGAAGTGAAATATGACCCAGACCTATCTGCAAAGTGTTATTACATAGTAAGAAATTAGTTATTAAGCATATGCTTTTATGCAATATGACTTCTGGTAGATCTTCAGCGCCTCTCAAACACCATGTTGAACAAGGTTGCACTGATGAAGTTCATAGCTCGTTCTTTGCAGGGTTCAAACCAGAAAATTTCCAGTTACCAACCCTGAGCATAAGTGATTACGCCACATACTAAAGAATGAACAGTCAGCTAAGTGATTTTCCATCCATGACCATAAAATAAAACATTGCAAATTACATTTGCATCTGGTTACAAAAGAAATTTGCATTGTGTTTGTTTTCAAACAGTTGTTTGGTGACAGCAGTGAACATTCAGAGATGTTTGGATTGCAACTGTGAATTTCTCAGGTCTCTGCCCATTCTCACCCAGGCATTTAGAAAAACATACTTCTGTTTTTTGTTTGGTATAGCATAAATAAATGTTCCTAACAGAAATAAAGAAATCAGTTCAATGCGATGAACTGGATGTCAAATCAACACATATGGCAAAATGTTGACATTTCTGTATTTTAATTGTTATACACCTTCAAGAAGGCCAAGACCTTGGAGGTTGGACAGGGATTTGTGTTCCCACTTTGAGGAAAGTGCCTGCTGTTTAAGAACAGCTGATAAACTCGTGTGTGCTCTGAAAGATGTGGATGAATGAAAGTAGACAGTTGCAGACAGTTGCAAAAAGAGACCCTGCCTCTCATAAACCAGCCTGGTCTCACAAGGGAAACTTGCTGCATCAACATTTATCCACAGACCACTAAAATGTCCCTCTGGTAACGTTTTAACCTCAGTTGTCTTTGGATGTTATCATGGGTTTGAGTGACATATGAAATTAAGTAGAAAAGTAATATGTCAAGAAATCTTTCATTACAGTTCTGTGTGAATTTCTTACATTTGGAAGTGATTGTTTTGTAGTTCTCGTGTTCGATAGACTGATGTTTCCTTGCAAGAGTTTTGAAAAAAAAAAAAAAAACGTAAAAGAATTTGAACTTTAAAAGAATATGGTTGCGTGTGAACTGGATTTAATGATTTTAGACAGTTTTGATTTAATGTCTTTGCTATTGAAACACATATGTTGTGTTTTTAAATTTGTATTTCCACATTTGTTATGAATTTGCAATTTAAAAAAGTTCATTTAAAATATTTGAACATTAAATGTAATATCAAATAACACCCTACAGTTAAAGGCAGGGTAGGTAAAAAATGTATAAAAAACTTTTTTTTCAAAATTTGTTTAAACTTTTTATATATCAATCATATTTAAAATGTAAGTACTCTGAAAAAGAAAGTTAAAAATCGAGTGTCTGTGATCTCTCACGACTGTTTTAAAGACAGCTCATTATTTCCATTCACTCCACCCCCTCCCTTCTGGGCTCCTTCCAAAGCCACGCCCCCAAAACGCATGAACGTGCGACTCCGACCACTGAGCTGGAAGACGCATTATTTACCTGAGACGAGCGGAGATGAAGGAGCACAGTGCATGTAGTGACATCATGTCAGAATCACATGTAATAAAATAACTTTATAATTATGAAGATAAACATCATTTAATCGCTACGAGTTAGTTATCTATAAGGCAAAGCTAAAAACAGGTTGCATGATACACGTTTTTCCATTACCATCATTTACACTGTGATGAGATGAATTTCGTGTAAGATTCATAACATAACGTTGTTCTACAGATAAACAGAGTGCATACACTCAAATATGAACTCACAACTGCATTGCAGACACAAAATAATAACACACACATCAAAAAAGTGTGTACGACACACACAGATACAAGATAAAGATCAGTAAACATAGGTAGAGAATATAAAAACAAAACAAAGGCGAAAAAAAACGTGCAGGTAAACTTACAGGTGAACATGGTAAAAGAGTTAGACAGAGGGTAAATATGTTCTAAGAAAAGTTCCTAGATGCGGAGTAACGTTAGGCCTACTATCTGTTAAACATGTATTTAGTTATCTAAAGCAAAATTATGCACAATTCAAACTATAGCTATCATCTTGTGCTAGGCCTTAGATTATTTATCGTCTCTACTACGGCTCGCTAAGTAATGTTAGTTAGCTATATACGCAGCTACGTGTGCTAATGACACATGCTTCATGAAAAAAAAACAAAAAAATTGATATAATACAAAAAGAAAGATTTACCTTCCAGCAGAAATAAAGCCACAAGGAGTCACTTTTCAGCCCCTTGATTCCCTAGTTCTCGCCATGTGGAGCCACGCCGATATTAACTGCGTTTTTATTGTTATCCAAAACTTTTTGTTCATTGCCTTTTCTTGTACTGTTACTGTCTTCCTTTTTTGCCTGTTTGCCTTCACTAACTGCATAGGCCGGTACTGTGAATTTTGCTTGCTGTTTCTCTGCCATTGTTTTGGTATTCCTAGGATCCATGCCTTTGAATTCCCCAAATCAAACGTGCGCGCGCAAGTGGGAGGTCATTTGCAAAAGGGTGGTTGCCATGGTTGCGAAAGTGAAGCCGCCTAGCCAATCCATGTTTCGTCCCGGATGGAAATAATGAGCTGTGTTTAATACAGATTAAACGGTCTAGAGTCACTCGATTTTTATACTCTTTTTATCAGAGTTCTTACATTTTAATTATGCATGTATATATATATAGAAAGTTTAAACAAATTTGGAACAAAATTTCTTACCTACCCTGCCTTTAATATTATAATCAAGTACTTTACATGTGCTTTAGTATGTTAGTCAACACATCAAAATAAGTGTACTTCTTTAAAGCACAACAAAAGATAATGATTTAACATATACACTTTAAAGTAAAACTTTTACCCCCGGTTTCACAGACAAGGCTTAAGCTAGTCCTAGACTAAAATGAATGTTTGAGCTGCTTTAACGGAAAGCAACTTGTACTGACATATCTTAAAATATGTCACTGCCATAGTTTTGTCTCAAGATGCACAGCAGTAATGTTTTTTTCTAGTGAAAGTTTATAAAAATGCCCTAATTGAACAAAGACCTAATCCTGGCTTAGGCTAAGCCCTGTCTGTGAAACCAGGCCTCCTGTCTGACATTATTTAAAAGTGCACTTAAAAAAAAAAAAAAAAAAAAAAAAAAAGTATTTAAAGAGAGCACACTTTCATGAGTATGTTTCTTAAGTGCACTTAACTGGCCTTATTTCATTAATATTATATTATCTGCAAGTACATTTTTAACATACTTTGAAGTACACTACAATTGCACATTCAATAAAATTAAGCGAACCTATTTTTCACAAGGGCATACGTACACTCACAGCCCTCTCAGCTGAGTCTATGTAAACAGAAACTGGAGACACAGCAATTTGATATGCAAATCTCCAATGAGTGTGACTGAAAAAGTGTGTGTGTGTGTGTGTGTGTGTGTGTGTGTGTGTGTGTGTGTGTGTGTGTGTGTTTGTGTGCATGAGAGAGAATCATGTATTCTATCCAAACCCAGACAGGGAAACCCTCGAGTGACTGTCATTCTTGAATTTTTGCATTATTTCACCTTTGTGCACACACACATACACACGTCTGGTTCACTATCCTTGTAGGGACTCTCCATAAACGTAATTGTTTTTATACTGTACAAACTGTATATTCTATCCCCTAACCCTACCCCTAAACCTACCATTTACAGAAAACTTTCGGCATTTTTACATTATCAAAAAAACATCATTTAGTAATATTAATCCATTTCCTCCATGGGGACTGCTGGCTGGTCCCAACAATGTAATATAAACCTGTATACACACACACACACACACACACACACACACACACACACACACACACACACACACACACGCACACAGGTTTGTTTTGCTATCAAAGTGAGGACATTCCATAGGCATAATGGTTTTTATACTGTACAAACTGTACAAACTGTACACTACCCCTACCCCTAAACCTACCCATCACAGGAAACATTCTGCATTTCTATATTTTTAATAAAATATTGTTTTGCATGTTTTTAAAGTGATTTTAAATATGAGGACTCATGAAATGTCCTCATATTTCATGTTTACGTTGTAATACCAGCGTAATACCCATGTCATTATACAAATTTGTGTCCTCATATATCACAAAAATACGCACACGCTCACACACAAACATATTTTCCTGCAGAGGCAGACAGAGCCAGGGATACACACACACTTTCGTGCTTACCCTAAAAACAAAAGTGTGAAAGCCCTTTAGTGAGCCAAAGCACACAGTGCATGACTGCTGAGAAAAAGACAAGTCATTCAATTTCAGAAGTTTATTCCATTAGCCACATTAGTCTCGGGTAATTACGTCTATTTTCCTTCTCTCTCTCTCGTCAGAGTGACATGTTGTTTTAATGTAATTCACTGTATTGTGCATACACATTGCGCACAGAATGTGAATACTTGTTCCTAAAAAAAATGGACTCAATAGCTCCTTCTGAAATACTAAATGATTTGTGAAATGAATCAAAGTAAATGATATATAGCTCTTTAGGCTATCAATTATATCAGTTCTCAGCTAAAATTTTCATCTTTGATGAATACATATTGCAGTTTATTCTTAGAATTTAGATTACAGTACATAAATTAATTATGGACCTTGGTTACACAGTACCCTGTTCATGTGGTTTCAATATGTAAACCAGTACGTTTTTTTGTTTCTTATTTTTTTGGAAGAAAGTTGATGTTTTTTTCAGCAAGGATAAATTAAATCGATTAAATGTGACAGTAAAAAACTTTTACATATGAAACAGTTATATTTCAGGTCACAGTATGACTTGTACAATATGTGCCTTGGGAAAATGGGGGGAAAAAAATGCTGTTGCATAACCTATTTACAGCTGTTCTTTTATGAAGCTTGTGAACATCATGAGAAGAATTGGTTAGACAAAGCCTTAAAAAGTCTGCATTAAATTGCATGTTTCTATTAACAAATAGAATAATTTCACTAATCATTTCACAAGACATGTCTGTAATAAACTGCAAAATATATAATAAACATAAACTGTAATTCCGCTGAACAAAATTCAAGCGATCAGAGATAAAGCAGTACCTCAATGGTGAAGTTTAGGTCAAGTTTTGGGTCCTTGTTATAGAACTCACCCTCATCCACCAAAAAAAAAAAAAAAAAAAAACCCTCAAAAGTGTTTGTACAAATTTGTGAGGTACTTCATGGTTCAGAGCATAAATGAGACCAAACAAGATTGCAGTTGCAAAAGCCACATTCTTGAGGTCCTAAAGCACAATCACAACCTCAAGGACAAGAAAAAAGTTCATTCTTGGCATACAACCCACAAAAATTAGCAGAACCTTTCATTCCTGTGCTTTGCGGATAAAGTTTCCCTCTATCCAGATGAAATAATCACTGAAGAGACATCATTCTGAAAACTAAGCAGAGTACAGCTGTGTTTAAGAAAACTGCCAACTTTGAGACACAAACATGGACCATCATTCTTGTAAAACTGTCCCTGCGCAGTCAATAATTTTAGTCCTTAAAACTCTTCTTTGATAATCAAAATGACATTTTAAATGTTTTTTTTTTTTTTTTTTTTTTTTTTCATGTGAAAATAATTTCTTTATGCCTTTGTTTGAATGCAAAACAAAGTGGAAGAGTGAATTGTACAGGGTCGTCTACAAAGTCAATGTATCTGAATGGAAATGCATTTTATGTAACGCTTTCTACACCATTGGACACATAAAGGTAATTAATACGATTAGCCTTTGGCTTGAGTATGTTATCAAACCGCTAATAATGTGTTGCTAATGTTACACAAACCAAGTCAGAGTCAGCTGCCCTCTGAAAATCAGTATTCTTGTACAATGTTGAACATCATTGAAGAAAAGCCCCGCCCCACTCGTGACGGGATTGGTTACATGTTTGTGACATAGAGAACAAGGGCGGTGTCAAATAAATTTTTTGGTTCAATGCAGTTTGGTTTTTTTTGGTTCACTGCAGTTTTAAGGAGAAAATACTCAACAATGGTGTTGACTGATGAATTTGCACATGCAGGTTTGTCTTAAAGCATATTAAAAACAGTACATAAACATAAACAACATTAAAAAACTTATTTTTTACCCCAGGGGGTCTTTAAAGCATGATCTTATCAGCCTCAGAAAATTTGGCACTTTCTTAACAGCCTCCTAATTTCTAAACAGTTCAGATCAAACAATATAAACACTATAAGGCTTTTGTGTTGACTTTTGATTGAAAATTTGAGTTTGAATCCTAGTAATATATAAAGACATTGATAAGTTATTAATAAGAGCCCTAACAGTCATGGAAAAAAAGCACAATATTCCAAGATATACTATTAATATAAATATAGTCCCAAATGAATTAACAGATGGGTTGCATTTTTGACCCCTAGAACTGTTTTGCTTGTTCACATACTTGTACAAAAACATGTTTTATTACCATAAACTCTGTTGTTAGACTCACATTTTAACTCTTATATTCTCCTTATATCCTCCGCTGTTGTGCCAACTCAAAGCTCTGATACAGTGTTTGATTTGGTATGTTACCAAAAGAAAAAAAAAAGAAAGAAAAAATATGGGAGGGGGGGTTGCTGAAAGAAGAGATGTTGTATGTTGATACTCCACAGCAGATCTAATGTGTTGATATGACTAAAGCTCCGCACTGGGAGCAAACACACCCCACTTATCTTGTGGGAATTACTGTCTGAAGTATTCCCTCACACAAACTCACAATCATACAAATATTGAGAGGAAGGCTAATCCTGCATGATCATGATCATGTAAGCAATTATTTTTTCACTTTACAATTTTGTCTTTCGCAATTTTCTAACTAGGATATTTTCACTTTCTTGATTTGGTCACGTTGCATGACTTTTACAGTTTTTTTCAACTGCTTACACACATTTTCAAAAATTTGCTTCTTTTTTCAAAACTTTACACACAAATCCAAGAATTGCACACACAAAATGCAAAATGCCTCTCATCTCTTGCAAAACGAAGCACTGCATTTAAAATATCACAAACACATCTCAAAAGCAAACATTTTGTCTTATGTTGCAAACATTTTGCCATAACATTATAGTTTTGGATATACTGTACCATACACACAGTTATTCAAAACCTAAAGCTCTTCTTTCATGAGCTTCTATGTACATTTCTGATTGAAAGTAATTAGCAGAGAGATGTTAAAATATTCACCGGGAACCACGAAAGCAAGATTGAAACCAAACCATTATTTTTTTTTACTGTAAGCATTTGTGGTTGTGAATACAGTATTACACAGTATGAAAGAAAATAAATACATCAACCAGTTGGATAGAAACCAAAAATAATGTTGAAAAAGGTGATTATGAATGTGTGTGTGTGTGTTTGTTGGTGTGCGAGATGGTTGGGTGTATCTAGGCTCCAGCTCTCCTCCAGGCTGGGTCCGACCACAATACTTCACCCACATCACATGCTATGTTCTCTCTTGCCAGACACCTTGGAAAGAACCTCCTTGTATGCCGCATCCAACCTTGGATGGAGGCAGTGTTAATGTCTACACATGCTTGTGGAGTGTCATGTTGACATAGGGACAAGGATCATACACTTTCTAGCGCCATGTTGAGAAAAATTCCTCAATAGGGTTTAGAAATGGTGAATATGGAGGCAGGTAGACAACAGAAAAATTGGAATGAGTAACAAACCAGTTTTGGACCTGATGGACGCGATGAAAGCTGACATTACCCCAGATGATGACAAATCTTGCCTGGTCTTCATCCTACAGACCTTGAACAAGCACACCATGAACAGCATCCAGAAAATGTATGATGTGATCAGTGTTTTAGGGGCAAAGTTTGGCATGATGGTGCAGGACACCATTCTGTGTAATTGCAGCACACATTGTAATTTTTCCACCATGTTGTCCAGGGACATTGACAATGGCCCTTTGTCCAATGACATTTCTCCCCCTTCTTCTGGTTTTACTTAGATTGAAGCCCACCTTATCCACATAAATGTATTCATGGACGATGACATGAGCATGCATCTCCTAAATTCTCTGTAAAAGAAAAGAATATGTAGATCAGTATATGCACAACACAATAGCCTGACTTGGTAGATGCAAGTCTGATATATTGGAGGAAGTGTTGTATGCAAACATCCAGAAAGTCATGTCAAAGGTTCTTGGCTCTGTCACAGTTCCTTTAAAATGGGACCCTGTAGAGTTGTTTCATTCTCAGTTGATTTTTCTGGAGGACACAATGTATTGTTGAGGGGCTCACAGCATTTATGTTAGCAAAATTGTGGCAGCATTAAGGATATGATTGCGTATTCCGCAAATTGTTATAGCATTATTGGCCAAAACCAAATTCACAATAGCCGTCTCTTGCTCTTCAGTGAACCTCGACCACCATGAAACCTTCGCCTTTTCACTCTGTAGAGGATTCAAGAACAGTGTGAGTGTGTGCCATAAACTGTAACATAATATATACTATTCTATACAGTATAGTCAGAATGTCTTCTTACAGTCAGCTGTACTGTTTGTACAGTATGATAACCCACCAGACTGTGACCAATCATGCAGTGCACTGCAGTAAATGGATGCATGGGTACTAAAATATATGTATTATAGTATACCATATGTTATGCTGAAATAGATATTATGTGTACAACATGTGTACATTACAGTAGATTATTACATACCTGTTCTCATTTCTAAAGGTTCGAATTATACCCGCCACTGTAAATTGACTCAAATTAGGTTGGACTCTCTGTCCAGCCTCTCTCACTGTTAAACCATGGTTGATCGCATGATCAATGACAGTAGCCCTAATCTCATCAGAGACCACTGTTCTTGTTACTGGTATTTGTCCTCCTCCTCTTCCCCGTCCAACTCGTCCTCTTCCTCCCCTTGCTCCTCTTCCAACTCCTCCTCTTACTCCTCTTTAAACTCCTCCTCCTCTAAATCAAATGCTACCCCGTCCTCTGGCTCTCCTCCAACTCCCTTTACTCTGTCTGCATTGTTTGCATCCAGTGTTCAAAACCTATAACTTGACCTTTGGCCTATTTATAGGCCTATTCTAAAGCCATGATTGGTTGGTGTTAAGAAAGGCAATGAGTGTTTGCACATGTGAGGAGTTAGTGTGAGGCACTGATGAATTACTGTGGGATTTTGATTGGTTGTGTTTGAAAAAGGAAATCAAGATACTTCCTGATAGATTTTTGTGTGTTACATAGAAAATTGTGTGTTGTGTTTTGCAAAAAGTTTTTTATGAAATTGAAAACTGAGTCAGAGAATTAGTGTATGTGCAGATTTGTTGTGTGGTTCTGGTGTTTGAGTGTCAGGTTTTAGAAATTGTGTGACAAGTAAGGATTTTGTATGCAAGCACAAACAACTGTAACACGTGCCTGTAATTATTACAAAAGTACACAGATAAACTTACATTAAATGTATCCAGTATGATGGTCCATAATGCTTTGAAAATAATTCAAAAATAAGCCACGTTTCCACTGTCGGGCCTAAAGCGGGCTTGCTAGCGTGTGCCGGGTTTTCTTTCCACTATCACTTCTGGGGCTTGATCGGGTCCTCATCGGGGCTTCCTTGGGGCCAACGGCCAGGGTTTTTTGGTCAGCTGAATATCTTGGTTGAAAGCGGACCAGCTCAGGCTTGAGGAGTGGTTATGAACAAAGGCAGAGTCTGGAAACGGCAAGCGCCGCGGGTGATTTCATATATCAACTAACATCAGCATTAAAGACTTTTAATATCATTTTAGCTCAAAACACACTTTCAGACAGCAGTGAGTGTTTGAAATAATTTCTGTTTGTGATCCGACGTGGATTCTGGTCACCGTATAAGGCAGAAATATTTATGTGCGATGCATTACCATAGTAAACGTAAATATGACCGCTTGAATTAATCAGACAAATCATATACGTAGGCTATCACAATCGTGTATTAAAGGTGCCATAGAACGTGTTTTCAAAAGATGTAATATAACTCTAAGGTGTCCCCTGAATGTGTCTGTGAAGTTTCAGCTCAAAACCCAAAGATTTTTTTAAATTCATTTTTTTGACTGCCTATTTTGAGGCATCATTAAATATGCGCCAATTCAGGCTGCGGCCCCTTTAAATTCTCATGCTCCCCACCCCCGAGCTCGCGACTGCCTTAAACAGCATAAACA
The DNA here is from genome assembly GCF_018812025.1 of Megalobrama amblycephala. Taxonomy (NCBI): domain Eukaryota; kingdom Metazoa; phylum Chordata; class Actinopteri; order Cypriniformes; family Xenocyprididae; genus Megalobrama; species Megalobrama amblycephala. The sequence continues at coordinate 30,507,971 of NC_063067.1, forward strand.
AATTTCACACAGCTAATACAACCCTCAAAATGGATCTTTACAAAGTGTTTGTCATGCAACATGTCCGAATCGCGTAAGTATGGTATTTATTTGGATGTTTACATTTGATTCTGAATGAGTTTGAGGCTATGCTCCGTGGCTAAAGCTAACATTACACACTGTTGGAGAGATTTATAAAGAATGAAGTTGTGTTTATGAATTATACAGACTGCAAGTGTTTAAAAAATTAAAATAACGACGGCTCTTGTCTCCGTGAATACAGTAAGAAACGATGGTAACTTTAAGCACATTTAACAGTATATTAGCAACAGGCTAATGAAAATTTAGAAAGACAATTTACAAATATCACTAAAAATATCATGGATCATGTCAGTTATGATTGCTCCATCTGCCATTTTTCGCTATTGTCTTTGCTTGCTTACCTAGTCTGATGATTCAGCTGTGCACAGATCCAGACGTTAATACTGCCTGCCCTTGTCTAATGCCTTGAACATGAGCTGGCATATGCAAATATTGGGGGCGTACATATTAATGATCCCGACTGTTACGTAACAGTCGGTGTTATGTTAATATTTGCCTGTTCTTCGAAGGTCTTTTAAACAAATGAGATTTATATAAGAAGGAGGAAGCAATGGTGTTTGAGACTCACTGTATGTCATTTCCATGTACTGAACTCTTGTTATTCAACTATGCCAAGGTAAATTTCAATTTTCAATTCTAGGGCACCTTATAAAATTAATCTGTCAGTACATCTCGTTTCTTTATACAGGCCTGTCTGATATCCATATTTAGCTCCACATATGTCATAAAATAAAGCAACTCCAGTTTTTCGGAAGCTTTCTCTGTTTCTCTTGACTGAAAATATAACTGTCACTGGGGAAAATTGGGACTGTCACTGGAGAGAGTGCTAAAGCTGCTCAGGTTGTATTTTTGATGAAAATTTTGCAGAAATTATTCATTCTTTCTAAACGTGATGTAAATACACATTATTTACATTACATAAATACATAAATACTACAAATAAACAGAAACAGAAGCGACTGAACATGCGTCCTCTTTCTTTTGTGAAATAATGGTAAATACCACTTTATTACTGTGTGACTATTGTGCAATCTTAACACAAATTAATTAATTATGATCAATGTATCACTTATTATTGTAAAACTGTGGTAAAACACCAATGCTTGGGGTTGAAATCTTTAAGTAAACTACAAAAATGCCAACAAACGGCCGCTTTTATCAGGTTTGTTTTGCTATCTCGCTAGTTTCCAGCGTTACAGGCGGGATCTTCTAGCTCGACGGTAGAAACGCAGCGTGGTTTTGGGTTCAGTGCTACAGGTCCAAGGCTATTAGCCCAGCCCAGCCCATTGAAAGCCCTGGCCCTGGCCCGACAGTGGAAAAGTGGCTAATGACTGTGCATACTGGGTTATAAAGTGTTACCATACATGATGGAGCTCCCATAACACAGCTGCATGATGTGCTCAACATGTTCGATGTGAGTACTCCATCATAGAAAACTATGAGGTGTAGAAGATGACATTTCTTCAAGAGCACTATATTTCTTTGATATGATCTGTTTGCGAAACCAAGCATACCGTTATCTTCACATACATCAAAAGACATGTCACTCTTTGTTAAGTGTGTTTTCATTGACTGAGGTTATTACAGGAGACTTGACATGTGCTTTGAGTTGAAATTTTAATGTGGTGTCGAATGTGGTCCGGTCCCTGGGGGAAGCCCGCTAAACTGGACCCACTTAGAGTGTGAACAGACTAGGCTGCTGCATGAAGAAACCTCCTGATGGCTTCAGGATAAAAAAACTTACATCCAACATAAAGCCTAATTAAGGCAAATAGAGTTGCTTTAGAGAACCTTTTGGGTGCAGAAACCTTGACATGGGTTTATGCCCATAACCTTTGGTACAGGGTTAAAATGAACAATGCTTTAGTTAGACCACCAACTCGGAGCATGGACTATGTGTGAAAGCTAGAGACCTCATTCAACTTGACCTGAAGTCATTAGAGAACTAGAGGGTTGTATCCAAACTTGGAACAATGACTATCACATTTAGCTTCTACCTTTTGCACTTTCTTTTCCAGAGCAAGCTGGCGAGTTTTCGTGGTAGCCAGCGGTTGTGATACAACAGTACTGCTTTCTGACTATTTCTGGTACTGGTCCACAAGGCAAACAGACATTTGAAAAGACATCAGATAAGTGGTTCATTAGATGTTCTAGTTGCTGCCTTGGATCAAGGGAGAGCTGCTCCCCACAGTCTACCTTTGCAGGGGTCTCTGCTGCAGAGCAAGTTTGACCCACTTTTTTTTATCAGGTGGTGTGATACAGCCTGTTCCACCTTCTGTTGGCTGGCCACCAATACGCATAGAATCTGTACATGGAGAATTCCACAGAAAACTGCAGAATTGGAACACACATCATTCACAAAGTTCCATCTCTTGCGTGCTTGTTTATTAAATATTTGAGCTAATTGTAAAATGCTTTCAAGAGTGTAGCACTCTCTCAGTTCATTTAACATTTCACCATGTTTAAATCTACTCCACAGAATGCACAAAAAGTCCATCTGGACCTCCAGGACCACTGCTAACCAAACTGGTGTCCTTATACGCAAAATTCTGTGACCGTTTGATTGGTCCTGTAAACAAGGAAAAACTTTGAATTTGTTAAAGTAGTTGGACTTGTTATTGTTTACTTGTTCTTAACAACATCAGTAACATTCCTGGAACAGTTGATGTTCGACGTACATCTCTGATCTCAGAAATATGTGTGGGATTCCCAGTCACACATCCTTCATGGCATACCTTTATTAAACCTCTCAACGAAGTCCATATTGGTTATAGACAAAAGGTGTTCAGTTGTTTCAGTTAATCATAAGACAAGATACAAATCAAGTGCCCGTCAGAACCTCTTTAGGGATACCCACCCAGAGCTGATGGGTATCAGGTAGCATAGTCATTCAACACCAGGATCTACTCCAAAGTAGACCTAAACAGTGGCCTTAAAGGGGTACTGTGTTCTATTTGCTTTGCTTAAATCTTTCAAGGCAGATGAGGTGCAATAACCATTTGCACACATTATCACCTTTGCTGATAGTTCTGGGGGTTCACCACTGATAGTTGATAACAGATGGCACTTGTGGTTTACTGATACACTTTAATCAACAAATAAGGGCCTCCTTTAGCCAGGATTCTTGATAAACACAACCATTGCCCGATGTACTGGCCATACAGTGTGTCCCAAGTGTTTGGTGTTTCCCTGCCTACAGTCCGAGATGCTGGGATGGGCTTCTGGAACTCCACTGTCCTATAGGACAAGTGGTTTGGAAAATGGATGGATGGATAACCTTCACCAAACTGAACTTCAAAAGGTAAATTCTGTTATGTATTCAACTGTATGTTGTTCCAAACCTCTAAGCTGTTGTTGTTCAGTGGAACATAAAATGAAAAATTTTTAAGAATATTAGCATATAGTCCATTAAACTTGTGTGTTATATCCCCAGTGTACTGAAGACAAAGTGTTTTATAAATGGAATAGATATAAGTTATTCACTGAAAATCCACCACTTGAACAGCAGACAACCAATTGCGTACACATATTTCAGTCATGGAAACGCTGTGCATTGTATATAAACAGTAAATTCAGCGTTTGAGAGGAAAAATGTCAAATGCTGACAAAAAACGTGACAATTTGAGTGAAGAAGAGACTGTTTCATTCTTACCTTTATAGTCCGATATGCCCATTCAGCAAACTTGATAATACAGTTGGAAATACGAGAATGCACAGTGCTAGAGCTAGCCTATGTTAACAGGTTGCATGCTGGGTTTATCCAATCAATGACACTGACGCTGCAAATATGCAAATAAGAACATTCACCCAAGGTTTAAGAATGTACAAATGTACAGTTTGTGAATGCGTCAGTTTATGAATACCCAGGATTAATTGTTAACTGTTAACCCCGGGTAAATTATAAGCAGTGTTCAAGTGTGAAAAGCCCTATTGGTTACTGTGTGTAGTAACCAAACAGAATGCTCCATATATATATCAAAATACACAGACTGTAGCTACACTGATTACTTGGTTGTGCTCTGCAACTTTAGCCATGAAGAAGTTCATCCAGACATGATCAATTATCAAAAGAGACACTGTTTCAAGGTAATTATTACATACTTACAGTACTTAATACAACGATTCATGTCAGTGTAATATTGTTTGTATATATTATATAACAGGGCTTGAACATTGTGTGAAATTTTGTGTTGCACAAAAGTTCCATCGTCACAACATAGTAATTTCCACACACACACATCTTAACTACTTGCAAAAATTAAATTTGTGGACAGCACATACAAAGTGAGCCCAATTAAAATGCCCAATTAAGGATATAAGATCAATTTCCAAAAGCGAAAATAAAATAACATTTTATTTATTTTTATTTGTTTATTTTTCCAAAAACAAATTGTATTGTCCCAGTTTTTAAGTCATAGATAATAACAAGATTTAAATGGTGTTTTGACCACTGAGCTACAAAATTTCCCTGCACAAATATGGGTTTGGAATGACATGAGGGTGTAAATAATGGTAGAATTTTCATTTTTGAGTGGACCTATTTCTTTAAATCCAGACTCTTCTCCAGACAGCAAACTGCACATTCAATTCTCAAGCCTTTTAATTGGCTCTAGATCCATTAGACAGCACCAAGTGTTATTTGCCATAGTTGCACTTAGCTCACTGATTGGTTCATGGCCCAGAGAAAACAGGCAAGAGAGACAGAAGAAGAGAAAGGCTTCATGAGCCATCTATCTTGTGCAGTTGAGAGCGACTATTGATTTTCTCAGCCAATAGATTGCTCACATGGATAATTGGTAAATTAGCCTGGTAATTGGTCACAATAATTAGCCATTTTAGGATATCATGTGTAATGAGTAATATTGCTGTTCACATTCCCCAGCTCAGTTTAGAGGGGAGTGATACCCTCCCCCAACAGACGAGTGCCGGATCAATTGGAAAGCAGTCTTTCTTTCCCATCCTCCTTTCCATTCCATTTAGCATGGCAGGCTTTCCCGTAATACTACATCTGTAGAGGGGCTGACTGAAGGAATGCTTGCATATATACATACATACACTTGGGTGTGATTTCAAAGGTATGGAAAGTAACCGGGCAACTCGAGTTGAGTGTGTAAGCAGACATTTGGCAAGTACAAGGCAGTATTAACTGCACAGTTTTACGGTAAATAAACATAAGTAGGTTAAAGGTGAAGTGTTTTTTCAACATTAAAATATGTTCTCCTATCCCAGCTTTCTTGAAAAGTGTAAGCACTGTGGTGCTCTCGAAATATATTTGAGCAGCTTGAGCAGCCATGACTCTACCAATGGCATGGATTTGAGGTGGGACTAATCCAATGGAAAACAAAGGGGAGAATTTTAAAATAATCATTCATTTTTGTAACTTCATTTCTAAGTCAAACACGTCAACGTCTGCCAGTAACACTTTATTTTGCAGTGTTTTAGTTACACTGTAAACCAAAATAAGTTGTTAAAACTCAAAAAAGTTGAGGTAATCAGTTACATAATTTTTTTTTAGTTAAGTATTCAACGTTTAAAGGTGCCCTAGAATGCTTTTTCACAAGATGTAATATAAGTCTAAGGTGTCAACTGAATGTGTCTGTGAAGTTTCAGTTCAAAATACCCCATAGATTTTTTTTTTATTAATTTTTGCAACTGCCTATTTTGGGGCATCATTAAATATGTGGCGACTCAGGCTGCTTCCCCTTTAAATGCTCGTGTTCCCTGCCCCTGAGCTCACGACTCTAATACATTGCATAAACAAAGTTCACACAGCTAATATAACCCTCGAAATGCATCTTCACAAAATGTTCGTCATGCATGCTGCACGCATGCATTACATAATGTAAGTACAGTATTTATTTGGATGTTTACATTTGATTCTGAATGAGTTTGAGGCTGTGCTCCATGGCTAATGGGCTAAAGCTAACTGTTGGAGAGATTTATAAAGAATGAAGTTGTGTTTGTGAATTGTACAGACTGCAAGTGTTTAATAATGAAAATAGCACCGGCTCTTGTCTCTGTGAATACAGTAAGAAACAATGGTAACTTTAACCACATTTAACAGTACATTAGTTAAATTTACATAAGAAGGAGAAACAATGGTGTTTGAGACTCACTGTATCACAGCCATAACTAGCTAATTCAGCAAATGCTAATTGATAATAATGCTTTGATGTCATTAGCATAGCATAGCAATTGGTGAAAGAGGCAATACAGAACATTTATGATATACCTGTTCTCAAACTAAGCCCATGCTCCACTCATCACCATGATGGTAACCCCCCAAAAAACCCACACAACAGAAACTCTTCTAACTTAGCATAAACATTAAATACTACTAAATCTCCCATCTTTAATTTTAGCATTTATTCTCCCTTTTGATTGTCATGGCAAAGCCATGCTGGGAAATAGACATCCTAGCCCAGTTTCAGGTAAATTTAAGTTTGTCTAAATTAAAGAGATCTGCTTGGTTTGCAAACATCATTTCAAATATCTTCCTTTGTGTACAGGAGAACAAAGAACATTTATACAGGTTTAGAACAATTTGAGGGGAGTAAAGCAATGACAGAATTTTCATTTTTGGGTGAAATATCTCTTTAAGGTGCTTCTTTGAACCTTCTAGGGGTAATAAGGAACAAAGATGTCCTTTTAAGTGGTGATTGTACCCCTAAAGGTACAATTTTTGAATTTTTTTTCTGAGAGTGTGTAACAGAAACACTTTAAAAACAAAGCGTAACCCATCTGCCTTAACCAAGAATTCAAGACTCTCTTTTTTCTGAATGTCAGATGGAGACAGGGTATGACTGTTTGGAAAATCAGTTTGTAACAATCATTATTGATGCTGCTAGTCCACACTTCACCACAAAACGGGACATAGCAGATCAGCTGCCATCACTGGCTGCTGTTTTTGCTAAAACATGCACACATTCACAGACAAATCTGGAGTCATCACCTCTTTATCATGTAATGCTTCACCATATGTGTTTTCATGCTAGCGTCTGAGTGGAAATCCCCCTGTCCAGACTATCATGCCCCTATCCGACCACTCTAGCGGGAAGAAAAGACGAAACAAGGAAAAGCGATGAGTCACAACTCAATTGACTGTGAATGAGAAGACACAGGAAAGGGATCAGACCAATTTTGTCATGCACGTATGTGTGTGTGTCTAGTTTTATTTGAATATCTTTTTGCCTCATTGTTTGTGTTAATATATTTTGGTAGATAAAGACAAAGTTTTTTACTGAAATTAAAAAAGATTTTGATGGTTTCTGTTTATGTATTTGTATACGTGTGTATGTGTGTTACTGTAATCTGCACAGTCTGCCAGCTGATTCTAATCACTAGGGGAATTTTGCAAACGTTGTGTGTCTTTGTGCGTGTACCACAATAAAACTGTTCTTATGAGGTCTGAGCCCGGTTTAGCTGGAATGTGATGGGCAAAACTTTTCGACATGTTGTTGTAGATTTCCCCACCCAAAATACTGACCTTTTTAACAACATGCAATCATATTATCATCATAATAGTACAGACAGTCTTATCTGCAGTCAAATAGACCTTTCCTTCTAGGTATATTCAAATATCTGTCTGGCACTACAGCTCTGAACAGCTCTAACCTAAAGGGAACTGTACATATTGTTGTTCTTTTTTCTTCTGAAACTCTTGCTTTTCTTTTTGTTTCTGAAAACAGGAAGTACCCATAGAGTGTGCTTCCTATGTCCAGCACTATCTCTAATCCCCCTCCCACGCACACAAACAAACACGGAATCTAGAATAGAGAGTGGCTATGGAGCCCTGTCTAAAGCCGTGCACAGACTGTCTAAAGCCGTGCACAGACTTAACGATTGTAAGGCCGATTATGAATGTAAATTGACACTTATGACTGATCGTGCTCAAATGCGTCCAGTCAGAGCCAGTTGCGTTCAGATTACAGTTTGTGTTCAAATTCCGTGTGTAAGTATGTAAATCTGCTTAAGTCGAAGGAAACAATCACTGTGTGTTGCACAGTCACAGTCTTAGAAAGTTTTAGCTAGTTGTTAAATGTGTGCCTGGCTTTAGAGAGGCGCTATATATATATATATATATATATATATATATATATATATATATATATATGAACTGTCTGAAATGGAATTGCAGCATGATTTTCTTGTCATATGATTTTCTTGTCGAAAGTAACAAAACGCAGAGCTTATTTTACAGGAGACCTTAATGTTGCAATGTAATGCATTTGGTACACGTGTGAACCGTACCGGTCCTGTACCGAAATGGTTTGAATACGTGAACCGTACATACACACACATTGCTCAAAAAAATTAAAGGGCCACTTGGAAAACATCAGATATCAATGGGAAAAAAATATCATGCTGGATATCTATACTGATATGGACTGGGTAATGTGAATGAAAGGATGCCACATTGTTTGATGGAAATGAAAATTATCAACCTACAGAGGACTGAAAGACACCCCGAAAATCAAAGTGAAAAAAATTATGTTCCAGGCTAGTCCATTTTGCTGAAATTTCATAGCAGCAACTCAAAATGGTACTCAGTAGTTTGTATGGTTCCCATGTGCTTGTATTTATGCCTGACAATGTTTGATGGTGTCCTGGGGTATTTCCTCCCAGATCTGGACCAGGGGATCACTTCTGGAAAATCTGAGGTGCAACCTGGCGGCGTTGGATGGACAGAAACATAATGTCCCAGAGGTGTTCTATTGGATTTAGGTCAGGCGAGCGTGGGGGCCATTCAATGGTATCAGTTCCTTCCAGGAACTGCCTGCATACTCTCTACATGAGGCCAGGCATTGTTGTGCACCAGGAGGAACCCAGGACCCACTGCACCAGCGTAGGGTCTGGCAATGGGTCCAAGGTTTTCACCCCAATTACCTAATGTGCCATTGTCTAGCCTGTAGAGGTCTGTACGTCCCTCCATGGCCTCCCCAGACCATCACTGACCCACCACCAAACCAGTCATGCTGAACAATGTTACAGGCAGCATAATGTTCTCCACGGCTTCTCCAGACCCTTTCACGTCTGTCACATGTGCTCAGGGTGAACCTGCTCTCATCTGAAAAACACAGGGCACCAGTGGCAGACCTGCCAATTCTGGTGTTCAATGGCAAATGCCAATCGAGCTCCACGGTGCCGGGCAGTGAGTGAGCACAAGGCCCACTAGAGGATCAGAAGTCTGTTTCTGATTGTTTGGTCAGAGACATTCACACCAGTGGCCTTCTGGAGGTCATTTTGTAGGGCTCTGGCAGTGCCCATCCTGTTCCTCCTTGCACAAAGGAGCAGATACCGGTCCTGCTGATGGATTAAGGATCTTCTACGGCCCTGTCCAGCTCTCCTAGAGAGACTGCCTGTCTCCTGGAATCTCCTCCATGTTCTTGAGGCTGTATTGGCAGACACAGCAAACCTTCTGGCAATGGCACGTATTAATGTGCCATCCTGGAGGAGTTGGACTGCCTGTGTAACCTCTGTAAATATTCACAAATTTGATAACTATAGCATGAAATATCAATTGGATGTGTTTTGTTGTTTAAACACCTTTTTAATGATTGCATTATTTGAGCGCGCTGCCATGTTAGTTTGCGCCACAGTTTAGAGAATCAATTCTGTTGGATTTACAACACGTGAATTCATCCACTTCTCCTGAAATACATGAAAGTAAGTGAGCTGGTGAACTGGGAGAAGAATAGAGTAAACTTTAAATTTACATAACACAATGTTTATCTGATATGAATAAGAGCTTCCATAGACATCAGTGTGCATTTTACAAACTCTAAATGTATTGTTTTGTTAGTAGTTATGTGTATTTAAATGTCTGAAACCTAAAATAAACATTATGTGGTTGAAACCACTGCATATTTGTGATATATGAAAAGCGTCTCCATCTCTGGCTCAGCGCCAGCCACAGCGCGAAAAGTACATTTAAATTTGGCAGTTGATCACATGACGCACTGAACCTTCTAATCGCACTGGTGTGACCGTACTCTCCAGGGACCAGCCAAAACTGATCACACCAGTGTGATCGTACGCGTCAAAGGGTTAAGGACCTATGAGCATGCGCCATCTAGAGTTTCATGACAGAACTTTGCATAGGTACATTTTAAACGATCATGTTGATTTGATTTGACTTTTTTTTTAAATCATGATCATTTATCACTTGCTATGCATACACTTGCAGTGACTGTGTACTGTAGTCACAGGCAGAAATAGAGAAAGTGAATAAATTAAGTTTCCCGCCCTCATCAACTTTCCCTGGGTCACTTCCTTGCACCTGACAGCTCAGAGGTCACTAAAGGTCAAAGCTTGAGGGTCAGGCAGGCAGTTAACCTCCTTCCAAATCAGGAAAGCTGTCCCGTGAAATCTGTCACCACTACAGAATGGCACAGGTGTTGAGGAGAAAGTAAGATTTACAGTGAATAATGTTTGTCTTTTACTCAAACAAAAGCCCTATTCGGACGGGACTAGTTTTCCAAACGACGTTTGAGTAACAATTCTTATCAACCTACGTCTGTGATTTTATGTAGGGATTCGGACGGGACTAACATCTCCGTGTTTATTACCGAGGTAGGAGTGTCTGTGTTTTACATGTGGGCATTTCAGAAGATCACGTGTTCAGAATGCACTTTGAAATATAAAGTAAAACGTCCTAACACATTTAGTGTTTTGTAAACATTTTATAAAAATTGTAGTGTGAAAAAACTAAACATTTATCATCATGATTTAATAGAACTGGGTTCTTATAATAAACCCACTGGAATAAAAAGTTTTAACTTATATAATTTACACGTTATGTAATTAAGTGCAGAAATGAAAGTAATCTTACCTGAAACTGATATTACAGTAGCCAGTCTTAACAGTTTACGTGATTTGGCTCTTCTTGTTGATTTTTTTTAAATTTTATTTCTTCGCAGTGTACCAAACACATCTACATCCATTATCAGTAAGCAAAAAGCAGAAACTTGAATACCGGCGCGATAGCGAGAGATTGTACGGTAGTTCACGTTGACCAAAACACACAAGAAAAAGCGTTTTGGAAAAAACATTTTCGGAAATCACAGACATTCACATTCGGACGGGATTAGATTTCTCTGAGGACCGCCGAGTTTTACGAAAAACAGTAGGTAATTTGCTCTGGAATTTTTACAGAGGTCGTGTGAGAAAAAGACAGACATGGCAGATTCGGACGGGATTAAAATCTCAAAGTACTTCTGTGAAACAGAAATTTCTCTAACGTCCCCCTGTGAAACTAGTCCCGTCCGAATAGGGCTAAAGTCTGACGGGACTGGGGAAAGTGTTTTGGTCTTCCTAACTAAGTATTCATTTCTCCTGATGTTGGCAATCCATTAAAGCATACACATCTCTGTCTTTCTCCACTTCCTCATGTTTTCTCTAATTGTCTATCTGAGTGTTTGTATGTGGCCAGCATATGGGCTCTTTCAACATGGATGAGTGTTTCTCTGTGTTTGTATGTTCCCACTAGAGTGCTTGTTTCTGGCAGCATGTGGCTCTAAAAGTGTGTTTACTGTGATCTATATCTCTGCCCTCTCAATAACTCTTTGCTTTAACTCCAGACAAGCGCTCTTGGCCTCTGCCTCTCCTCTTTCTCTTGCTCTGTCTACCTATCTTTCTCTGTACAACTACAACATCTATTGTCAGTTACATTAAAAAGTCATTTGCCGGCAGGGACCTCAAGCACAGGGAGCTGTCTGAGCAATCGTGCCTAGACTTGATCAAATAGATGTTGTTGGTTAAAGCCCAGCAGGACCCGCCAGGGGTGTTCTCCAAATGCTCTTCTGAGGATCACGAGAGAAAGAGAGGAATGGAGAAAGAAGGAAGAAGCTTCTCTTTCCCTGATTTTTAGCACTAGAAAGATATATACGGAAACATTGACAAACTCTCTTTCTGCACATGTGAAAAGTGTTTGTTTATGTGTATGGGCTCTGGAAAACATCTCTGCACAGAAAAGAAAAATGTGTTCTAATTTTTTTTCCTCTTTTGTTGCCTTTTTTCTTGTTTCTTTGTTACCTTTGGTCACTTTTGGCTTTGACCCCAAGACATGCTCATATAAACAGGAAGAAGGCACAATGACCCAATGGAGCCTCTGCTATGCAAATGCTCTCTCTCTCTCTCTCTCTTTCTTTCTTTCTCTCTCTCTCTCTCTCACACACACACACACACACACACACACACACACACACACACACACACACACACACACATTTGTGTTTGTGAATTGTTGGGGACATTCCATAGGCCTAATAGTTTTTATACTGTACAAACCGTATTTTCTATAACCCTACACTACCCCTACCCCTAAACCTACCCATCACATGAAACTGTGCACATTTTTACTTTCTCACAAAAACTCATTCTGTATGATTTATAAGCCTTTTGAAAAATGGGGACATAGGGTAATGTCCTCATAAGTGACCCTCTCCTTGTAATACCTATGTCATACCCATGTCATTATACAAATTTGTGTCCTGATATGTCACAAGAAACACGTGCACACACACACACACACACACACACACACACACACACACACACACACACACACACACTTGCTGAGTCACGCTCACATGTTTGAGTCAAGACTTTAAATTAATCTTTTTAGCACTAAATACAATGAATCTCAAATTTTATTGTTCCTTTCAAGCAGTTGACCTTTGATATTTCTCACAGAGCTTGGAAATTTTCCATATCTGTCACCTCCAGCCACAAATTAAGTGGCATTTGCAAGTAAAACTTGAAAAATTAGTTTAAAATGCACAGGACAATCAGTGATAGGGTAAGTGATTGATTACGATCCTAAAAAAGACAAGTCGTTGTTACATTACAGACCTATATTCAATGCACTCATATTGCATGGAAATCAAATTAATAATAGAAATAGAATGTATACCCTTACAAAAAAAGTGCAGTGGTACAGATGAAATAAAATTAGTTCATTAAATAAATCATCTACACGCATCCTCCACAAATTATGAGCTGTGGTGGTCAAGCAGTAGTCATCGAAGACATATCACAAAATAAAATTATTATTATAATTATTGTTGCTGTTGTTATGCTGTAAAATGTATTCCTGACAATTCTTTTCTAAACAACGAGTTGCAATTTAATAGTAAAACTGCCTTTTTTCTTTGAACAGAAAGTTTGAAGATCAGCATGTTTTAAATAGAAATGTTTCTATTGAAATATATTTTAAAATGTAATTAATTACATTTTAAAATATATTTCAATAGAAACATTTCTATTATTATCATTACTCCAGTCTTCAGTGTCACAAAATCCTCCAGAAATCATTCTAATATGATGATTTGATTGTTTTTATATTTTTATATTTATTTGAATATTTTTGTGGAAACCATTATTTTCTTTTTTCAAAAGAAGTTCAAAAGAACAGCATACGTATATTTGAAATTGAATTGGGTCTCATTCACTAAGCATGTGTGCACACAAATTTGGGTGTGAAATCTGCGTACAAACATTTACACAAACAAATCATGATTCATCTATAACTTTCTTTATAAAATGTATTGTAAATTTATGAACAATTGTATGAACAACTAAAACCAACTTGTTTGAACTTGAACTTGTTTTGAGGATGGCACTTTTGGCATTGTGCTGCTCTCAGGCAAGAACAAAGCATCTTTAGAGTTTTGCAGAAAATGACGAAAGAAAAGGGTGTGTGGAATGCCCTTATATGGACATGGTGTGGGTGTGTTTTATGTAAATTACTTTGGGCACACTGTCACTCATTTAGAGTACTAGTTCATTTACATTAGAACAAGGTTAAGAACAAATTCACATTTGTATGCACGTGTTGTGAATTAGGCAGAAAGTTTTCATGAGAAGTTCAAATATGAATAATTTATGCAATTATTAGTGAAAGAGACCTATTGTTTTTTATAACAATGCAAATGGTTTTCCCGTCACTTTTGATCAATTTAATGCATCCCTGCTGAATAAAAGTACTTATTTCTTTTTCTTTTGTGGCAACTGAGCACCCATCTTGCTACAAGACTGGCAGCATGCAGTTCGTGTAGCAAATTGAGATGAATGGGAAAGCTAACTGCTAGTTTTCTCCAGGTGTTATATAGACCTCCTTGACTGTTGCCATCCACTGACGTTTAAAGTGAATATCAGTAGGTGCTGTACTTCCTGTTGGCAAAGACTTCAAGCCCTCGAGTCATCAAGCTAACCAGTTTTAATAGTTCTCTCTGGAGAACTCTTCTCCAATTACACTTAATGACTGTCACTTCAAGTTCACAAAGTAGGCCGAGCAAATAACGCATCCGTACACTCACTTACGGAGAGAAATGTGGGTATGATCAATGTCCGCAACTCCCAAAGAGTCCAGACCTTACTTGTGTATCTGGTGCACAGCCGCTGGCATTTGGGACAGCTGGCAAAACAATAACAAATGGCTAATAACAGCTCTCGGTAACGAAAGATGACATGATGCTTGGAACACGCAAGTGTTTCTTCCTCTCACCCCATTCGCCTGTGTTCATCTCTCCTCCAAACCTGTTTTTCATTGTCTCCTCTCCCCCTGCTCCACTCTTGATAATCGCATTAGCTCCAATCCCTCGTATTGAAATCCCAAACTGCTGTGCGTATTAATCGTGCAGGAATCTCGTTACAGCTTCTGCTGTAATTTAAGCCATCTGCTGAGGGGTGGGCGAGCGGGATGGCGGGAGAACTTTTGCACGCCTCGGGGCCCTATCTCTGTGTTTGTGAGGTAGCTATCTGCATGCTTTCTCCTCTCTTTTACTGAATAGAATGAGCTAGAGAAAGACAGATAAACAGAACAGACAGGTCAAGGCTCTAATACTCTGTCCTCATTTGACCCCGAGCTCTCCTGTATACCAAGTGTCTAATTCCTAAATCCAGCACACAAAGTGCTGTTGATATAAAAAGTGATACTGGAATTCTAGGAGAGTCTGTGCTTGCTAGTCTCATGTAGCCAGATTTTCAACTATCAGCATAAAGTCTGGTCCACATTGCAGCTAATTCTGGCCAAGAACCAGCCATTTAAACAGGAAGATACCACCTGAATTACATGTAAAGTGACCAAGCAGAGATTGCTTTTTTTTATGTGACATTTAACACTGATGAATTTCTCATTTACATGCTACTAAAAGTCTCAAACAAAATGTTTGGATAACTTTTAAGTATTCAATTGTTGTTGCAGCCAGTTAAAGTGGGACTTGGAAGTGCTGAGATCACCGGACTTGAAAGTGCTAATACCACTAGACTTGGAAGTGCTGAGATCACCGGACTTGAAAGCACTAATACCACTGGATGTGGAAGCACTGAGACCATCGGACTTGGAAGTGCTGAGACCACTGAACTTGGAAGAGCTGATACCACCAGACTTGGAAGCTCTGAGAATACTGGATTTGGGACCACCGGACTTGGAAGTGCTGAGACTACTGGACTTAGAAGCACTGAGACCACCGTACTTGGGACCACCAGACTTGGAAACACTGAAGACCACCAGACTATGGACCACAATGGCCATGTCTGGTATGTTCAGTGATGGACCAAGCATCTGCTGAAGCTTAGGAAATGACGAGGCTCTGGCGTCGTGGATACTGTGGAATTGCAGAGTCCCTCATCTGCAATTCCCACAGTAAAAGATGAGCCATTCAATAACAAAGTATAATCCAAATATTCTGTGAGAATTCCCGCCACATTACTCTTGGGCATAAGGTAGTTCTTAAAATAATCTAATCTATTGGAAGAATATAGCTTTTAGCACTGCCTCATTAAATTCCACTACATTACAAGTTCCACAAAACTCCTCCAAATATTCCTCGATAAGCTGATTCCCCTTGCGTAGTCGAAAGAGGGCAACTGCTGAGTTCATGCTTGTGGGTCGAGTATTCTGTAACCGAGCTGACACGGAGCAGAAGAAGACGATAACATAGCGAATCCAAGTACAGTTTATTTTCAGTGAAAATCAAAAAAAATATTAAACATAAACTATAAATAAAATCCAAAACATGAAACAAACCATGAACAAGAATTTGACTTGATGATAAACTGACGTGGAAACTTGGAACAGCAACTTACTTTAATACTTGACAAAGTAACATGGCAAAGCAAAAGACTATGGGGATAACATTCAATTCACATCTGTTTGTATAGCGCTTTTCACAATACATATCATTTCAGTGCAGCATTACAGAAAATGCATGTGTCTGCATTACATGACAAAAACAACCAATGAACAGACAGAACTAATGAAGCAAGAACCAATGAGAATAACAAATGAAACAAAGGAACCAATAAAAACAAGACACATGTACTAAGGAAACAAATGACAGGATCACAGGGAATCGCATGACATGATCAAGAAACATGCCTATGTCAAATTTCAAAATAAAAGACAAGAAAACATGAACCTGAAACCAAACCCAAACACAGATTGAGGTTGGGTTGCACCAGCCGTAAGTTCTTACTTAAAGGTGCCGTAGAACGCGTTTTCAAAAGATTTAATATAAGTCTAAGGTGTCCCCTGAATGTGTCTGTGAAGTTTCAGCTCAAAATACCCCATAGATTTTTTTAAATTCATTTTTTTAACTGCCTATTTTGGGGCATAATTAAAAATGTGCCGATTCAGGCTGCTTCCCCTTTAAATGCTCGTGCTCCCTGCCCCTGAGCTCGCGACTCTAATACATTGCATAAACAAAGTTCACACAGCTGATATAACCCTCAAAATGGATCTTCACAAAATGTTTGTCATGCATGCTGCACGCATGCATCAGATAATGTAAGTACAGTATTTATTTGGATGTTTACATTTGATTCTGAATGAGTCTGAGGCCGTGCTCCGTGGCTAAGAGGCTAAAGCTAATATTACACACTGTTGGAGAGATTTATAAAGAATGAAGTTGCATTCATGAATTGTACAGAGTGCAAGTGTTTAATAATGAAAATAATGACAGCTCTTGTCTCCGTGAATACAGTAAGAAATGATTGTAACTTTAACACTCTGAGGTCTGAGGTATCGCCGGCGATACCACCGCGTTTTTTTTCTTACCAGTGTGAAAGAGACTCAAAATACTCCATCAATGTTGCACATACAATTAAGAGTTATACACCATTTTAATCTGTGGAATATCTTCTTTTATTTGTGTACACAAAATGTTGTGCTTTTTGCAAAATAAAGAAAACTAACATGATGCGTGATCTCTCGTCTCCCTCTGAATGAAGTCCAATCTGATAGCTCTCAGAAAATGCACTGTAACTTAGTGAATACTAATCACAAAAAAATAGACTTCTGTCTAAAAAACGTTGAAATGTCAGGTTTTAAATCGCGTAAGTCAAATCGAAAACAATTATTCTCTCTTTATGTAATCTGTATGAAAAGAGAGCCATGTCAGAAGTCCGTGATTCAGCTCATTATCCGCTAATGCGGCCACGCCCACGGAGCCAGCGCTATTCAGATGCAAATTCAGTCAATACATGTATACATTGTCTCAATCGTGTATTTATTGTCTTGAAAAGTGTTTTGAATAGCCATAGTTAGCGATCTCTAGCCTCTGTTAGTTCGGTTAGTTCCTGGATTGCCTATTCTTCTTTAGCAGGCATTTGTGGACTAAAGGTGCACAGAGCGCCCTCCGGCTGCAAGTATGAATTGAAAACACAGTATCCAGCGCTCATAGTAATGACAATAAATCCTGAATAAATATTACTCCTGTGTATAGAAAATTGACAAACATATGAGAATCCATCAATATTTCTCCAAATGTGCATGCTTTTAAGCTAAAAGCCTATATGAAATGCAATAGAGGTAACATAATTGTTCAGACACTTTGCATCACACAAATACATTATATTTTAAAGAATATAATAGAATACCATTATTTTAAATTGAAATAATATTTCACAGTATTGCTGTTTTTTTCTGTATGTTTGATATACACCACATGATCACAGAGGTTTTTTTTCACAGCCTACCTGACTGAAAGAGGCTCAATTATTAGTCATTTCATGTCATTATTATGTGATTCTTTTGTCTTCTCATGTGAGAATGACCCATTATTCATGATGATTCACGCCTTCATGCATACTGTGTTTCTTGACCAAAGATGTTTTAGAAAATTTAAATCTCTCTATTGTTTTATATGAAAGAGTAGTCAGCATAATTTTTACATAATTTTGAAGCAAAAACTCTAGTCTACAACCTCCAATACCCAGAAGTCTTGTGAACACAGATTTAATATATATTTTTTTGGCTTTATTTCAGTGACTTAAGTTTTTTGTTTTTTCAATAACCACGCATAAACGTTATTCCTTCAAAAACACAAACATGTACATACATGTTCCTCACATATTATGGTAGCCTAGTTTGTGCTGAATACAGTGTAATGACACTGAAAAAAGCACAAATGTCAGGGCATGTCAAAACTTCTCCAGGCCCCAAATCAGCCTCAGACTCCAGGGGGTTAACCACATTCAACAGTACATTAGCAACGTGCTAACAAAACATTTAGAAAGACAATTTACAAATTTCACTAAAAATATCATGATATTTTTATATTATTGCTCCATCTGCCATTTTTTGTTATTGTCCTTGCTTGCTTACCTAGTCTGATGATTCAGCTGTGCACAGATCCAGATGTTAATACTGGCTGCCCTTGTTGTTATGCCTTGAACATGAGCTGGCATATGCAAATATTGGGGGCGTACATATTAATGATCCCGACTGTTACATAACAGTTGGTGTTATGTTGAGATTCGCCTGTTCTTTGGAGGTCTTTTAAACAAATCAAATTTACATAAGAAGGAGGAAACAATGGTGTTTGAGACTCACTGTATGTCATTTCCATGTACTGAACTCTTGTTATTTAACTATGCCAAGGTAAATTCAATTTTCCATTCTACGGCACCTTTAAATTGGAGTGTAACATCCACACTAGAAGCCTAATATCTAATAGATAGTTTGTAACCAACTCTGTACTTAATTTGGTTTCACCATTAGTTCTTAAGGCGGAATGTAGCTAGTCGATCGTAACTGCTATATAATGTGTAGTTGCATATAGTAATATGATGTTTACCTTCAGTAAACCAATAGCAGCCTGTGTTAAAATGCTGTGAATTGCAATTTATCTTGTTAAGGCTCATTCTAACTACATGAGCTTATTGATGCAATGCAATATGGAATGATGCAATACTCCTTGTCCGAGGCTTCCGTAAATACTTAGTTTAAATTGTAGAGTAATATTTCAAGTTTAATTGTGCAATGCAAAAATATCTAGTAGTGCGTCAGTGGTAATTTGGTGGCCCTTTATGTCACAACTAGGCAAAGTTGTAACTTACACACAATTGGTGCAACCGGCCCCCTAACATTAGCATTTATACAAATGTAATGTGGTCACATGCATTTTCAATGACTTATGATTGTTTTTGAGTGGCTGGAGTAGCGTCTCTCTTATCACTCTGCACTCTCGTTCTTCTCACATTATAAAGAAATTCAAATAAATATTTCACATTTCATTCAATTATTTATTTGGTAAGTAGCCATGTAATAAGCAGGATAATGTACAGACAGTCAATCAAGTCAGTCATAATCGCATCATGTTGGGGTTCTAATCACCCTGAGTTTATTTTGCAATAATGACATTGACTACATTAGCCATTAAGTATATAAGATATATTCCGGTATATGTATATATATAGCCTACGCTAATGTACTGAAATTTTCAACTGTCATTCTTAACTCTGTTGCTTCTCAAAGTTACAAAAAGGTTAAGTTTAAGATTCTCCTCAGCGTGTGCGTATGTGTAGAGTTTACAGTTTGATAGATTAATCAACAGCTTATGTGATAGTAATAGGAAGGATTATAATCTAGTGTGAGCTAAACCAGCTTGTGGTGTTTGCTACATCCTGTTTGGGCCAATTATGCTCCAATCTGTTCCGGATGTGGGGGATACCCGTATGCTGAAGCTGTCGGATAGACATCTTATCTCCCACTCAGAGAGAAAGAGAGTGTGTCTTACGTACCATTGTTCTTTCTGGCTCACAGGAAGTGAGCTGGATTGCCCTTCAGTGAAAGTGGTGTGTGTGTGTGTGTGTGTGTGTGGTCCAGGTATAGCCTAGGTTATGGGGACCAAATGTCCCCACAAAGATCCTTGTGGGGACATTTTTTGGTCCCCATGAGGAAAACAGCTTAAAAATCATTCTAAATGAAGTGTTTTGAAAATGTAAAAATGCAAAAAGTTTTCTGTGACGGGTAGGTTTAGGGGTAGGGTTAGAGGATAGAATGTATAGTTTTTAAAGTATAAAAAACATTATGTCTATGGAAAGTCCCCATAAAACATGAAAGCCAACATATGTGTGTGTGTGTGTTTTTATATATATGGTTTATAAGGACACAAATGTGTATAATAACATGGGAATTACAACGTAAACATGGTTTACATTGTAAACTGTGTCCTCGTGAACCAAATTGCTTTAAAAACATACTAAACTGTGTTTTTTTGAAATTCAAAAAATGCAAACAGTTTCCTGTGATGGGTAGGTTTAGGGTTAGGGGTAGTTTGTACAATATAAAAACCATTACGTTTATGGAGAGTCCCCGTAAACCACATATACAAGTGTGTGTGTGTGTGTGTGTGTGTGTGTGTGTGTGTGTGTGTGTCTGCATGTGCATGTGTGTGTGGAGTAGCTGCCCTGGAGTGAGCAGCACAGAACAGAGGAAGGAAAAAAAAGAGAAGGTTCAAAATGAAATAATATTGAACTCAGCAGTATTCAAAAAAGAAAATGCTGTTAAGTTTTGATATGTTACTTTTTCAGAAATAGCTCTAGGCTGGCCACGTAGAAATATGGAGAAGGAGAACGTTAAAGAAAGGCTAAACCTATGATCTATCCATCTTCCCCGGCCTGCTTCCTCCTTTCATTCCCTCCTCATCATCCCATTCCTTCATTCTATTATCTCCGGGGTGGTGAATGAAAACACGTCATGGGCCGCAGGAACAGAATCATGGGAGATCTGTGTTTATGGTCCGCGGGGTCTGATTAGTGGGCGAACATGACATAAGCTTTCTGACATTCACCTTTCTCCTGAAGTCTTCATTTACACATTTATTCATGGAGGGTTTTTTTTTTCTTTTTTTTTCTTTCTTTCTTTTTTTCCTGCCTCAAACCATTTTCAGAGCCACATAGGATGGGTTCAGTCTATGGTATTTTAAATGTTACCCTGAGGGTCTCACATGAATTGTAAGACCCTCATCAGGAGTGGAAAAGAAACAGGAAGATAGAGAGCATCTTCTTCCTGGTATTTCTTTCTTTCTTTTTTCTTTTAGAAAGCAATGAAGTTAAATTGTAGGTAAATATCCAAATGTTTTCTGATTGCTGGTCAACCTTTATCCAGCATTATGGATTTTGATGCCACTCAGTTTGTGCTCATAAAAGTATCTGCTCATAAAGTAGCTTCTCGTAAAATGAGTCTTTAATGTACATGATGTAACTGGAGTGTTATGCATGATTTTATTATTCGAGAAAATGTTCTTCTCTGAAGGCATTTCTTGTACAAGCAGGATTTAAACTCAATCCCATCATAGAAACTGAAGATGGGGAAATGTGAATTGTTATTAAAGAGCTTGTTGTGTGGCAACACCTATCACTGCACTGTTCACTTACACCAGCTTCAAGCAATTATCAGTGAACTCTCAGAAAAAAAAAATGTTTTCTGGAAACATGCAGTTCCACTTTGTGTATTTTTACATGATAAGAGGAAGCTTTGACTTTCTGAGAACTTTGATCAACAGCAAAATTGTAGTTTATGTGTAATGATAAAGACGTGCAGACACGATTTCAATTGGGGGGGGCACAGGGAAATATTATTACAATTTTAAATAATAATAATAATAATAATAATAATAATAATAATATATATATATATATATATATATATATAGCTTCTACATATATAGTGTGAATAGAATCTAGCAGGGGTTGGAGGAGGAGGGAGCAATCAAATTCTGGTTCGGACCAAGCAATTGAATTGTGAAAGCACCCTTACTTAGCTATATTTTAGGGACAACCTGACATTTGGGAGATCCTCAAATGGAAAAACAATTCATAAATTATGTTTAATAATGTCAGGTGTTATTCTGAGCAATTAGGGTACGTTTACACGACAATGATGTACTAAAAACGATGTACTTTTTCTCCATGTTCTTCATGTACAGATGACAACATTGCCAAAATGATTCCTGTTCACACGGATCCACGAAAACAACTAATAACGCTGTATTATTCATCCTAGGCCAGTAGTTGGCAATGCCACTTTGTAAATAAACACTACGCACCTATAACTGAAAACATAATAGGCATATGCTTGTGCATGACATCACCGTTTTCACAAATTTGTGTTTTTGTAGTTTACACAGAGACGATAATGGTATCATTTTCAAAAAAGTGCACTTTGAAACCCGTTTTCAAAAGTTTGCATTTTCAGGACCCCAAAACGTCATTGTCGTGTTAATCAGTGGTTCCCAACTCAATGGGAGTGAATGGGAACTCCATCTATAAGAGTCGAAAAGAGTCGACTTGCATAGACAAATCTCGGTTAGTGAGGTCTGATCGCACTCTGACAACGGCAGTAATGTCTCGTGCTTTGCTTCAATGCGTGCTAGACATCGCTTCTGTTGTCAGAGCGCGATCAGACCTCACTAAGTGAGTGCTGAACGCAGTTAGACATAGTGGTGTATTAGAGGTAAAAAATTATATAAATACTGTTTGGTTTCTCGCACAAACCGATCGTTTCATGTCTTAGGACATCAGAGTGTCGTCACGAGCTGCAGGGTTTAATTTGGATTTGTCTATGGAAGTGTTTTTGACTCTTATTGATCGAGTTCCCATTCACTCCTATTATTTGACTGACAGACCACAACGATTGCAGTTAAAAATCATCATTTGTGTTCTACTGAAGAAAAAAAGTCACCTACATCTTGGATGCGCTGGGGGTAAGCAGATAAACATCAAATTTTCATTTTTGGGTGAACTATCCCTTTAACGAACCCAATATTCCAGCCTTTAAACCATTTTCAGAAACATGAATCAAAATGATTATAGGTATTTTATCCGCTCAGTAATTAATTTTCGATACCTTATTATCCGAATTTACATTTCCACTTTTTTTGTTTCACAGGCAAAAAGCACAGACTGAGTGGAAATGTAAATCCACACTCTGTCAGTAGGTGGCGCTTATGGAACAGCAGAAATAGAGCTGTTTCCCTGGTAACCTCTGTAAACAAAGCAGCTGGAGGGAAGAAGATGAAAAGAAAATGCCATCAAAACTTTTCTTAAGGCAGTCAGTTTCCTGAGAGATACATTCAAAGAATTTATTCATACTTTAATTCATATAATTTACCTCAGCACTCTTTGTAAAGTTTGTAAAACCTCTCACTTCTTTACGCCATTGTTTCAAACAAAACTAAACCTATGCTGCATGCTATGTTTGCTTGAGACTGTTGCTTACTTTGCTTAATACGATATTAATTTACCGTGAGTTTTTCAAATCCTGGCAATCAAATACTGTTTTAATGATGATTAAAATATTTAACTGTAATACTAAAGATTTTGAAATCGCATCATGGATTATCATCAAACTGGTAATCTCATAAATCTTTAGCGACCCCCAGGTTGGAAAAAAATGGTGTAAATGAATGGCTAAATTTAGTGTTTAGTGGTAGGTTCATCTGTAGTTATTATAGTTATTTTTATGTAAGCTGCTGAGAAAATGAATAGGGTGAATTCAGGTTGATTGGGACACTTTTTTCAAGTCATCTCAATGGCAAAATGTTTCCCACTCTGAATTCACCCTATATGGAACTCACATCTCGGGCACTATCTTGATCTGATATCCCTGACCTCATTATTTGTAGGTTTGGGATAGAAATAGATTTCACAGCCATGTTCTGCTGTCCAATATCACAATCATTCACTACAAAAGTGAGGATCTTTTGTTATGTTAATGGACATTTGTTCAGTTAAGGTTGCTCAAATTCATCTGTCCCTTGGTGCACTCTTAAAAAAAAAAAAAAGGTTCCAAAAGGTTTTTTTTTTTTTTGCAGTGATGCCATAAAATAAATTTTATTTTTTAAGAGTGTAGAAGCTTGACTACACAACTAATCAGTTTATAGAATAGAGTATATAGCAAATCCACACACTCTCTCATAAATAACATTATAAGGGAATCTTCGGATCTTGTCCTGGCTTGCACCTCTGCTCAATAAATCACGGGATGGTGATTAAGATGAGTAGAATTAAGGGTGGATTTGTGTAGAGTGTGTCTTTGAGTGTTTTATTAGAATTTTTTTCTAAAAAAAACCCTTTTACCAGCATGATCTAATGACATGGTGGGACAAGAGATAAAGAGAAAGATACAGTGACAGAGAGAGTGACAATGTTTAATTCGTAAGCATATGCCTGATTCAGCACACACGAGTAAATGTCAAAAATATAGTAATAATTATAAAAACATAATGGGATGTATTTTCGACAAAAAAAGATAAACAAGAAAAAAATCTTAAGACAGCAATTAATTGTATCTGTTATGTTCAGCTACACATGATACTGAATTAGAATTTGAACATAGGAGTTAAATTAAATTTCACATTTAAATTCAACAGTTCAAAATCAAACTGGATTTCAAAATAAATTCTCAAATCGATTCTAAATGACACACAAACCTAATGAGCATCATGCTCACATTTGACTCCATATGAGGAAAGAAGACATGGGAACACAGAATTATCTGAATTTATTCTTACCAAACTTCAAGTAACTTCTTCACTCATAATAATAAACTCAACTCTTTTCACTTTCATTTTCAGGCCAAATTCAAAGTATGGATTGCAAAATAAAAGAACAAAAATGAAACTCTGGGTTAGGAGGAAGAAAGAAGTGAGACTAACCTTGTGGTCTATAAATTTGGCTAGTTAAAGAAGTGGATGTTTGGTCATCACTGGTGTTCCGACCCTTCCTGATGTATTTATGTCATAAATCTGGGTGGAAATAAATTCAAAATTAGATGTCTGGGAAAGCAGATGGGGTTCAAAAATTGATTTGAAAATGAAGCTAAATTTGAATTCATTTACCAGCTACTCGATTAAAGGCCCTTCACCAAGTTTCTTGCATGTTTTTTGTTTTGTTTTTTTTAAGTTTCCAAAAAAGTAGAACCTGTGGTTATTTTGTACATTTTCTACATTGAAATGTATTGAATTTAAATTGCATTTAAATTCTGAATTTAATATGCTTTAGACCACAACAACAACAGAATTATATGTGACAAGATAAAGATTCCTACTGATGTATGTTGTTCTGATGGAAGACATGCACTGAAGAGAAACATTTGAAGTAATGTGCTGAAAGAACTAAGAGAAAATTAACTTAACTGCTGTTAAAGCAATAATTTAAGTAAGTTTTGTCTACATTTACTTGCTCTCGTGATTAAAAAATGGTGTGAGACCAACCGGCATTGGTTGTCACTGGTCCTGTGATCAAAAAAACGCATCAATGACACCATTATTCTAGATTAATTTGGGTTTGTTCTTTACATACTTTAAAATTACTTGACATATAGCACACAAGTCATATGGGATACTTTTATGGTGGCACTTTGGAATCCTTGAAAGCCTACAGTCACTGTTTATTAACTGCATAGAAAACTGTCTCTCTGAATGTACTCCTTTTGTGTTATGTGAAAGAAACATTTTTAGAATAACATTTGGTAAATGATTATTGAATTTTCATTTACACTACTTCAATGGTCCAGTTTAGACTCTCTATTAACTAGAAGTAACTTTGCAACTACATGTCAACTAACTATCATTAGAGTATTAGTAGACTATAATAGACTGTAGGCTTGGGTTAGTAGAATAAGTTGACATGTAGTTGCAAAGTTACTTATAGTCAATAGAATGTCTGTTTGGGAGCATCAAAATGAAGTGTTAGCAGATTTTAAACAGACAGTCTACTAATACTCTAATGAGAGTTAGTTTACATGTAGTTGCAAAGTTACTTATAGTTCGTAGAATGTCTAAAGTGGGATATCAAAATACAGTGTTACTAAATTTTCTTCCATGTTGTGATGAACATCTGAGTGTAACAAACTATCAAAAGAAGAAGAAAAGAAAGTAGGGTGGGGATTTGGTTCTGTGTATTGGTTGCTGACTGTATGTTGCACTCAAAAGTAGAGGCAGATGAACACAAACTTGCAGGGGCAGGATTTAAGTGGACTAAATGATTGCAGAAGTTTTTATTTCATGTCGACTTCAAGGATCAAAGAGCGCTCTTACTGAGGTTTCTGGCTCAGACTGACGTAAAGTGTCAGTAAAGGGTTAAATGTGGAGCACAGCTGATCCAGTAAGGGGTTAACTGCAGGACGAGAGGCAGAGCAGCCATAGGGCCGGGCAGAGCGCCAGCTCCACTCATAAACTAGAGGCTTCCAGTCAGTGTGCCAGGGACAGCCCCGTGACTCAGAGAATGAATCCTGCAGAGAGAGAGAAGATGAGGAAGACCAAGAGACAAAGACTTTAAAGAGACTAATGACAATAACACAGGGTTTTGAGGAGCAGATGATAATATTTTGAACATGAATAAAAGTTGTATTGAGCCTAAGAAACTTTTTAGGCTTTAAAAGTTGCTACAAAGACTGAAAATATATCATTTTGGTAGTTTTGTCATTTTGAAGACAGTTTTGTCCTCACAACTGAGTTATTGATTAAAGGAATACAACAAACATACAAGACAATAAATAGCTGTTTGTAATTCTATCTGTTTTACATTAAAGTTCTACAAGAAATTAATGTTTTACATCAAATTCTCTACGATAGTCACATCTTGTGTCACCTCCTATCAGAGTGTGATTTTCTTACAAGTCTAGGTTGAAAAGTGCAATCTTTTACTGTCATTTCGACGTACAAAGACATCTGTCAGTGTTTAAGACACATTCCACCCAAATGTGTGAAAAAGTCAGTCAGTTTCGTGATTTGTTTGTTTTTAAGTATGAAAAAAGTGTCTTGCTACGACTAGAAAGTCTGTCTAGCTGTTATAAAATCATAGTTTTTCCACAAGTTCGCCTGTATTTCCTGTTGAACGTATCTCCAGCAGAGGGAGTTAAGGTTGAAGTGTTCATGTCCAGACCAGCGTGTGAGTGTCTTTGTGTGTGTGTGCTTGTGCACATGTGTGTTTATTTAGAGGTTAGCCTAGTTTCACCAGTCACACTCACGGTTCATGCCAGCACAACTGAGTTTACTTCAGTTTAATGAATATAGTGTTGCATAAATATATACAAACTCACTCACTTTCAGAATACAGTAATGGAGATAATGACACAGAAACTCTCTCTCTCACTCACACACACACACACACAAACTGCCTGCTTAGTCACGTTTTCAACAGGCAGGATAGAAAATGGTTCAGCAAATACTTACATAACCTCTCTGAACTGCCTTCATTTTACCATCGCAAGATGCTAAAAGAAAACAAAAAAGCTTTAGCCTGACACTATTTAGCAAAAACATTTACTAAAATGACCCTGGCAACAATTTTAGTTATGACTAAATGATAATATGTAATTATGAGATGTCCTTCAAACAGTTTCAGCTTCAAAATCTTTCTATCATTTTGTATAATTTCTGTTTGTGATAACAGTGGTGGCTAATAGCAAGTTAGCATACCTTTATTGTAGCAACATACTTGTAACTATGATGTTTTATCAGAAACTATGGTTGTCAATACATTATTGTAAGGAAACTCTTTTAAGCAATGATGTCAATGAAAAAGAAGTGTGCTTAATGTACTGAATGTGCACTTTAAATGTACTTCAAATCTTAAATGTATAACTTTTAAGAAGTGCACTAATAATGTCAAATTAAAAGTTTTTCTTTAAGTACATATAAATC
Organism: Megalobrama amblycephala; assembly: GCF_018812025.1. Classification (NCBI taxonomy): domain Eukaryota; kingdom Metazoa; phylum Chordata; class Actinopteri; order Cypriniformes; family Xenocyprididae; genus Megalobrama; species Megalobrama amblycephala. The sequence continues at coordinate 30,535,987 of NC_063067.1, forward strand.
ATTGTTTTAATAAAGTTTTGCTGTGCTATAAATAAGTACACTGGTTTTAATGTGTTTACTAACATAGGCCTACTCGAGTACTTGTAAAGTACTTGATTATTATTATTGTAGATGGGTATTTTAATTGTAGTGTGGCATTCAATATTACAATTAAAGTTATATAATATAAAGCTACAATTAAATATTATCTTTTTAGCTGTGTAGTAGTTTGTGAGCAGCAAGTATCGTGAGCAGAAGGTGTTGAAGGGGTTAAGCATGTGTCTGTGCAGAAAGCGAGGGAGTCGACATCCTGGCAAGCGCCAGTTTACACAGATGGAGCCGCTCTCTGAATAAACCACAAAAAATTCCTTTCCCTGTCCAACTTAGCACTTCTCCAAGAGAGGACATGATCGTCTCCTCGTTCTCTCTCGCTCCGACTACACACAACACGAGCAGCAGGCCAGGTCAGACGAGCCTCGATGGTGCCTGTATATCATCCCCTTCACATGGCCCATGTGTGCCTAGAAAAAAGCAAAAAGACCAGAGACATGGAACAACAAGAACAACGCTGTCTCTCTTCAATTCTGAACATACAAAAAAGTAAAAGTCTGAATGAGAGAGTTTTACTCTGTACTTGTGTTTTTGGGTGTACTTTCCACAGGTCATCCAGCGGACTTGTCAACAGACACACTCCAGACAGTGGACTTTGCTTCTTAGAGTAATCCATTGAAGGAGCAATGAAAATCTTTGAGAATGTACAATGAAATTGTTTTGTTAGCGCTTCATTATAGTTAAAGTGATAGTTCACCCAAAAATTAAAATTCTGTCATTAATTACTCAGCCTCATGTTGTTCCAAACCCCTAAGACTTTCATTCGTCTTTGTAACACAAATTAAGATATTTTTGATGAAATCTGAGAGCTTTCTGTCCTTCCATAGACAGCTAAGCAACTACCATTTTGAAACTTCAAAAAGTTCATAAAGAGATCATAAAACTAATCCATATGAATTGAGTGATTTAGTCCAAATTTTCAGAAGAGACATGATCACTTTATATGATGAAAAGATTGAATTTAGACTTTTATTCATATGTATAAACATCCACCAACTTACACATCAGATATGGTAAACAGAAGCTCAGGCATGTTCACTTGATATGCGCAGCACATTTGAGCTTCCGCAAGAGTTTTTTTCTCGCGAGTCAAGCAGGTCCGGTTGAGCTTCTGTTAATGTTCACTGATCAATGTTATATGTGAATAAAAGCCTAAATTAAATCTGTTCATCATGTAAAGCGATCAAGTCTCTTCAGAAAATTTGGACTACGCCGCTCAGTTTATATGGATTATTTTTACGATCTCTTTATGAACTTTTTAAAGTGTCAAAGTGATAGTTACGTACTGTAGCTGTCTAGCTTTCATCAAATATATCTGCATTTGTGTTCCAAAGATGAACATGTTACATGCTTGGAATGACATGAGGGTGAGTAATTAATGACAGAATTTTCATTTTTAGGTGAACTAACCCTTTAAATGTTGACCCGTGTCTTATATTATGTCATTTATTCACAAGTGGAAAGGGTGTATCAGTCACACTGAGTTGTAAAGTTTCATTCATATGACTCATGTCAGGGCTTCAATGCACCTTTCCACACAAAGGTCGTATGCCACTTTGACCTCCACATGAAGAGCAATGTGGATAGCGTCATGGAGAGGGCAATTTTACGAGACTGCTAAGTAACAAAAAAACGGGAAGTAAAGGGAACACACAGTAAACAGTACAAGTAGTGAACGCAAAACATGTATTTGAACTTAAAACAGAAAAAAAGGTCCTTCTCTGATTTTCATGCAGATATGTCATGTGAATTGGCCAGTTGTCATTGACTGGGCTTTACAATTTCAGAGTCAAAGTCAAAATTTTTATAAGTTGACATGTAGTTGCAAAGTTACTTATAGTCAGTAGAATGTCTGTTGGGGAGCATCAAAATAAAGTGTCAGCAGAAATTAAGCAGACAGTCTACTAATGCTCTAATGACTGCTAGTTGACATGCAGTTGCAAAGTTACAACAAAATGTATTTTTACACTTACATTTTCAGCATTTACTGGCAAAATATACAGTATGACTTTGTACCTGGTTAAACCACTGTTATGCGCTAAAACCCGTTGGTGCTCTTTGGAAAATGGTTGTTGTTCTCCTGGTTGTCCCACTTACTGGCTTTGAAAGAGACAGGATTTGTGTTCACCCTGTATATTGAATCCAGATTCTAGAGTTCTGATCTGAGCTGTGTTAGACTACTGTGTGCTGTTGTAAAATAAAGAGGTGCCACAGGCCTGTAAAAACAGCAGGAAAAAAGAAGAGGGAGGTTGAGTGTGTGTATGTGTGTGTAAGAGAGAGAGAGAGAGAGAGAGAGAGAGAGAATACTTCTGTGTTGGGCTCCTAATGAAGCACTGTCATCATTAGAGAATCAGGAGGAGGTCGATAGACGGAGAGAAACTGGGGGGTTGGGGTGTTGGAGACAGCTAGGCTTGAGAGGGTGGGGAAAATGGGTAAAAGAAAGTTGTTCAGAGTGGATTATTTTTATATGTTCAGGGGAGTGGTGTGTGGTGGACTTCTGAAGTGAGGAGCCCACTCTATGTGTTTGGTTTCAGTCCAATGTAAATTCATGTTCCATTTGATGTTGGATGTTTCCTGCAGAAAGACATATTAAGTTAAATTTAACTTACAAGAAGCAACCATTACTATAACAACATTTTTTTTTTTTTGTATGTTTATATTATATTATTATATGCTTTATATTATATTAAAACATACTATTTATTAAAACTTAAAACCCATGTCTCATCACGCTTATTGGTGTTCAAGATATATTTCTCATTATGGATGCTGAAAACCACTTGTTTTCTTAATATTTTGCTGGAAATTGGGATACGCTGCAATTCAAAAGTTAAAAAATGCATTAAACTTATCAAACGTGTCAATTTATAATGTTACAAAAGAATTCTGTTTTGAATAAACTCTGTTGTTTTAAACTTTCTATTTATCAAAGAATCTTGAAATATAAAGCAGAACCATTATTAAGGCTTGTACACACCGGGACGAATATCGCACGCGATTATCGCCGACGTTTAAAGCCCTCGTGACTAAACAAGGAGCGCTAATGTGAGTGTGCACACCGACATGAAAAACGCCAGATATAAAAGTGTCATTTTTTAAAAAACGTCTCTGGTTCGTTTTTCTGGTTTGACGCGGCGCATTAAAAACTGTCCGACCAATGAGATTGACACTTTTGTTCACGTGCATGGAGCTTCTGAAGTTATAGTAAAACACAACTTGGTGGCGCTCAAGTACAAAACGGTCTTACCAAGCACACATTGATACCAAGACGACTAGAGGAAGTAAGTAGACGAGGAAGACCCCTACAAACTATCCCTGCATCTCAATCAGCTCCCTAGCTTCTTAGCTTCCTAGGTTGTGTAAATGAATGTGGCGACTCCCTGATCAGTGCCCTGACTACTGAACTAGGAAGCTGATTGAGACACGCTATGGGTGCTCTGCCAGTTCTTGGCCACACCAATAGATGTGTATTATTTCTGTATTTTTACTGTTTTTTTTTTTTTTTTCTTTTACATTCAAGAAATATAGTTGAGAATGTCTATTTCATAAATATGTTTATTTGCACTACCGTTCACTCGCACTACTGTCATTGTGACTTATTTGCACTACCGTTTCTGACTACCATCTCTCATGTCATATATATGCCATATATGCCATTTTATATCTGCATTTTTTATCTTCTATCTTCTACCGCACTACCATTAAGCACAAGCGCCATATACTGGCAGGGAGTGAATTTGCATGTTCACTTTGTGCATCGCCAATGAAAATCGATTGGTATGAACACAAAAAACGTCTCGAAAAACACTGACGATAAGCGCGTGTGATATTCGTCCCGGTGTGTACATGCCTTTAATCAGACTGTCTTCCAAAAAAAAAAGACCCTATAGATCGTTTTTCAAGCACCTTATTACGACCTATATTTACGTTTTAAAGTCATGCGTCCTCTGGCTGGCGTAAACATAATGACAGTGTCGTGTTACGTCTGTCGTCGTGAAATGACGTATAACCATCATTACCAATCAAAATGCGTGTTCATTTAAATGCAATGTGTGGACTTTTTACACCATTTGTCCTATTTCCATTTGGCAAAACTCTTTTTTTTTTTTATTAACGACTACTCCTAATATACATGCATATACGTGCATATACGCTTTATGAGCACATTCGTTCCTTGGGATCGAACCCACAATCGCATGATCACATGATTGCATATTGTTGTATATTGCAATACTTTACCATTTGAGCTACACGAAACCTGAAATACAATGCAGATAAAATGGTACAATGCTTTAAAATGAAAGTGTCCTGTTGTTGATTGGGGCCCAACTTTAGTAAACGCTCCTATGGGTCGTATTTCAGGGAAGTGACAAACAACCTATATGGGTGTATTGGTTGGAGAACGTGTTGTTATTAATACATGAGCACTATTAATAATTGATGTATACTGTCCCCTACACTGTCCTTATTTATCAAATCTTACTCAGTATTGCGATAAATAGACATTAGACATTAATATAGAGTTGTTCCCCCTTTGCAGCTATTATGGCTACCACTCCTCTGGAAAGGATTTATATAATATTTTAGAGTGTTTCTCTGGGAATTTTTGCCCATTCATCCAGTAGAGCATTTGTGAGATCAGGCGCTGATGTTGGATGATAAGGCCTGGCTCGCATTCTCCTTTCCATTTCATCCCAAAGGTGTTGGATGGAGTTTAGGCCAGGGCTCTGTGTGGGCCAGTAAGTTCTTCCACACCAAACTCATCCAACCATGTCTTTATGGACCTTGCTTTGTGCAATGGAACACAGTCATGCTGGAATAGAAAAGGGCCTTCCACAAACTTTTCCCACAAAGTTGGAAGTATAGCATTGTCCAAAATGTCTATTTCCCTTTGCTTTAAGTAAGGGACCTAGCGCAACCCCTAAAAAACAAGCCTCATATCATTATCCCTCCTCCACCAAATTTTATATTTGGCACAATGCAGTCAGACAGGTAATTCTCCTGGCATCCGCCAGACTCGCCCATCAGACTGCCAGACAGAGAAGTGTGATTCGTCACTCCACAGAACAAGTTTCTGCTGCTCCAGAGTCATGGTGGCATGCTTTACACCACTCCATCCAAAGCTTGGCGCTGTACTTGGTGATATGAGGCTGCTCGCAGCTGCTCGGCCATGGAAATCCATTCCATGAGACTCCTGCCGCACAGCTGATATTAACGTCAGTGGAAGTTTGGAGCTCTTCAGCAATGGAATCATCAGAGAGTTGGCGACTTTTACACACCATGCGCCTCAGCACTCAGTGACCCTGCTCTGTGACTTCCTAAATGCTTCTACTTTCCAGTAATTTTTAAAGCTGACCATGAAATATCTAGCAGGGATGAAATTTCATGAACTGACTTATTGCAATGGTGGCATCCCTTCACTGTATCACACTTAAATTCACTGAACTCTTCAAAACATTTTTTTTTCCTTCCACAGATGTTTGTAAATGCAGGCTTCATGGCTATGTACTTGACTTTATTCTCCATATGGACAGTATAGGGTCTGTGTCTAAACAGAAAAAAGACAGTCTGTACATGAGCCAAATACCTGCAGTGTTGTCACTGAGCGAGCATTAAGTCAGACACATACAGTATATGATTGCCTACAGTATATGACACACACACACAGACACACACTTACTATCCCCTGAAGCACAGAAGACTTTCACCATGTGCAGCTCTCCCATTTCCCCTTTATAACAGCGATCTGAAGAGGCATGTTATGACTGCTGTTTCATGCTCTGCACACCTACTGGCATTTCCTGTGCTCAAAAAATAAAGACATTCTACAGTGATTAGCCACATTTATAGCAGAATATAGTCCAGCATTAAGAGTTTTTTTATTAATCATGTAGTTTCTGCACACTAGAATAGTTGTCCTTATCAAGGGATCCATGTGTCAAAAATGTAGAAACCACATAGATGGACACATCAAATCATTTTAGATCAGCTTAACATACTGCATCAGTATCCATCAACACTTTTCAGTAGTTGATTTGAATGAAAGTTCTCACATTACCAAACTCAACACAGCTTTAAGTTTGAAAAAACTGGAATAACATGATGGTGAGCAAATGTATTTTAATGTATCTTATCGTTCCGACCTTTAAATCAAGCAGCGACAGGCATCTGATCCTGATCATATACGAATTAACCAATTCCCCTTTTGACCCTCTCAAGGGCTCTCATGGGATCCCATTGCACTCGGCGTGACATGTTACACACTCTCTGCCACTCCAGAAAGCCCCTCTGTGCAAACAGATGTTTTTAGAATAGTGAGTGTGCTTAAAAAAATGAAAGCAGTAAGTATATACCCTTCTGACAGTACTGTATGGAGTGTGTTAAACATTACTGCATGTCATTGCAGAGATTGCTGTTATGCGTGTAGAGGTTTTTTTTTTTTTTTTTTTTTTTTTTTTTCAGTGACTGGTAACTTTTTTAATGTTCAAAACTTTCATAAAATGATGTATAGTAGCAAAACAAACAAACAAACAAAAAACAAACAAACAATGCTTTCATTAAAGGCAGGGTAGGTAAGAAATTTTGTTCCAAATTTGTTTAAACTTTCTATATATATACATGCATAATTAAAATGTAAGAACTCTGGTAAAAAGAGTATAAAAATCGAGTGACTCTAGACCGTTTAATCTGTATTAAATACAGCTCATTATTTCCATCCGGGACGAAACATAGGATTGGCTTAGGCGGCTGTCACTCTCTCGCAACCATGGCAACCACCCTTTTGCCACACATGACCTGCCCACTTGCGCGCGCACGTTTGATTTGGGGAATCCAAGAGGCACGGATCCTAGGAATACCAAAACAATGGCAGAGAAACAGCAAGCTAAATTCACAGTATCGGCCTATGCAGTTAGTGAAGGCAAACCAGGCAAAAAAGGAAGACAGTAACAGTACAAGAAAAGGCAATGAACAAAAAGTCTTTGGATAAACAAAGAAATAAAACGCGAGTTAATATCGGCGTGGCTTTCCAGCGATGGCGAGAACTGAGGGAACTCAAGGGGCTGAAAAGTGACTCCTTGATGGCTTTATTTCTGCTGGACAGGTAAATCTTTCTTTTTGTATTTTGATCATACATATTTTTTTGTTTATTTTTTCATGAAGCATGTGTCATTAGCACACGTAGCTGCGTAATATAGCTAACATAACATTACTTAGCGAGCCGTAGTAGAGACGATAAATAATGATAGCTATAGTGTTGAATTGTGCATAATTTTACCCTCTGTCTAAGTCTTTTACCATGTTCACCTGCAAGTTTACCTGCACGTTTTTTTCGCCTTTGTTTTGTTTTTATATTCTCTACCTATGTTTACTGATGTCTTTATCTTGTATCTGTGTGTGTCGTACACACTTTGTTGTATGTGTGTGTTATTATTTTGTGTCTGCAATGCAGTTGTGAGTTGATATTTGAGTGTATGTTACTCTGTTGATCTGTAGAACAACGTATATGTTATGAATCTTACACGAAATTCATCTTCATCACAGTGTAAATGATGGTAATGGAAAAACGTGTATCATGCAACCTGTTTTTAGCTTTGCCTTATAGATAACTAGCTCGTTAGCGAATCAAAAAATATATATTTTAAACTTTACCAATATCAATATGCTAGCTTGATAGTGAGTACTAAAATACATCTTGTTTGTTTATCTTCATAATTTTAAAGTTATTTTTATTACATGTGATTCTGACATGATGTCACTACATGCACTGTGCTCCTTCCTCTCCGCTCGTCTCAGGTAAATAATGCGTCTTCCAGCTCAGTGGTCGGAGTCACACGTTCATGCGTTTTGGGGGCGTGGCTTTGGAAGGAGCCCAGAAGGGAGGGGGTGGAGTGAATGGAAATAATGAGCTGTCTTTAAAACAGTCGTGAGAGGTCTACAGACACTCGATTTTTATACTTTCTTTTTCAGAGTACTTACATTTTAATTATGTATTGATATATAAATAAAGTTTAAACAAATTTTGAAAAAAAGTTTTTTATACATTTTTTTGCCTACCCTGCCTTTAATTACTGAAAAGAAATTAGGAGGAATGTTCATGCATCAACTAAATTCATTAATAGGCCTACATTTATTTACAATTTTATAATTTACTCACCCTCACCCTAGGTATATATGCCTTTCTTCTTTCTGATGAACACAATTGGAGTTATATTAATATCCTGAGGCATCCAATTTATAATGGCAGTGAATGGAAAATATCCATATTTAACAAGTTATAAAGAAAAATATCTATAAAAAAAATATCTATAAAAAAAAATATCCGCCTTCCGTATTCAACTTTCGAAGAAAGTGTAACTAGCGTCACGTTCGATCAGGATATTTATTAATACAACTCCGACTGTGTTTATCAGAAAGAAGAACATCATATACACCTAGGATTGTTTGAGGGTGAGTAAAGCTTGGGCTAATTCTAATTTCAAAGTGAACTAATCTTTTAAGTTCCGTCACTGTAAATGATTCTGTCATGACAGGCATCGATTAGTGTCAAAGAGTAGCAATTATGGATAACATTCCCTTTCTCTCAAGAAATTTGTCACTGTTGTTGTTATATGAATCACAGCTCAAAATCTTTAGAATACTTTTGGAACTAATGGTTCCCAACCAATCTGCTGATACGCTTATGTAAATACACTAGTTTGGGGTCAGTAAGATTTTATTTATTTATTTTATTTTATTTTTTACTTTTCTGAAAGAAATAAATCCTTTTATTCAGCAAGGATGGATTCAATTGATGAAAAGTGACAGTAAAGACATTTGCATTGCTACAAACAATTTCTGTTTTAAATAAATTATGCTACTTTGTTCTTTCTATTTATCAAAGAATCTTGACAACACAAAATCGCAGTCTACAGAAAAATATGAGGCAGTAATCACAAATCAGTATATTGAATGATGCATAACATTATGACCACCTTCCTAATATTGTGTTGTTCCCCATTTTGCTGCCAAAACAGCCCTGACCCGTCTAGGCATGGACTCCACTAGACCTGAAGGTGTGCTGTGGTATCTGACACCAAGATGTTAGCAGCAGATCCTTTGAGTCCTGTAAGTTGTGAGGTGGGCTCCATGGATTGGACTTCTTTGTTCAGCACATCCCACAGATGCTCAATTGGATTAGGATCTAGGGAATTTGGAGGCCAAGTCAACACCTCAAAGTCATTGTTGTGCTCCTCAAACCATTCATGAAGCATTTTTGCTTTGTGGCAGGGCGTATTATCCTGCTAAAAGAGGCCACAGACACTAGGGAATACCATTTCCATGAAAGGGTGTACTTGGTCTGCAACAGTGCTTAGGTTGGTAGTACGTGTCAAAGTAACATCCACATAAATGGCAGGACCCAAGGTTTCCCAGCAGAACATTGCCCAAAGCGTCACACTGCCTCTGCCGGCTTGTCTTCTTCCCATAGTGCATCCTGGTGCCATGTGTTCCCCAGGTAAGCGATGCACACACGCCCGGCCATCCACGTGATGTAAAAGAAACTGTGATTCATCAGACCAGGCCACCTTCTTCCATTGCTCCGTGGTCCAGTTCTGATGCTCACATGTCCACTATTGGCACTTTCGGCGGTGGACAGGGGTCAGCATGGACACCCTGACTGGTCTGCAGCTATGCAGCCCAATATGCAACAAACTGTAATTCACTGTGTATTCTGACATCGTTCTATCAGAACCAGCATTACCTTCTTGAGCAATTTGAGCTACAGTAGCTCGTCTGTTGGATCGGACCACACGGCCAGCCTTCGCTCCTCCACGTGCATCAATGAGCCTTGGCCGCCCATGACCCTGACGCCGCTTCATTACTGTTCCTTCCTCTGGACCACTTTTGAGAGATACTGACCACTGCAGACCGGGAACCCCCCACAAAAGCTGCAGTTTTGGAGATGCTCTGACCCAGTCGTCTAACCATCACAATTCTGGCCCGTCAAACTCGCTCAAATCCTTACACTTATCGGTGTACATCTAAAACATCAGAAGCTGGTTACATTTGAGAAGCTCTGAGAATTACAGCTCATGCTTTTGCTAATTCTGTTACCACAGACAAATGTGACTGAGCAAAAACGAAACAGTAAAGACCGCAGGGAATGGCATGATCAGGAAGAAATTGTGAATTAATGATTAACATCTGAAATAAGAGTATCCAATCCCACTGTAGAGGAAGTCACTGATATTTGAAGAGCAGCTGAAGCAGCCAAAACACAGGTGCAGACCGTCTGAGATCAAGGCAAAGATGTGCATGCCATGTAAAAGAGGCCCAGACATACAAAGCAAAACAAGAAACCTGGAAACAGCCAGTCAACAAAAATAGAATGTGATGCAGATGCAGAAAATGAGAAAAATATAATGTCCAGCATATGGAGATGATACATGTGGTCAACGCAGAGGGAAAAAGCTGTTCAGCAGCTTTTGAACATTGATCTTTTGATAATCATTAGAATGAAAGGTTGGATCACCTACATTGACACTGAATGTTATCTGAGGTGGTATTAGTTGACTTGTCAATGACATAAACACAACAGCACAATGTGATCATGGGAAAAGAGCTGAAGAGCACTGAGATCTTATAGGATCTTACTCAAAGTGAGTACAGTCAGGTTAAAAGGCCATGAGAGCTTTGGCCAAGGAGCAACACCTGGACTCAAACAGCAGGGCAGTGTCACCTACTGTAGCTATAATAAGATTCCAACTAGGACTGGGACGGTATGACATTACAATGTGAGGTCACGTGATTTTGCCACATAACAAATGTTCCTGGATCAATATATTTTGTTGATCCTGGAACAACATTCCTGTCCAAAAATGTAGTCCTATCCCTGCCCCTAAACCTAACTCTACCCATAAGTTATCCCTAAATGGGGGAAATGATAGGTGTATAACGCTGATGTTGAAGCACCTAACCCTGGTTGTAAGCCTAAACTTGACAAACTTTAAACTAGTCCCTCAAATCTGAATATTTGATGAACTTGAAATCACGTTCACCGTATAGGTGACATTAAAAACATGTCACATCATTTAATACAGTGGTAGATTTGTAGTTTATTTGAGCTTCTATTAAAGGGTTAGTTCACCCAAAATGAAGATCGGTCATTAATTACTCATCCTCATGTCGTTCCACACCCGTAAGGTCTTTGTTCGTCTTCAGAAAACAAATTAAGATATTTTTCATAAAATCTGATGGCTCAGTGAGGCCTCCATTGACAGCAAGACAGTGAACACTTTCAATGCCCAGAAAGCTACTAAAGATGTATTTAAAACAGTTCATGTGACTACAGTGGTTCAACCTTAATGTTATGAAGCGACGAGAATACTTTTTGTGCACAAAAAAAAAAAAAAAAAAAAAAGACTTTATTCAACAGTATCTAGTGATGGGCGATTTCAAAACACTGCTTCATGATGCTTTGAAGTTTTACGAACCTTTTGTTTCGAATCAGTGGTTCGGAGCGTGAATCAAACTGCCAAAGTCACACCCCCCAGTGGTGAACCACTGAAATTTCGAAACACTTATGACCTAACAAAGCCTTGTTTACTGAAATCATGTGACTTTGGCAGTTTGATACATGCTCTGAACCACTGATTCAAAACTAAAGATTCATAAAGCTACCCACACAGCAAAAGCACTCCGCGGCTTCCGGAACGTATCCGCGAACGGACCCGTATCGGCGTCCACTTGCGCGCAGTGACGGATCCGCAACGAGGCGGATTTCGGACCCGCCGTGGCTCCGCGCTCATCCGCCTCACATCCACGATTAAAACCTTACCTCCGCGGCGGGTCCATTTAGGACCCTGCAAATTGATACAACCGTTACACTAAAGGCGCGTGCGCGTGATGACATGGGTCTGCTCGTGCTGATTCTGAATTTATGGAGTCGCCCGGAGACACTGATCCTTGGGCGGCGCCAAAACGAATGTAAGTCAGAGGTTTGGCGACTTGAATGTGGTCCACTAGGAGCTCCTCTGTGTGGGATGAACTTCATGAAGCAGTGTTTTGAAAACGCCCATCACTAGAAATTGTTGAATAAAGTCATTATTTAGTTTTTTTGGTGCACAAAAAGTATTCTTGTTGCTTCATAACATTAAGGTTGAACCACTGTAGTCACATGAACTGTTTTAAATACATCATGAGTAGCTTTCTGGGCATCAGAGGTGTTAATTGTCCTGCTGGCTATGGAGGCCTCACTGAGCCATCGGATTTCATCAAAAATATCTTAATTTGTGTTACGAAGATGTACAAATCTCTTACAGGTGTAGAACGACATGAGGATGAGTAATTAATGACAGAATTTTCATTTTTGGTTGAACTAACCCTTTAACAGAAGCTCAAATAATGCAAATCTACCACTGTACTAAATGATGTGACATGTTTTTACTGATTAATTACTCACCCTCACGTCACATTACACCCATAAGACCTTCATTCTTCTTCAGAACACAAATTAAGATATTTTTGATAAAATATGTGACTGCACTTAATTTTATGAAGTGACGAGAATACTTTTTGTGCGCAAAAACAGAACAAAAATAATGACTTTTTTCAACAATCTCTTCTCTTGCCTGTCACTTTTTTTGCACTGATGTCAGTCAAGAAAACACATATATTTACAATGAACTGTTTTCAGCTCTTATGGACTTTAGCAGGTCCTTGGTCAGGTACTCTTTCAATCACCTCATCATCTCCATTAGAACACTTGTCAGGCATCAATAGTAACACTTTGGACCACTGAGGAGGCCAATGGGGAAGGTGAAGTTCATCCTCACCCCAATCATCATTTATTTCAACAAAAAAGGTTTCTTCTCCAAAGGAAGATTAACCAGAGAATCATGTTTCAAATTTCTGGGTGGTGGAGAAAGAATATCCGCCAGCGAAAAATGAATGTGGACAGAAACTCGTCAACTCCAACTAGACAGCTGACATTATAAAATTTGGAGAAATAAACCAAGATCATTTTTCACTGTCAGTCTCTGGTTGCTCTAGGGTAAGTGTAGTAAAAAAAATTAATATTGACTTTGTGGATAAAAGTGTTTGCTAAATGATGAATAACCAGAATAACCAGGTTTGATCCTGATGCTTGAGGCAATGATTTGGTAAAGAAATCAGGCATCTGTTGTTTGAACCAGTGGGTAGTGCACAAATGTGTTACTTAAAAGCCTTTGGCTTATGAAGACACGAGTGTCAGGATGCTACACTATCCTATAAATAAGGCAAAAACACTTTAAATTCAAAGAATAATAAGTCCAGTTGGGAGCATAGAACTTCAGGTCTCGTTATAGAGCACTTCTTCACTTTAAACACAAAACTACGTGTCTTGCTTTTACAAATAGTCATTTATCAAAGTACTGAATTAATTCAATTTGGCAAAACTTTCACTTTAATAATTTTCATTTCACGGTCTTTTGCAGCATGTTGACTTTAAAGGGAGGGCTGCTCAGGGTTCAGGTTTTGGATAATGGGTCAAATTGCAGGCCCATATCTACATTCTACACTCTGTACAGTATGTGTGTTTAATGTTTCTCCACAGCTTTAACCGCACACATGTACACATACTCATGTAGAGAGCAGGGCCACTGAGACGCCAGCAGCTGTTACTTGTTATCATACTGGAATTCATTGTCAAATTACACACACACGCTCTCTTTTGCACTTCTCTCTTTTTTCTCTCTCTCTCTCTTTTTTTTAAATGCACCTCTTCACCCCTTCAGTCCATAATGTCTCCACAAGTTATTTTGGTGTGGGTTTTCTGTGATATCTTTCCACGAACTGTGGAAAGAAACTTTCTTATATGTGCACATGTAGCATTATGGAAACACACAGACACTAATAGTCTGAATGGAAAGCAATATGTGTGGCGAATGGTAAGAGTTTTGGTGGTTTCATAATTAGACAGAAACTATGACTATCATCCCTCAGCTAATGCTTGTAAAGGTGTATCCAAAATGTTTCCTAGATGCAGTTTTTTGTAAAAGGTTATGAGTCACAATATTTATACATTATTTATTTGACTTTCTGACACTGCACATTCAGTTTAATCAGTTTAAATGAATCATGCGTGTTTTGGGGAAGCGACTGAATTATTTGAACTAGTTAAACTACAGTCAAGTTCATTTTTTTTTTTTTTTTTAAGTAGTTAGACTACACCACAAGCTACAAGCAAAAAGTAGCTAAATACATCAAAAGTTACTTAACCCATTTGTACCCATTTGCATAGTCATGTTAATAGTGTCCTATGTGAACATGTTTTGCATTTATTTTAACCAGGTTTCTTTTTCTTTCTTTTTCTTTTTTCTCTTGAAAATCATATTTGAATGTGCGACAACTACAGTTGCTGGTGGGCAAATATGCTGTATGCACCTCTTCAATGTAAAATTTAAATAGGAGGAGAACATTTGGCATCTAACTCAAAATAATTGCTTTCAACAGATCAATCTTTATTCATAAACAGATTTATTGTGTATAAAAGTCGAAGAACATTTGATGTGAACCCCAAAAGGCTGCATGTAGGCCTATCTCTTGAATATGAAAACACAACAAACAACAAATCCATTTGTCTTAAAGTGGTGATACATAGTGCAGAACAAAGTGCAGCCATTAAGTTGCCCCAACGGGCATTGTGTTTCAAAAAGTTAAACGAAAATAAATAAATAAAAACAAATAAATAGAATGAAGAAAAAATTACACAGGACATGGGGGTGGGACAGTAGAGCTGTGGGAAGATTGCATGCTCTCTCATCTCCTCCTTTTGACAGATATATTAATTTTATTCTATTTATAGAGATGTCAGTTAAAGGGTGAAGTTACACTCTAAAAAATGGTGGGTTAAAAACAACCCAAAAAGTTGGGTTGAAAATGGACAAACCCAGCAATTGGGTTGTTTTAATGGTGGCAGGATCAGCAAAGGACCTCGAGACGGGAATCGAACTCCGGTCACCATGAACGCATTTGCGCCATATGTTGGAAAACTAACATATAGTTTAAATAAAACTGCCCAGCACGTTGGGCAAACATTTAACCCAACCATTGGGTTAAAACAAACCAATTGCTGGGTTTTTCCATTTTCAACCCAACTTGGGTTGTTTTAACCCATTATTTTTTAGAGTGTATTTATTAACCTATCCACAGTACACCCCATTTCCCCATGATATATGTACTTACAAGTAATTTGCCCACTGGCAACTATAGTTGCCGCTTGGACTTTTGACTAAGTATGTATATATATGTATATATATATATATGTGTGTGTGTGTGTTAACAAAAAAATATGTATTAGTAACATGAAAATTACGTTTCTTTGGGAGGGTTTGTCTTCGCCATCCTTCCTGGAAGTAGGGGTAGGAAGTTGACAGCCTCATGTGACAGGAAGGAAGTGAATACTTTTTTTTTTTGTTCTTGAAATCCTTTATTTGGTTGTTTTCTTGCATGTCATTGAGACATAAAACATGGATGACATCTTGAAAAATACTTACAAAAGGAAAATTACAGCTATACACTGCGGCAACTATAGTTGCCGGTGGGCTAAAATGGGTTAAGGGGGAATCTATATTTTTATTGAAGATGCACCAATGTATCGGCCAACAATCGGTATTGGCCAATAAAAGCTATTATTATCACTATTGGCCATCGGCCAATTGTTTAAAAACAGCCGATGATCAGGGCCGATTATATCCTGTCAATCAAAAATGTCAGACTGTAACTCATATTGTGTGTGAAGAAAATCTCTCTTGTGTTGCATTTAGTTAATGCGACAATAACTCATTAAAAGTTAAAAAAATAGTGAATATATCTTGAAAAATATGCATGAACATCAAAAGGTATGCTGAAAGATACAATACAACTTACCAGAATTTATCACGTCTCATGTAATCACTTTATTTGTGTTTCAACTCTGGAAAGATGTCAATAAAACAGCTTGTGAACAATATCAAGTCACATAACATCACATTTACCTCATGAATGTTTTCCAGTATTCACAATTCCTTAGTTAGCTATATATTCTATGTGCAAGTTAGTTTCATTCAAACATTTCAATTTTTAATTGAGTGAATTGTTAAATCTGAAAATAAATAGCAGCTGAATATAATAGCTCTGTTGTTAATTGTAACCTTTAATATTATAGTGTACTTAATGAGAGGGTTCCCTGTATAGTTTGCAGGATTATTTGGGGGAGATTTTTTTTTTTTTCCATAAGAAAAATCAAACTATCAGAATCGACATTGGCTGATATCATTCTGAATATCAGTATAATTCGGCTATCAGTATCGGCAGAGAAATTTAGTATCAGTGCATCTCTAATTTTTATGTATAAAAAAAGAACTACCCACTGATATAATTTTGAATTCAATTAAAGTGACCACTTTAATTTGAAATGTTCTTCATACGTGTCATATAGCCATATATATTGCCATATAGATTGTGCTTCTTAAAGGGTTAGTCCACCCAAAAATGAAAATTATGTCATTAATGACTCACCCTCATGTCGTTCCAAACCCGTAAGACCTCCGTTAATCTTCGGAACACAGTTTAAGATATTTTAGATTTAGTCCGAGAGCTTTCTGTCCCTCCATTGAAAATGTGTGTACGGTATACTGTCCATGTCCAGAAAGGTAATAAAAACATCATCAAAGTAGTCCATGTGACATCAGTGGGTTAGTTAGAAGTTTTTGAAGCATCGAAAATACATTTTGGTCCAAAAATAACAAAAACTACGACTTTATTCAGCATTGTATTCTCTTCCGGGTCTGTTGTCAATCCGGGTTCACGACTCCACAGTGACGCTGCTGACGTAAGACGCTGCTGACGTGTTATCCGGTGCGCCCGAGCTTCATTTACAGTCTGAGGGAGACACACGCTGTATTCAAGCTATTCTATATTGTTTGTATTTTGGTATTGCTATATTTTTTAAAATGGTGCGTAAGTGTGCATGTCACGGATGTCCTAATCTCCAAAAACAACGACGTAAAAGTGCATTACCAACGCCGACAGATGAAAGGATTCAATGGAATCAATTCAATGGAATCAATTCAATGGAAAGGATTCCGGAAAATAAGACAATGCTGAATAAAGTCGTAGTTTTTGTTATTTTTGGACCAAAATGTATTTTCGATGCTTCAAAAACTTCTAACTAACCCACTGATGTCACATGGACTACTTTGATGATGTTTTTATTACCTTTCTGGACATGGACAGTATACCGTACATACATTTTCAATGGAGGGACAGAAAGCTCTCGGACTAAATCTAAAATATCTTAAACTGTGTTCCGAAGATGAAAGGAGGTCTTACAGGTTTGGAACGAGTCATTAATGACATATTTTTCATTTTTGTGTGAACTAACCCTTTAAGAAAGACTTGACTCTCAGATGATTTTAAATAAAGTTTGCTGTTAGCATGTTGCTAAGCTAACAACGTAATACTCTAAATCGCATATTGTCTGAGTATTTACATGTCATGAGAAAGAACTTAGCAACCATTAAAAAAATATGTTCTGTATAATAAAATTAGTCAGACATACAGTCATGTTGTCATTGTCATGTGACTAATGTTGTCTGCTGTATCACTTCACTGTCATTGGCTGCATCCGAAATCGCATACTTCCCTACTATATAGTAGGTGAAAACAGTGGTATGTGACAAAAGAAGTATATCCAAATTCACAATACTTGTAACAGAGGAGGCAAAAAGTACCTTGATGACTTCTTCCAGCGAGAGTCTGAAGTGTGCATCTGATGGACACTTTACTATCTCATGATGCCACGGGAGAGAATTTGTGAATGGCAGTGAAGCGAGTGGTAGGTCACATGATAATGACAACATGGAGAATGTTACATGTCCAGATTACATTCATACTACATGCATTCATACTATATAGTGCATACTTTTTCAGCGGTCGAGAAGCAAATACTTATTCGAAATAAGTACATATGCGAAAAACTATGTGATTTCGGATGCAGCCCTTCACAACTCTTCTCCCATGACCTCATGGGATAGTAAAGTGTCCAGTTGATGTACACTTCAGAATCTCACCAGAAGTAGTAGGTCAGTACTTTTTTCGCATAATGTTTTATAAATACTAAATTCAGACATGCTATGCTTTTCATTTTTTGACTATATACTGAAGTAGAGAAGATTGTAAGCAGATGCAACGTAAGAATACAAGGCAAGAATAAAAATACATAGAACACACAAATAGTGTGTTAAATAGTTCATTTTTATTAGATTGCATTGTTTTTTATAGATACATTTCAGTACTGATTTTTTAGTTGTGTAGTCAACATTTTTCACTTCATCCACTAATAGATTTCATCGAAATGCATTCTGTGAATACTTTCTCCACAACATGCGATGCTGCCGCAAAATTTGATCTTATCATGCTGCTTACCTATTTTAACATGCAATGACATAATCAGCTTGTCATCTGAAAATCCACTTTGCTTCCCAATAATAGTAATTGTATTTTGGGGGGCAATAATGGCTCTCAATAATGGTCTTCTTCAAGGTTTTGACCCACTGGGGTGTGATTGGATGGATGGAGATGTAGTGGGATAGGAAGGTTGGGGTAAGGGTTGGGTTAGGTCGGAATGGAAGGAGCCTGTCAGTGGGGTTCCTGGAGGTCTCGTCTAGACTGCGTAATGAAGGTGGTTTGAGGCTGATCCAGCCTGCAGAGCTGCTTTCCTGAAGAATTCCTCTACCTCAGTCAGGAAAGGAGCCGACGCCACACATGAGTACTTTGAGGTAAACCAAAGTCTTTTCACTCAATCACTTAAGATTTATTCTTTCATTTTCAATGTGTCTATAAACAAAGAAATAAGCCCTCATGTGCAGCATAAGTTTGTATGTGGATGATCATTGTAGAATGTTAGTCAGAGTAAATTACCCTTACACGGTGGATTATTCCTTGAGTATTTAGAATACTCACATGCATGCCATCTGTTAGCAATTCTAGCCAGCCAGAGGTTCGACTGGGGTAAACCACCACAGTAAAAATGTACAACAGGATAGGCCCACCTGCGACAGATACCCACAGTTCCTCTTTGGTTAAGAGCCAATCAGAGGCCTGTTCTGATACCAGATTTCCATTTTCTCCATGTGGTGGTCCATATTTAATTTAAACTTCAGTGCTTTACAAGCTTAGAAATGACAAACAGAACACATAAACATGGCCATATGTTCTGACAACCTATCAGAAACACATGCAACCATCCCATTTAAAACTCTAAATCCCTGAATAATAATGTTACATCAGCAAATGTCGTTGCATTGAGAATATCTGCAATCTGGGGGAGTAACTAACTAAAGCAACAAAACTAACTACATTTTCCAGTAGGCTGACAGTAGCTCAGGTTTTTTTCAGAACTGCAAAACTTTATATTTACAAGCTAGCATTTCAAAAGAGTAGTGGTGACAAAATGCTACATTGCAGATTTTTATATAAGATCATACTGTGCATGCAAATACAGTAAATACAGTAGTAGCAGAGAATCACTTCATTTAGACAAGTACATGAAACTGGTTCATAAAAGATTTATTCAAGGCCTATATTTTTGTCCTATTGTCGCTAAATATTTAGAAATATACTGCTATTTTTCACATTGCTTTTGACCCACTTTTATAAATGAGGAGGTTTTCTAGTTTTATTTAGTGAATTTATTGTAAATTTACATGTTTAAGCTAAATGTATGCAGTATGTTTTAAAAATATATAGTTTAAATGTTTTAATGTAGCAAACTGTATGCATTTTGCAGAAGAACATTGGGTAACATTTTAGAATACTGTTCCATTATTAATGAATAATTACACGGGAACAAATGAGTAATACAATATTAACATTCTATTAACTATTATTAACTAACAAGAAACTCTGATTATCAAATTAGTAAGTAATAGTGCTCAGTTGAGTAAGGTTAGCTAATCAGTAATATTTTTTCATACCTCCCAGAGGACTACTATGAACTACTGTGGTTCATAATTAATGAGAGTAAAGCACAATGTTTAATTAATTCTAAAGTCAGAAGCAATTACTATCCAAAACCTTACAAAAACCTCCAAAGCTTACAATGAGTTCAGTCAATACTAGGGAGTTATTGATTAGCTAATAGTGAACTACCTGCTATTACTGTGCTATTACTAATTCATTAAACTGAGTTTCTTGATAGTTAATAGCAGTTACTAGAATGTTAATATTGTGTTGGTCATTTGTTCCTGTGTAGGTATCCATTAATGATGGAACAGTATTCTAAAAAGTGTTACCGAACATTGTTTTGGTTATGCTTCGGCTCTGCGTGACTGTGCAGATGAATATGGTTATCCTACACTCACTACTAAGCTTAAGAGAATTAACCAGTTTAGATAGAAAGGATCTCAAGCTGACTAGCTGAAGATGTTACTGTAGCTATACCCATTAATAGACACAGTACGTCCTTAAAAAATAAATTCCAGCTTACCTCTACAACAACCATAATGAAATTAAACTTCACGATAGATAATGCTTTACAATGAACTCTGTTAAAGAGCTACATATGGGAATTTATCTGTTAAAAAAATACTGTACTCACCTGGTGAGCAATAAAAAAGCTATCATGTCTGCATCGTTTTTAAAACATTTCAAATCCCTCAGTTTTCGACATCTCCGAAAAGCTAAACCAGTGTTGATTCTGGTTTTATTATGAGCGCTGTCTCGTTCACTTATAATAGCTTACCACAGTGAATCAGGGTATGACAAAAATACATTTTGGAAGAAGGACTGATTATGTATTGACTCATTATTTAAATTTTGTTAATTTTGAACAAAAAAGTGACTAGTTGTGTAGTAAACAATGAGTAAGGAATAATTGACTTAGAAAATAATGCACACCCGAGGTGGTAATGCTGCCAAGACGCGAAACAGAGTTATTTTCTAATAATTCAACAGCCCGGAGTCAATTATTTTGCTTATACTACGGTTACCACACCTCAAGACACTGTTCAGATGTTGTATTTCATTACATTAGTCAGGTTTTTGTCCTTAAAACACTCTTGTGTGTGGGACTAATTTCTTATCTCATCCCAAGCCTCCGTTGCTAATTCCAAAATGTCATTTCAGAACTAGTAATGGAGGCTTGAGCCATTGATAGCAGGTTATTAATGCAGTTGAGAGAGAGAGAGAGTAAGCATATGTGAATTAGCCTACCAGAGTCTGTGCGTCTCTCACGGCAGCAGTGTCTCTACTAATAGCTAATCTGTAAGTTTATCTACCTCAAAAACCACACAGTTATTACCTCGCTGGTGAGAAATGTCATGTGGTTTTTAAGTAGCTAAACTATTTTACTGATTAATTTGTCAGAGCAGAGCAGACAACACATTTCTGTGCAAGTGTGTGTTCCTACAGTATGTGTGTGCATTTGAGTGAATTTAAGTGAGAGAGAGAGAGAGAGCAGGAGAAAGAGAGTATGCGCTTTCAGGACATAATAAAATGTATTTTGTGGCAAAAACCATGACGACAATTTGTCGTTTTCATCCTATAGTTGACTATATTTATTTGCTTGGACAGTGTCATTGTGGGTTTTGCTTCTTTTGCGGTTGTAGGCTGTAAGGACCTTTGAAATATCTGAAATCATTTGGCGAATTGATATGGAACTGTATTGCAGTCAAGACCTGCCTAGAACTTACTTTAGCCGTGCGTTTCCCTGAAAATAATTGCACATCTTAGAACGTTTGTCAAACAGTTAGATTTGAGCACTCAACAGTGTGGTATAACTGTAGTTTAACTATGTTACTGTGTTATTCTAAGTAGCTTGTACAGTTTCAAAGTAGCTTCCACAACACTGCCGACCTGTACATTTTTATTCACCTCCAGTTGTTTTGACATGAGGTTGTGAAAGGCACTATAGTGTCAAAGTCATATTATGATAGACATCTGTGCTCCCACAAGAAACAATTAGGATCCATTTGAGTGGCTTTAAGCCATATCTGAAGTGCTTCCTGAAGTGGACTTTATATTTTCCTTATGAGACCTGCATTCAAAACTTGTTACCAACCTAAAACCTTACAGCACGTTTCCACTGAGTCTACGTAGCAAACACTCTTGCCACTGTAGAAAACAGTCATTCAAACAGACAATCACCCCTGAAGGGAAATAGAAAGAAAGTGAGCGAGAGAGAAACAGAAGCTGTTTAGGAGGCTCACGGTCTGTTATTGCACCACATTGACTCAACATCTCGATGGTATTTAAGAGAGGTGATTTTCCCTCAGTTCTGCAGGCTAACATTGCAAGTATCTGACAGCTGTAGAGGGTGTGCGGTTACACAACAGAGCGTATACACACACAATATCTGAGTAAATACTCCACAGGCACAACAAATACCCTAAAGACTCTCCAGGGAAGCATTCAGCAAGCACTTAGCAAAACAACACCATAAGGGGGGAAAACAATAACCAACAGACAGAAACCAGCTACACAGAACAGACGAAAGTATTTCATTATCATATAATAGGTTTGAAATAATTCCATCATCACGCAATTCATGCTAACAAGAATTCAATGAATGCAGTTACAGCGTAGCTTCTTGCACAGCTGAAGTGTATAATGAATAAGTGTGGTCAGTAATGTAAAACGCAGAGTTCTCAGCTGCTGGTCCATAGTTTGACTGCTTCAACAGGCAGCAGCATGTGTGGTTTTCACTTGTAGGCCCAAAAATATGGCATACAACAGTAAGCAGAAGTGTTGAATGGTGCACTCCTTCTTGATAGGCAACATAATTGTTACCATCAATGTAGTTATGATAGGATGGTTGAGCTGTTGAGTGGTGGTCAACAGTAAAGTATTGTTAGGAGCTATTTTTCTAAGAGTTGCTTATGATACATATTTTTATTCATATTAGAGTATCTGACAGCTTAGCTAACATGCTGCCGACATCAATTATCTATAAATTAACTATTGTAACAAAGTTGAAGAGCATCTAAAATATGAGGTTACATTTCAGTTAGTATGCTGTGTATGTAGACAGCTGACCATTAGCAACCATTAGCTCTTTTTCTATATTTTTTATTTTTGTGGTGACATTTACCTGTGCTTTATTCCACACATTTATCTACTTCTGGAATTCCTTCCCCCATACATGTATACACAGATATATTCATAATGTATCTTCAACATGGGGTGTAACAAATTTGCAAGTTCCACAGTTGCTTCGAGAGCCCCACATGTTAATAGACCTTAAGCGTTCAACAAGAGACCTGCTCTTGTTTCTTCTGTTGGCTGTACAGCCAAATTCCCTCGATGGAGATGCAAAAAAGGATGATGTGGCTAACTTCCTCAGTTCTACATAATCTCCCCCTACACTTGCTTCTTTGTGTTATTCTTTAATTACACCATGTTTGTTTTAATGAGTAACCGCCAACCTCAACAGATGCGTACTCCTCACATTTTGAGAGTAAACGACTGCCTCTGTGATGTCTAATCATACACCAACATCCCAATCTGCACACTTCAATTCCTCTTGAAAAAATGAGGGCTCAGTCAAAGCGGAAAATGTTTGGCAGGCATTGTGAGAAAAAAAAAAAAAAAAAAAAAAAAAAAAAAAGATTGTTATAAATCCAGTCCAAAATCTATGCTGCTTCAATCCCCTGACAATGCTTAACCCTTTTAAAAACATTGTTGAGTGTAATGTAAGTCATGTCTGAATGATTGCATTTGCAAGATGAGTACACATGACGACACTACAATGATGTCATTTCAATGCAGAAAACTCCAAATTTTCTATGAACAAAGACTACAAAAATTGTGGATAGAGATGTCAGTTTACATAACATTATTGATTGTTGTTTAAATTAATGATGGATTAATAATTAACCTTGACCCCTTAAATTCGAAGCACAGGGTGCTACTTAAACTTAAAGGATTAGTTCACTTTCAAATTAAATTTTCCTGATAATTTACTCACCCCCATGTCATCCAAGATGTCCATGTACTTCTTTCTTTAGTCGAAAAGAAATTAAGGTTTTTGAAGAAAACATTCCAGGATTATTCTCCTTACAGTGGACTTCAATGGCCTCCAAACGGTTGAAGGTCAAAATTACAGTTTCAATGCAGCTTCAAAAGGCTTTAAACGATACCAGACGAGGAATAAGGGTCTTATCTAGTGAAACGATCGGTCATTTTTGAAAAAAATTTAAATGTATATGCTTTATATAAACAAATGATCACCTTCCAAGTGGTTCCACCAAAACCGCACTTTCGTATTCTTCAAAAAGCTTACGCTGTATGTCCTACGCCTTCCTTATTCTACTTACTGAAAAATGGAACTGGCGCTGCGTTCGTTCTGTAAATTGAATATGGAAGGCGTAGGACATACAGAGTAAGCTTTTGAAACCCTTTGAAGCTGCACTGAAACTGTAATTTTGACCTTCAACAGTGGAGTCCATTGAAGTCCACTGTAAGGAGAAAAATCCTGGAATGTTTTCATCAAAAACCTTAATTTATTTTCGACTGAAGAAAGAAGGACATGGACATCTTGGATGACATGGGGGTGAGTAAATTATAAGGAAAATTTTATTTGAAAGTGAACTAATTCTTTAACCACTTGCTTAACAGAACAAAGGTGTTGTTTTAAAGTTTAGAAGATTGGCTTTACAGTGAATATAAGAAATATGATAATCACTTAACAAATATTAAAGTGCTCTATTTTCATAGTGTGGAAAAATAACTGCTTTACATGAATATGTGATCTGTGTACATAACAGATAGACTTGTGTCAAATATCATTGAAAAGTCTCAACAGAATACAGCAAGCATATGTGTTTTTAGCTGGAGATATAAACTATATCAAGTATTTTTATGAAAAAGCATCACTGACGCACGTGTGAACAATATATACACATGTTGCTTTTGTGCCACATTTTTGAACAAGCCCAAACACAACATAAGACAATGCGTAGATCACGGAGTGACATGAAGCTATAGGACTTCCAGGATCTGATTGCATCATGATCATGATGCAGAGTTTTCCAATGACATTTGAAAGTTCAACCATTGGAAACTGGATCTCGGGTATAGTGGGTAGGGACGATGTATATGGACCAATCGAACACTGGCTTTAAACTTGCTTTGCAATCTAAACTTGCTTTGCAGAACAAGGTAATTAAATATGTTTTTTAATAAATGCTGACAAAACCTTTACAGTTACACAGAATATAAGATAAATATTTAATTGATGAGTTATCAATACAATATATGACCTAGGGTATGATTTTACCCCAAAATTCAACATATCTGACTGTTCTGACACAAAAGGGTAACTGCAAATCCACGTTTCGCTGCCAGGAGTCCAGTTGTTTCTGTGAATTGCAGTGGTCCATTTGCTTCTCTCTTCTGTAGACTCCACCTACGGTAACGTGGGTGTATCCGCAGTGACTCCACCTACTGTAGCGTGGGTGTATCCGCAGTGACTCTGCCTACTGTAACGTGGGTGTATCCGCAGTGACTCCGCCTACTGTAACATGGGTGTATCTGTAATGACTCCGCATACTTTGAGTAAAAGCCTAAAAGCTGCAGTAATGTGGGTGTATCCACATTGACTCCACCTACTGTAATGTGGGTGTATCTGCAGTGACTCCACCTACTGTAATGTGGGTGTATCCGCAGTGACTCCGCCTACTGTAACATGGTTGTATCTGTAGTTACATGGTGTAGTTATCTGCAGTTGTTTCTGTAAATTGCAGTGTCCATTAGCTTTCAGCAGTCTGTAAAAGATAGCTTTCTTGTTGAATATATTTGTACAGTCAATCGCACAGCTCTTTCCGATTTTAGTTGTGTTTTTTTGTTATTCACAGCATTTACGCTGAGCATCAACACTGCCACTCAGTCTTTTTGCCACTCAGTGGGTGTATCCAAAATGACTCCGCCTACTGTAACATGGGTGTATCCACAGTGACTCCACCCACTGTAACATGGGTGTATCTGTAGCGACTCCGCCTACTTTGAGTAAAAGCCTAAAAGCCGCAGTAACGTGGGTGTATCCGCATTGACTCCACCTACTGTAACGTGGGTGTATCTGTAGTGACTCCGCCTACTTTGAGTAAAAGCCTAAAAGCCGCAATAACGTGGGTGTATCCACATTGACTCCACCTACTGTAACATGGGTGTATCCGCAGTGACTCCACCTACTGTAATGTGGGTGTATCCGCAGTGACTCCTCCTACTGTAACATGGTTGTATCTGTAGTTACTCCGCCTACTGTGAATAAAAGTCTAAAAGCCACAGTGACTCCACCTACGGTAACATAGATGTATCTGCAGTGACTCCGCCTACTGTAACATAGGTGTATCTGCAGTGACTCTGCATACTGTAACGTGGGTGTATCCGCAGAAACTCCGCCTACTGTAACAACCTAATGTATCTGTAGTGACTCCACCTACTGTGAACAAAAGCCTAAAAGCCACAGTGACTCCACCTACAGTAACGTGGGTGTATCCATAGTGACTCCACCTACTGTAACATCATCCTCATATCCTCTTTTAATACATTTAGAATATGTAACTATGGCATGCTTGCTTAATTTTTCCTTGTGTGTCTGCTGCATGTGTTTTACACATGGTCCTCAACACTACGCACTCTAATCATGACCTTGCTTAATCCAACATCGATACGTTTTATTGATTTACTTATTATCGACAATTAATCGATTGTCAATTAATCTTTAGCATTCCTATTTGTGATAAAAGCTACAGTATGTATGTACTAATTATATAATTTGTATAAGCCTGAAAATAATTCTTATTTATTAACTAATTCTTGGTTTCAGACTGAACAAATTCATATGAACTGAAATCAAATACACAACTAACTAACTAAATTTTGTTAACTTTTTTTAATCTTCCTTTTGTTGCGATAGTGCTAAATAGCTTCATCTGTAGTATCTTTACTTCCAGACTCATAAGTGTAAAAGGGATGACCCTCAATAAAATTTTAGCACCAGTTCCTCAAATTCTAATATTAACTCTGCTGTGTTAAGTAACTAGAAATATAAAGTAACACTTTATTTTAGGGTCTTTTAACTAGTTGCTTATTAGCATGCATATTACTAGAATATTGACTGTTTATTACTACATATTAAGCACACATTAATGCCTTATTCTGCATGACCTTATTCTACATGACCTTATTCTACATTCTTAATCCTACCCAATACCTAAACTTAACAACTACCTTACTAACTATTAAATTCACTATGATTTTGCCCTCAATAAACTCCCAATTTACTGCTTATTGTGTTCCCTATACTAAAGTGTTACCAAATATAAGGTAAATGTAAGTCACAATAAAAACATTAGACAAAATAATAATAAAATAAAATAAAATAAAATAAAATAAAATAAAATAAAATAAACTAAAATAAAATAAAATAAAAGTCATATTTTGTAACCCATGGGGGTAACTAGATGATCCACCCATGAATAACCTGTCATCTCTTTGCTTTATTTTCATTATATCACTTTGTCTCACATGTCTTTATTTTCTCTACAGGACATTGCATCATAACTTCGATCTCTCATATTTTATCCTTGTATCTTTCAATCTAAAAATCTCACTTTTTCATTCTTACAAATATTTAACTATGGTCTTTCCTCTCATTCAGATACTGTATATGCATTTTAACTATAAATAGTCAAACTGTCATTTAGCAATATTCTAGAGCATTCACTCAACATCTTGAAGAGACTTGTCACATGTTTACAAATGAACTTATAAAATATTATATCTTGATTGAATGATTGTGAGATATAAAAGTGTTTTTCATCATGCCAAATGCTTCTGAGCACAGTGGGTAATGGTAGCATTTCCATTACTCACTCATTACTCCAACATGGTTCGTTGTGGTATGATTACCAACTGTTCCATTCATGTGTTTTTCAGCAAGTTAGCTAACCGTATTAAGAAAAGGAGATCTGGATGGAACCGTAATGTCATGATTTATTGCTGACATTAAATGCAGATTCCTTTTCCAGAATAATTTTCTGCAGTGGTATGTGCCCAGTGTAGACACAGTCTAAGTCAGAGGTGTCTAATCCTGCTCATGGAAGGCCAATGTCCCAACACACTTGTTTCTAGTAATCTTGAAAACCCTGATTAGCTGGTGTGTTTAATTGGATTGGAGTAGGATTGGACACTTCTGGTGAAGTAGTGGTGGTACGATTACATAAACCAATAATACTTAACCCTGTTCCTGGACATACAAAACCAGGGTTAAGAACTACTGACATAAAATTTTAAGGTTGTTTCAATTGAAGTGCCTCTGCAGTTGGTCACTTGATGAAGAAAGTAAGTTAAAACTCAAGCCATATCCAACAGAAAACCATTTGGATTGTCTCTACTATGTGGTGAAGGGTGAGTTGACACATCATGAATCCACAAATTCCTTGTACATGTCTCGATATTTTGAGTTCAGTTGGCCAAATTGTCTGTGATCTCCATCCATCCATTTTCCAAACCTCTTGTCCTACCTAAGGTCGCGGGTGTAGGTGATCTCATCCCTGCATGTTTCAGTGAGATCAGTTCTGGCTGGCAGTGCCAGGCCTAGTCTGAATTGGCCCAGAAATAAGGTGTAAGGAAGGAGTGTCATCCCGTTCCAAACAATGACAACATGAAGTTGGCAGAATAGTTGAGCAAGTAAATACCATATTGAGGTTGTGAGCATACGGCAGAGGGTGTTTACACATGCATGCCTACATAAACGCCCATAAATACAAATGCACATGCATTCAACTGTGCATTCAAGCACAGGCACAGTTTTGGTGTGAAAAAAAAAAATACTCCGAAGGGGTTACGAAAAGCACCCTATTAGGATCTTGGAAATCAATTGCTCTTCCATGCTTGAGCTCTATATTTACACTTAACCATTGATTGGCTTCCAAGACTGTAACCCGACTTTATAAAACCACCAAAGTGACTTCACGCCACTCTTGAGACGGATTTGTTTTGAGCTCTGTACTCCGAGTGAATTGTTTGCCCTCAACTCCCGAACAGAAGCAGGTCCAAACATCTGGAGCTCATCAGCACTTTGAAAACAAATCGCTGCTACTAGTCCCGGAACTATTGCCACCGAACTCACTACGTTAAACAAACCGTCCTCTGTCTCAGAGTGTGTAAAGATCAGGGGATGTACATACAGAAAGATGAGAGATACTGTTCTGAAGCCAAACATATCAAACAGTTTTGAGGCTGGGGCTGTGTGTTAAAAGCATATGAGGGGATTCATTTGCACTCAGTGGAACTGAACAGAATCAACTATTTCTAAAACAACAATCCAGGCTCCAGGTCTGGTCCAAAAATGACTTTCAAGCACTGTTATGTGCCTGGGGCAGAATGCAGGTTAATGCCAGCACAGGGCACCACAAGCTATAGCACAATGCACCATTGTGCCCACTTCAACTGGCTCCCAACCAGATCATTTGAGAGGTGATACAGAGGGAAGATAGTGAGGAGAACAATTATTCGTGACTGAATAGAATGTACTTTGACAAACAATATGTACAAAATTCCACATGCAATCTCTCTCACACACTCTCACATCTCTGAACCCCTGCTTGGGAAGTGTCCTTGGCTTGTTGTTGTTTTTCACGGTGAATCCCAAAGTCCGCCCACACTGCCCACCATGCAGAGACCTTCTGTTCCACCACAAGCTGCCCACTGCAATACAACACACACACATAGATCTACCTCATATACCCCTTAACATTCACATGCATGTGTTGACAATTACCCAGGTGAAAAAAAGTACACTTCTGTAATATACGTAAAAGTGCTCTATTTTTGTGCACTAATTTTGTACTTAATAAACTAAAAGTTCTTCTTTATTACTACTTGAGATCATCTTAAGAACATCTAAGTGTGCTCAACTGTGCTATTTTGAGACAGTATGAAATATAAACTTAAATGTGCTTTTAATATACTATCTCTGTATTTAAAAAATATATTTAGCTACCACTTGTAGTACACTATGGGTTCAAATGTACAATAAGTACAATTAAGAACAAAATTAGTGCACAAAAATATTAGAAAATATTAGTGCACGAAAATAGAGCACTTTAAGTATATTATAGAAATGTACTTTTTTTTTTCACCTGGGTATTCAAAGCATGTAAATTCGTCCTGTGAACTAAATTTTGCCACACCAGGCAAAATCAGTAAATGTTGCATTATTTTTAGTCAAGTCATGTCAAATTACCTTTTTTATATAACACTTTTTACAATGCAGATTGTTTCAAATTTCAAATTAATTTAGTGCATTTCATCTATATATATTCATCTATATAATATCGAATAGTAGGTGTACCCAACTAAGCAAGCCAGAGGTGACAGTGGCAAGAAACCCAAACTCCATTACGTGACAGAATGGAGAAAAAACTTTGGGAGATATCAGGCTCAGTCGTGGGGCCAGTTCTCCTCTAGCCAACAAACGAAAGCTGTAAGATTATGATTCATGTAGTGTCAAAATTCAGAAGTCAGATTGGGATCTTGGAGTATTCAAAATATTTAATCCAGTTCCATCTGGTTGAAGATCGAATTCAACATTCTTCTTATGATGTAACAAGCACATTGGATGTTATGGGAGGTGTTCCCCTGTTCCGACTGACCTAATTTATGCACCCTAGCAGTGATTTGAAAAATAGAAATTGATAATTTGTTATGTGTATGCTAAGTTAAAGAGATTTTACTCTAGATTTAAACTGACAGAGTGTGTCTGTTTCTCAAACAATGCTAGATGCAGAGTTTAGGTGCTAAATAGGAAAAGGATCTACCGCCTGCAGATGATTTTGATATTCTATATTCTATAGGTATTTAGGATGCAACTAGTTTAGCCTAGAGAAACCAGTATAGGTGACCAGTAGTTGATGCAGATGAAACAGTCATCTGATGGTTAACTGGTGGTTTTGCTGGTTTAAAAATTTGAATGCTTACAGATTTTTGCAATTGTTGGACACTTTGATGATTGTCCATTGCTTAAGTCAAATAAGCAATAGAGGCTAACAGACCCAGTTATCTAGGTCTGTTTTTAAATTTTCAGCAACTGCTTTTGGGATTTTTGTAAAATCTCTTGCCGTCAAAACCACTGATTCCCCAATCTCGTTCTCCTTCTCCTCCTCCCTTCTCGATTTTCTCCCTCTGTCTACATGCAGACAGCGGCTGATATCCTGTTCTGACCGCAGTCGACACCGCTCCATAACTCCACCCTGCAGACGGATACATACATGCAGCATGACTGGAAGTGAAAGAAGGAACTTCCTGCCTCTTCCTCTGCACAGCGGGTTTGGTCACTCATGTGAGTGATGTGTTCTCAAGGGTGGATATGTGTGTATGCTGAATTTAGAGGACAGTAGGTTACGGTTACCATGGAAAAAAGTCATCCACTCAGTCTAGTAACAACCGGCTTTGGTCTGCCTTGAAATTGTATCATGTGCCTCTGATCAGGACGATACCAGTTCTGTCCTTGAAGTGTGTGCATTTTTATTGTCTTGAAATGTCCACTGCCCTAATGCAACCAAGTTGGGAAAATCGAAATGGTTTGTCCTGGATTAATTGGAGAACAAATGGAGATCTTTGCTCAAGTGTCTACTTAAGTGTTTTTCTTCTGAGAAACAGACCCTAGTAATCTAGTAATAAATAGTAAAAATAAAGACCCTAGTAATTTCCTCTGGAAACATTTGGTTTTTAACATACATCAGATATGGGTTTTGCTTTACTTGTTGTATATTTGCTCTTTTTCTCTTAATTAAATCTCTCCAACAAATTCTCCAATAATCTACTATTCCTCCACTGGTACCCTCACATGCTCGGCAGCAAAGGCACTTTCCACGGGCATAACCTTACGCTGTCTGCAGGGGTATGGATAGCTGCCCGTTTAGCTGTTTTCCTACCAGCCACCACACACACATTGTCTAGGACTTCTGTACTGCAGGCAAGCTAATGCGAATTTCCAAATGCACACATATATTGAGATTTACCAATATGACCCTCTAGCTTTACAAATCAAACATCTGTTCTGTTGTGTAATGTTTTGTGGTTACTGTCATGACCCTCCGCTCTAAACCCCTTCCCCATTTGTCATTTCTGAATTGTCATTTTTTCCACTGTTGGAGATGGAGAAACACTCCAGCACTCTCACCCTAAGTCGTGACAAAACTGCAACACTTCTAGTCTATGAGAACAATCTTACACAAATCTGCTGAACCATTTTTCCACAGAAACAATGAACTAGTCTCGGGATTTCGTAACACTTCATAACCATTTCTTCCATGTCCATGTGAGTCAGCTGAAAAAAAGGGAAGCGACTATAAACTGATGAGGAGAAGAAGGTGAGGAGAGAACAAAGCGACAAAAAGGAGAGTGAGATGTGTAAGAATGTGAAGACAGAGACAGACAATGAAGTCTCAGACTTGATTCTGATGTTGATTCTTTTTAATAACACCCCAGTGGGGGGTGAACTGTCTCTTTAAAGGGACTATTATGAGCTTTTCTGAACTGATTACACAAACATGTAACTTTCTATCCTGAAATTCAAAAGTCTGGCTCATCATCACATGTCCAATGCTTTATGAAACACAAGGAACACTCAATGTAAAACTCAATAAGTTCAGAATACTCAAACCATTTGAGGAAGCTTAGTCTCAAAACATTTAAACTAACTATTTTTTATTTTTTTTTAAGTTGGTAGGACTTAATTTGGACTGAGAGTCGTGGAAGCGCAGCAAGGCCAGTGTTGTGCACAGGTGTCTCTCATTAACAGTCACATCACCGGCATCCCTTTGCTCCCACATTTGTCAGCCTCGCCCCACTAATCAAAATGTTAATTAGATACAGTTCATTTACATAAACATCACATTCAGATCTTGGTTAAATGTTAGATAGCAAATAACAAATGCTATTATAACTATCAAAGAGACTGTCATTATATACTTGCATGTATATAATCAAACAACATAGTATATGTATATGTGTATATGTGGTCTTAAAAGTTTTGCAGCCCATCCTCAAGACTCACCACAATGGTAACCCTACAAATCTAACATAACAGAACCCCCTGTAAATCTCAACATACACAACATTAAACACTAACTTATGTCTTCCTATGTCAATCTTGTTCAAAAACACACAAAATAACACTTAATTTCAACATTGAATTTTCTTGTACAGTCTGATGCAAAGAATGCTTGGACTGTGAAATGTGTTGCAAGTCAATCATATAAAGTTCAGCTTACTACAATCAATTTTTTTTTATATTAAGTACAATGAACTTTCATTATTATTTGAATGAAAATAACTCATTTCATTTAATTCATTTCACTGTTGGGTTTTACAGTGCCCTCAGCAATATATCATGACATCATAATCAAGAGCTGATGCACACCAGAAAAAAAAAAGAAAAAAAGAAAAAATGGAGAGATTACAAATGGAGACCTTTTTCTTATTAAATCTACTGCTTTTTATCACTAAATAATGACCTCAGTAACAATGGGCCCTATTTTAATGATCTAAGTGCATGGTCTGAAGCGCACAGCACAAGTGCACTTAGTGCGTGTCTGAATCCACTTTTGTTAGTTTAACAACGGAAAAAATGGTTGGCATGCCTGGTGCATGGTCTAAAAGGGTTGTACCTATTCTCTTAATGAGTAATGGGTGTGTTTTTTGCATAACATGCAATAAACCGAGTCTCATCTCCCATTCCCTTTAAAAGCCAGTTGTGTTTGCGCCATGGCGGATTCGCTATTTACATGGCCGAATTCGCTAGCGGAAAAAATTGTGCGCATTCTGCACCCGCATATAGGCGCATATTACTAACGCACCCTTTAATTAACAAAACAAAAATATATAAATATTGCGCCATTGACTTTAGGCCAGGTTTTTGTTGGTCAATGGCGCAGTCTATTTCAGTTGCCTCAAAATAGCAATGCGCCAACAATGAGCCTGAACACACCTTGTTTTCAGACCAGCACGCCCATGGGAGCACAAATGTGCGTGCAAATGCATTTGCTATTTACGTGAAACCTGAAATGATAACTGCGTCGGGCTAAAACTAGCAAAAAACATTTGCATCACGCCTGGCGCCGCATTGCGTCATGTGTATGATAGGGCCCAATGTCTCAAAGTCGCATATCTCAGTATTAACTTAGTTGCTTCAAATAATTTTATACTCTACATTACTCTACTCTACTCTAGGCTTGTAACTTATTGACAATTTGTATCTTCCTTTATTATTCTAAGACATTTTTGGAAGATCAGGTTGATACTTAAAGGTGCCATCGAACGTTTTTTTTCCAAGATGTAATATAAGTCTAAGGTGTCCCCTGAATGTGTCTTTGAAGTTTCAGCTCAAAATACCCCATAGATTTTTTTTTAATTATTTTTTTTAACTGCCTATTTTGGGGCATAATTAGAAATGCGCCGATTTAGGCTGCGCCCCTTTAATTGCTCGCGCTTCCACCCCCTCCCAAGCTTCGATTCATCATTGCATAAACAAAGTTCACACAGTAATACCCTCAAAATGGATCTTTCAAAGTGTTTGTATGCAGCTGCATGCATCATCGGATTATGTGAGTATTGTATTTATTTGGATGTTTACATTTGATTCTGAATGAGTTTGAGGCTATGCTCCGTGGCTAACGGCTAATGTACACTGTTGGAAAGATTTATAAAGAATGAGTTGTGTTTAGAATTTACAGACTCAAGTGTTTAATAATGAAAATAATGACGGCTCTTGTCTCCTTGAATACAGTAAGAAACGATGGTAACTTTAACCACATTGAACAGTACATTAGCAACATGCTAATGAAACATTTAGAAAGACAGTTTACAAATATCACTAAAAATATCATGATATCATGGATCATGTCAGTTATTATTGCTCCATCTGCCATTTTTCGCTATTGTTCTTGCTTGCTTACCTAGTATGATGATTTAGCTTTGCACAGATCCAGACGTTAATACTGGCTGCTCTTGTCTAATGCCTTGAACATGAGCTGGCATATGCAAATATTGGGGTCATACATATTAATGATCCTGACTGTTACGTAACAGTCGGTGTTATGTTGAGATTCGCCTGTTCTTCAGAGGTCTTTTAAACAAATGGGATTTATATACGAAGGAGGAAACAATGGTGTTTGAGACTCTCTGTATGTCATTTCCATGTACTGAACTCTTGTTATTTAACTATGCCAAGGTAAATTCAATTTTTAATTCTAGGGCACCTTTAAATGTAATGGGGGCATCTCACAAGCTATGAAAGACCAGTTACAGAGCAATGCAATTTTGCTCTTGAAAGTCTTGCTGGTTTACTTCAGACCAAAACACATCATATGCAGGTGTTGACCAATGTTGCAGAATAGCTTGCTTATTTATTTATTTATTTATTTATTTATTTATTTATTTATTTATCTATCTATCTATTTATGAGTGAGTTAGTTAGTTTGAACATGTAGTCACAACTCTTTATGTGTCATTGGCTGTAGTTAAGTGTCATGAGGTAGATTAGTTAGTAGCTCTGATTAGATTACTTCATTGTTAAGAGGAATGTATAATTCTGCAAAGTATAGTTACAACACAGAACTAAAAAAGAATGTGATGTCTTTTCCATTATTGCTGGCCTTTTTTGTGCACGTGCACAATGACTCAGTGGTTTCGCAGTAGAAACCTGCTGATGTATTTTAGTGATAAATGTTACGGAAAGCACAGTCATTCAGTTTGTTTAATATGCTTTCGTATTGCAGCACAGTGGAGAGGAAGCGACTGTGGGGAAAAGGTACAAGATTTCTACGTGGTTCCACATTGCTGCCAGTATCATGCCATGATAAATTCCAGTACTTAAGCATAATTATTTTCATGAATGTAAAAGTATCTCTGCACACAAAAACTAAGTTATATATTAATAATATGTATAAATGTTTATATATTTCAAAGTATGATTAGGTTTGGTTCAAGATTGTTTATTTAGTCTGCAAATCTTTTGGCAAGTTTTGCATAAATGACTCACAGTGGTTTAGTTCAGAATGGAATACTATCATACTGCTTTCTGTATACTATAGAGTAGTGCAGACATGCTTATGCAACAATAAACAAAAGTTTAGAAACAATTGTTAATTGTTATGGTTATTTTCGATTGATTTTCAGACTACTTTTTACTGTTTGCTGTTTGTTAAAAACAACTTATTAAATATTAATGTTATTTTTTTTTAAATATAATTATTTTATTCAGCATAAAATAGGACAAAAAATACTAAATACACCTTTTTATTTATTTATATACAGTATGTAATATATTGCATCATTGTTTTGTTGTTGTTTTTGCATTGGTGTTGTGAGAGGGAGAGAATGTGCTCAATAATCGTAAAAATGTTACAATGAATAATATCTTAATATGCAAAAATCCCTTTATTTATGCAAAGTTTCTTATTTCTTCTTTACTGGTTTTGTCCCCAGTTTTAACATATGACTTTGGTAACTTTTCATTTTTGTACAGTATTTCACAATCAGTATTTCTGACAGTAAGGGAGGTCATATTAAGTTAAACCTACTATGTATATATATATATATATATATATATATATATATATATATATATATATATATATATATATATATATATATACTATGACGTAAACCGAGAATAAGAGGTCATAGATGCAACAGTCTTCCCCCAACTCTCCTCTCCCGGTGAAGGTGGTGTAATCAAGAGTGAGCTGTAATTAGGCCATGCATGTTATTTTAAGTTTAGAGAACACAGTAATTACCCGCACAGTATCACTCCCAGAGAGTGAGAGAGAGAGAGAGAGAGACAGAGAGAGAGATGCAGATTGAGGAAAAGCAGACGAGACAGAGGGAGATCGCTGGATAGTTGATGATATAAAGAGAGCCGCAATTTGGAGAATCTTTACTGAAGAAGTAAACTTTTTTTTTACCTTGCACACACACACACACAATGAGATTTGTGTGACAAACTAGAAATGAAAATGAATTCTACCAAGTTTATGAACTGACCAAATCAGTTATTCTTTCTCTTTGTGCATGTTACTTGTCTTTTCCCCATGCTTAATTTATTCTCGTTTGATAATAAAAGTCAAGAGAATCCAGGGTTTACAAATTTGTTGTAACAATTTGGCACAAAGTGAACTACATACAGAAATAGTTGATTTAGTCTGGTGGTAAAGAATTTGACTATTCCGAACAAAGACCAGATCTGAACCCCAGGTCTACTTCCAGCAGGATAAAGCGTCACAAAGCTCAAATCATCTCAAACTGGTCTCTTGAACATGACAAGGAGTTAACTAAACTCAAATAATCTCCACAGTGTCCAGATCTTAATCTAATAGATCAGCTT
Source organism: Megalobrama amblycephala (assembly GCF_018812025.1). NCBI lineage: Eukaryota > Metazoa > Chordata > Actinopteri > Cypriniformes > Xenocyprididae > Megalobrama > Megalobrama amblycephala. Next base: position 30,573,467 of record NC_063067.1, read on the forward strand.
TGGGATGTGCTGGAATGGGAGATTATCATCATGGATGTGCATCTGACAAATCTAGTTTAAATGGGCTTCATTAATATTGTACAAATTATGTTATAGGATTTGAAAGTCAAACATAATAAACTACTTATGTTTCTTGCATTGTTAAATGCTAAACCATGTTTAATTGCCTTGACAAGATCTTTCACATGTGTTTAATTTGACAGAAACACCAATTTCAGTTGGACAGAATGACTTCAGTTAACTTAAAAAAAAAAAAAAAGGTTGCAGTTTACCTTACTTTTTAAAGTTCATTTTATAGACACAAACACAAATATATATATATATATATATATATGTGTGTGTGTGTGTGTGTGTGTGTTTGTGTGTGTCTATAAAATATAATCTATATATTTTATAGATTATATTTTATATAATCTTTATATATATATATATATATATATATATATATGTGTGTGTTTGTGTGTGTGTGTGTGTGTGTGTCTATAAAATATAATCTATATAATTTAGTTTTGTTGTTGTTGTGTTTTTATTTATTTATTGAGGTATTTGCTCCCATTCAAACAGCTTCAGTGAGCTGTCCACAAACTGTTGCAACAGTTGAAAGCCTACAATTCTCCAGAGTTATATACAGACATCTTTAAGGTAACAAAAACAACAAAAGTATTTAATTGTAAGGGTCAGGGAGTGAATGGAAAATGGGCATGAAATTACAACTTTTTTTTTTCACCTTTGGGGGGGATATTGAAATATATTTCCTAGTGAATATTGACATTAATCAGAACATTTCACAGAGGAATCATGGGTCTCTGATGTTTGATCTCTGTGTATTTGACTTAAGAGAGATGACTAAGGGCTGTTTACATAGGGCTAACTGTTTGCAGTATGAAAGGTTTCTCTGTATTGACTGAAGGGCGCAGTGAGAGTACAGTAAATATGAGGGGCATGTTGACATAACAGAGAACAGACAGTGGCACACATCTGTCTTCATTCACTCGCAATATCTAAATTATGTCATATGCAGTCTGGCATGCATAAAGTCCTAGTGATACAACTGTGTCCCAGTGCGTGCTGTTCTGCCTGTTCTGGTCATCAATACAGTCATTAACACACATCACACAAGGTTAAAATGCATTTATATGCCTCAACTGACCTTTTTTTTTTCTTTATATTTTCTTTATACAGTCCCTCCAGGATTTCGCGGGACTTTTTTCTGATTTCTGCGGCCTAAAATGACTCATTTTGCTAAGGCATTTCTCAAAATTTGCGGCAATATTTGCGGCATTTCTTGTGTAATTTTATTTTTTTTTGTTATTTAGAGGGTTTTGTATATTTTATCAATTTTGTATATTTTATGTATCAAATATGATACAACAGGCTTTGAGGAACATTTATTTGTTCATCTATCAATCATCATTGTATGCATTTGCATTGCATTGCGTTGCGTTTTGCCCCCCACAATAAAAATGATAGAGCTTTCATCATAAAACTAAGCATATCTTCTTACCAAGACATATTGTAAGAGATATAGAGTGACACATTATATTTATATGCATTTTATGAAAATAGTCTGCTGTACTGTAACACAGATCTCATTGATTTACATTTTTATAAATAACAACTGCAGCAAACTGCAATTTTTGCTCAGTTTTGGCCTAAAATTAAAATTAAGCTGTTTTCCCCCTCCATACTCTAACCATAGCATGGGCCATAAAATCCTGGTGTATCAAATATGACAAAACATAAAACACATGCAAACTTTTTGTCTGAAGGTTAAAAAACTGTTCTGTAAAAAAAAAAAAAATATATATATATATATATATATATATATATATATATATGCTGTTTTTACAGGGGAAACCCTGGAAATATTATCGAATACATTTTCATTCAGAGTCTCCTTTACTTGTTCCGTCTTGCTCCTCGTCCATTTTGGGTCTGTTTACAGAGTGCGCGAACTTCTTTTATGCAACATACAGACACTGTTGATAAACTGAACCGATTGATGGAAACGATGTCACTCAGAGCGTGCACGCACGTGTGTGTGTGTTTGTGTGTGAGAGAGGGTTGCGCGCTTACAGCGGGAGCGGGATTGTTGCGGTGGTTGACTGACTGACAGATGAAACGCCGCAAACAGTTGTTTATCGATCGATTCAAGTTCAACGCACGTAGTGTACTTCGAAGTAGGCTTTCCTTTGGCTGAATGTACGTTGTGATTACGTCACACGACGCGTTTAGGCTTAAAATCTGCGGAAAATATGCGGCAATTTAGAAAAAATGCGAGCCCCTCCGAATTTTGCGGAGTTTGCTTGATTTTGCAGTAAATTCTGCGATCGCGGAATCGCGGAATCCTGGAGGGACTGTTTATAGTTAAACATTAGTTAATGTAGCCTAATAACTAAAATGAACTAACCATGCGCAATACATTTGATACTGTATTTACTAATCTTTGTTAATGTTAGTTAATGAAAATACAGTTGTTCATTGTTTGTTCATGTTAGTTCACAGTCCATTTACTAATGTTAACAAGATTTCAATAATGTATTAGTAAATGTTGAAAATAATATTAACAAAGATTTAGGCTATAAATGCTGTAGAAGTGCAGTTCATTATTAGTTCATGTTAACTAATGTAGCCTAGTTAAATAATGTTAACTAATAATTCTCATTGTAAAGTGTTACCATATTCTTTAAAAACAACCAATGATCAGGGCGATTATATCCTGTCAATCAAAAGGGGGCAAAAAATTATGTCGGACTACAACTCATACTGTTTGTGAAGAAAATGTCTCGTGTTGAATTTAGGGCTGTCAGAGTTAACGTGACAATAACCAATCCCTTCCAATAATCACAAAGAGCTTTGTGCTTTACAGTACTTCTGATAGGAAACAGCTTTCAAATTCTGTACATTTTATCACGAAATTCAAACAATAAATGGCATTTTGACACTCTTGAATGTGGCGTGACAGATTGATGTAGCGCTTCAGTTCAAGGTGCATCTTGGAGCGTGAGTCTTTTCTTCCACTTTAATACAAATTGTAGCATGAAAAAAAAACCATGCATGAACATCAGAAGGTATGTTGAAAGATACATTTCAACTTACCAAAATGTATCATGTCTCATTGTAATCAATCAATCAGTGGTTCAGTTGAGAAAGATGTCAATAAATCACTTAAAGTTGCATTTAGCCTACCTCAGGAAAGTTATCCAATGATCACAGTTCGTTAGTTAGATCTAAAAAAAAAACAACAGAGGAGCTTATTTACTGTTAATTATATATGTATGTTTGAATAACTTTGCTGTGAAGACAATTGTGAAAACTACCTTATATGTGCAGATGATCTGTACACAAACATTTCAATTTTTATTTAAGTGTGATTATTCTATATCTGAAAATAAATAGCAGTTGAATACAGTAGCTCTGTTTTTTTTTTTTTTTTTTTTTTTTTTTTAAAAAGGTTTTATTTAAAAAAAAAAAAAAAAAAAAAGTTTTAAACAGTTGTTAAAACTGTTTTTAAACTCTAATATTATAGTAATGTAACAAATGAGAGGGTTCCCACTATAGGTTACAGCATTAGTTGGGAGCAATTTTTTTTTCTTAAGAAAATCAAACTATCAATATCAGCAACAGCAGAGAAATTTAGTATCAGTACATCTTTCTATACTATATACATACAGGTGCTGGTCATAATTAGAATGTCATCAAAAAGTTGATTTATTTCACTAATTCCATTCAAAAAGTGAAACTTTTATATTATATTCATTCATTACACACAGACTGATATATTTCAAATGTTTATTTCTTTTCATTTTGATGATTAGAACTGATGACTAAGGAAAATCCCAAATTCAGAATCTCAGAAAATTAGAATATTACTTAAGACCAATACAAAGAAAGTATTTTTAGAAATCTTGGCCAACTGAAAAGTATGAACATGAAAAGTATGAGCATGTACAGCACTCAATACTTAGTTGGGGATCCTTTTGTCTGAATTACTGCAGCAATGTGGCGTGGCATGGAGTCGATCAGTCTGTGGCACTGCTCAGGTGTTATGAGAGCCCAGGTTGCTCTGATAGTGGCCTTCAGCTCTTCTGCATTGTTGGGTCTGGCATATCACATCTTCCTCTTCACAATACCCCATAGATTTTCTATGGGGTTAAGGTCAAGCGAGTTTGCTGGCCAGTTAAGAACAGGGATACCATGGTCCTTAAACCAGGTACTGGTAGCTTTGGCACTGTGTAGGTGTCAAGTCCTGTTGGAAAATGAAATCTGCATCTCCATAAAGTTGGTCAGCAGCAGGAAGCATGAAGTTCTCTAAAACTTCTTGGTATATGGCTGCGTTGACCTTGGACCTCAGAAAACACAGTGGATCACCAGCAGATGACATGGCACCCCAAACCATCACTGACTGTGGAAACTTTACACTGGACCTCAAGCAACGTGGATTGTGTGCCTCTCCTCTCTTCCTCCAGACTCTGGGACCCTGATTTCCAAAGGAAATGCAAAATTTACTTTCATCAGAGAACATAACTTTGGACCACTCAGCAGCAGTCCAGTCCTTTTTGTCTTTAGCCCAGGCGAGACACTTCTGACGCTGTCTGTTGTTCAAGAGTGGCTTGACACAAGGAATGTGACAGTTGAAACCCATGTCTTGCATATGTCTGTGCGTAGTGGTTCTTGAAGCACTGACTCCAGCTGCAGTCCACTCTTTGTGAATCTCCCCCACATTTTTGAATGGGTTTTGTTTCACAATCCTCTCCGGGGTGCGGTTATCCCTATTGCTTGTACACTTTTTTCTACCACATCTTTTCCTTCCCTTCGCCTCTCTATTAATGTGCTTGGACACAGAGCTCTGTGAACAGCCAGCCTCTTTTGCAATGACCTTTTGTGTCTTGCCTTCCTTGTGCAAGGTGTCAGTGGTCGTCTTTTGGACAACTGTCAAGTCAGCAGTCTTCCCCATGATTGTGTAGCCTACAGAACTAGACTGAGAGACCATTTAAAGGCATCTGCAGGTGTTTTAAGTTAATTAGCTGATTAGGTGTGGCACCAGGTGTCTTCAATATTGAACCTTTTCACAATATTCTAATTTTCGGAGATACTGAATTTGGGATTTTCCTTAGTTGTCATTTATAATCATCAAAATGAAAAGAAATAAACATTTGAAATATATCAGTCTGTGTGTAATGAATGAATATAATATACACGTTTCACTTTTTGAATGGAATTAGTGAAATAAATCAACTTTTTGATGACATTCTAATTATGACCAGCACCTGTATGTATATATATATATATATATATATATATATATATATATATATATATATATATATATATATACGTGTGTGTGTGTGTGTGTGTGTGTGTGTATCACATGTCACCAGGTTTCCCGTCAAGCCCACACAGTGATCTCACTCACCCGAGTTCTAATCACCTCCACCTGTTCCTGATCAGCACTTGTAAGCAGCTCAGCATAAAAGCACACACCTCACTCACAGTCATTGTTTGGTCACGTTTATGGACTACTTACCTGTTCTACTCACCTTGTGATGCACTTTATGTGATCCAGAGATCTTGTGAATCCTTTACCTCACTTTCTGTGTAAGACTCCCCTGGAAATCTCCTGTGTCTCTCCATTGTCTGTCTACTAAACTACATACTCATATGCAACCAGCAACAAGGTCTGTGCTCCACAGCTCTGTGTTCCCAATGCCTTCTCCATTCTGGTAAAGAACAAGAGACTCAGTTATATAAGTATCCATCATCTGCAAACTCTAAATAGTCTACATTACTCACCTGTCTGCCTCCATTTTACGAACCTGTCAATAAAACTCTGCTGCTTAGAATCAGGTTAGAACCTACAGGAATTAATATATATTTTACTATATGTTTCACTTTTAGAAGTTTATTACGATATTAATACAGTGGACACGTTGGAACTCAGCACTATCTCAAAAAGAACTTGCACACAAAACAACTTTGAAAAATCATTTCATTGGTCTTAAAGAAGAAGTTCTTCATGAGAGTTCCTGTTTGTCATTTTCCCAAAAAAAAAAAAAAAAAAAATATGTTGTTCCAACTTGTATGACTTTCTTTTTTCCATGGAGTACAAAAGAAGTAGGTAACACATTGCATGTACTTACTATAGTAATAACAGTAAATGATGAATAATTGCATGCAACTAACCTAAACCAAACCTTAATCCTAACCCTAATGCTATAGTAAGTACATGTAGTTTATTAATATTACTCAGTACTTAAATCAAAAATTACACTGTAACAATGACACCTTAAAATAAAGTGTAACCAATAAATATTTTGCAGAATGTTCTGGACCCCTCTCCCTCCCACCCCATATAGACATAGTTCTCAAATCTTATTCCTGTTCACTTATTATCAAATGTAGAACCTTAAGATCACCTTAAGTATTTTTCTCACACAAAGTTACAGTATAATATGTTTTCAGAACACCGATTTTAATTATACCTTCATGAAGCTTTTTTGTCTTTTTTTTTTTAGGCTTGACAGCACCATTTACTCCCATTTTATAGAATTATTGATGAACATGAGTAAATAATAACAGAATAATTTGCTGAACTAATGCCTTAATTCTCTCTGTATTTCTGGCTGTACATCAAGTTTGGTTCTGTGCAGAAATATCTTGTGTGTGGTAAGGTGGACTAACAGACTGCTGAAATATGAGACTTAAAAATTGTGTAGATGTGAGGGAACCGGCTCCACGATGCCCTGCTAATCGAACAAGAACACAGTGTTCTCAAACAACAGAAATACACTGCTAACGTTTCTTTCAAGCAAACAGGATGCAGCAGCTATGGGGCAAGTAAGTGAAGATTTCATTCAAAAAAGGTCAAAGCTTGTATTTTAAAGGGTTAGTTCACCCAAAAATGCAAATTCTGTCATTAATTACTCACCCTCATGTCGTTCCACACCCGTAAGACCTTCGTTCATCTTCAAAACACAAATTAAGGTATTTTTGATGAAATCCAATGGCTCATTTGGGTCTCTATTGCCAGCAAGAAAATGAACACTTTCATTGCCCAGTAAGGTACTAAAGACATATTTAAAACAGTTCATGTGACCACAGTGGTTCAACCTTAATGTTATGAAGCGACAAGAATAATTTTTATGCACCAAAAAACAAATTAACAACTTTATTCAACAATATCTAGTGATGGGCGATTTCAAAACATGCCTTAATGAAGCTTCGAAGCTTTGCGGAATTTTTTTTTTTCGAATCAGTGGTTTGGAGCGTGTATCAAACTGCCAAAGTCACGTGATTTCAGTAAATGAGGTTTCTTTATATCATAAGTGTTTTGAAATTTTAATTGTTCACCACTAGGGGACATGACTTTGGCAGTTTGATACTCGCTCCGAACCACTGATTCGAAACAAAAGATTTGTAAAGCTTCGAAGCTTCATGAAGCAGTGTTTTGAAATCGCCAATCATTAGATATTGTTGAATAAAGTCATTATTTATTTTTATTTATTTTTTTTTGATGCACAAAAAGTATTCTCGTCGCTTCATAACATTAAGGTTGAACCACTGTTCACATGAACTGTTTTAAATATGTCTTTCGTAGCTTTCTGGGCATTTGAAAGTGTTAATTATCTTGCTGGCAATAGAGGCCCCATTGAGCCATCGGATTTTATGAAAAATCTTAATTTGTGTTCTGAAGATGAACGAAGGTCTTACAGGTGTGGAACAACATGAGGGTGAGTAATTAATGACAGAATTTGCATTTTTGGGTGAACTAACCCTTTAAGGGATCTGTTTGTGAAAATAAAGTTAAAATGTATCAAATTTAACATTATCAATGTTTCATTATAAATACTAGTTGGAAATCATGTGATTAATTATAATTATTGTATTCTGTTGACAGCAATATAGTTTTATGTTAGAAATAAATTTGTCAGTTTAATAGAAAGTATACTTTTTTTTTTTTTTTTTCCAGATATTCTGCACACATATTTCACAGGAGTGTTTAAGAAAAGGGGGTCTTGCACAAGGAGATCATCATATGTGGAATCCATGACATAAAAAAGCTATGCTTGTTGCTCTCCACACTGCATTTATGGGTATGCATGTGAAGGAAGGGAAAAACCAAGAGAGAGAAAGAGGGAAACATATAGAAGGATTTAACATGTCATTCATCTGTAACTAAACCCTTTCTGTAAATACAGAAACATTTACCTCACCACAGGGCCACTTTAGAATAATCTCTGTACTTTTTAGTCATGTTTTTTCCAAGTCACATTTGTGACGAAGTGGAAATCCAAGTTACTGCATCTGGAGACGAGGCCACAGGCATTATAATTGTTTAAAAAACGAAATCGTCTTTTGATCATCATCTTTTCAGCGTTGACTGTGCCACACTCATTCTCAGGCATGCTAAGCCATACATTAGCTCTAGTTTTGTAGGCAACCAGCATGAAGTTTTGAAACCAGGGCACTACAGTAGCGTCATGTTTTCCCCAGGGAGAAGCCCATCACGATCCCCTGGGAGCATGTGCGTGTGGATATAATTATCCTGCGCCAATAAAATGTAACAACAGCCTAACCTTGTTCAATGTCTCACCTTGTGCGGCCACACCCTCCAATAAAAAGCATTTGAATATAAAGAGTGCTAGCTGGAGAATGTGCTTAGCTGTGCCTCCTAAGCAAAATCTCAGAATAACTGCTATCAGGACTCCTCTTACTGCCACAGCTAAGGGGCTAACCTTGCCTTAAATATCCCTTGCATTTAATTCATATCCCCCCCACAACATACTGTGCTATTGATCCTGACTTTGTCTTTTATAGCACCTATGTGACCTCTAGAGGGGTCGGAGTCACCGACATCAACCTGCAAACTTATAAAACTGGCCGGAGTTCAAGGAGAGCTCATGTTTACGTTAGCCAGTGGGCCGAAAGAAACGGTTATACAAATATATATCAGTTCTTTCTCTGAGACAGCAATGTGGCAGAATTTTTTGTTGTTGTTGTGTTATGGCACTTCTAAGGGGTGAATAAAATTAGACATCTGAGCGATGAACCTGCACAAACTTTAAATAAAGCCTGGAACACACCAAGCTGACTGTCGTCCGTCGGGCAGTTTTTGTTCGTCGGCCGACTAAGTTTTCTGTGTGTTCCTCACCGTTGGTTGAAGTTGGTCCTCATCTGCTTTTTTATCGGCTGATTCGACATGTTGAATCGGCATCGGAGTTCGTCGGTCATTTGGGCCATCTGATCGTTCTGTTCAGCTACTGCCACCTGCTGGTACAGAAAGGCATTTCTTCTTACACAAGCACAGAACGTACGTGATACTTGGCCGTCGGGTGTTGAGCGTCGGTTTGGTGTGTCAACTTTGGACCCAGGCGCTGACGACGTGAGCCAACCCCGCAGTCTGCTTTCGTCATCACTAGTTCATCGGCGTCGGCTTGATGTGTTCCGGGCTGAACACTACATAACTAGTGTTATTTATACACTGCACAGTTCCTGATTTTTCAAGTTATTTCACATAACATAACTCCAGCCACAAATTTATTGCCATCTCTTACACTTCAAATTTAATAAATTTATGAACACATACAAATATAATGTTATGTTCCTTATGTCTTGTCAAGACTTTTGTTGTATTTCCTGTTTCTAGTGCCATGTTTGTAGTTCGTTGTAGTTTTATTGATTAGTGTTGATTGTTCCCAGGTTTGTCTTGTTAGCTTGTTACCCAGTGTTTATATGTTCATGGTCGGTTATTGTCCTTCCATGGATGTTGTGTGTAGTAGTTTTCCGTTTTATCTCGGTGTTCCTTGGTTGTTACTTTCTTATATCATTAAATAAACCTGCATTTATATCCTTCTCTCCTGGGCTTTTTAGTCTGCCTATCACCATATTTGTCATAATTTCAAACTTTTTCATGACTTTTCCAGTCCTTCACAATTAGATACTGTATAAGGTTTTTTATTTATTTATTTATTTATTTTTAATAAATCACTGCAATGAGATTGTACTAAATGCAGTCATTATTTTACTCACCCTTAAGTCATTCTAAACCTGGATTTCTTTCCTCACAATAAATTTCTGCACAAAATATTCACTGGTCATTCTCATACAACTAATCCATAGCGTTACGTTATCAGGGCAAGGGCTGTCAAACTCCAGAAAGCACCAAAAGTAACCGTTGTCCATATGACTCACAACTAATGCCTCTTAGAGTCGCCATGAAATCAAAATTCTTATTTTTTATGGAATATTGAAGTATTTATTATTGTCGCTGCTCTTGCAGCAACATCTCTTGCAGAGACATCTCTTCTCTTCTCTGATGACGTTTACTGGCGCGAGGGCGGGGCGATCTGTCACTCACATGAGATCCACCAATAGCAAACCACAACCATCCAATCAATTCCCCATGGACAATATCAAGCCCCACCCAATGTATGTTAGATTTGATAGGGTCTGTGTTAACTTGATATCTGTAAAAATGTCTTATACTATTGTCATACTTATAATATTTTTTATAATATAGAAATAACTAACATTATATTAAAATAAATTTATTATACTTTTTTTTTTTTTTCTTCAAAGTCAAACTTACCAGTTGTTGTCTTAAACAGGTGCAATGTTTCAAACCAAAAAAAAAAAAAAAAAAAAAAAAAACCTTCCTTCCATGCAAATCTGAGGCCACATCCGAATATGCATACTTTTTTGTAGCATAATGTGTTGCATGGTTAGGACTAGGTAGTAGCTGTCTATCTGTTTCAGTGTAATCTAAATCCATACGACACTGACATCTAAATTTCAAGTCCAACATCAGTGACAACATGAATTTTAATATTACCATGTGTGTTGCCAGGCTATCTGTGGTCCACAGGAAAGAAAATGCACAAAGAGTTGCTCTTTCCAGTACTCATCTAACACTTAATATGTGGTGCTGTGCTCGTGGTTCGAGCTCTGGGCTGCAAGCCGAAAGGTTGTGGGTTTCGAAGCTTAGAAGTGGGAATGAGCCAAACATTGGACAGTTACTGAAGTCAAAATCTGGTTTTACCAATAATTTACACTAACAAATGGCATTTGAACACAAGAATGGAGGACACAAGTTGGCCTACTTTGGTTCAAAGGCACTGTGACCTTTTCAGTACTGTATTTGAGAGCAAAGTATGACTGCTACTTGAGTTGCTGACTGCTACTTGAGTTGCAGCCTGCCCGCAGACCGCATGATGCGTAATGTGTCCTGAAAGGGATCGAACTGGTGAAATCCACCAAATCTATTCTGATTGGCTAGCCATTACGCAACATCTGGACATTCTGGAGGTCAAGTTTCTGTTGTGCTTGGCAAGCTATATTTAGCTATAATTATTATTATTATTTTTATTTTTTTCCAAGTAAGAACTAGTGGAGAGTTTTGCCAACATTTGTGAAGTTGAATACTGAATATTTGAAAGAAGAATTTAGTTTGAGGTACAAGTACAGGGGTGTCCTGCTCCTGGAGAGTTCATCTCCAACCCTTATTAAACACACCTGAAGCAGCTAATCAATGTCTTACTCTGCATACTTAAAAACATCCAGGCTGGTCTGCTGAGGCAAGTTGGAGCTAAATAGTGGACAGTGGTCCTCCAGGTCTGAGTTTGGACACCCCTGTATAGCTTTGATGCTTATTTGACATCAGACTAAGGCTGCATGATGTATATCGAAATTATCGAAATATTGCAAATGTACACATAAAAAAAATGCATATAGCAATGGCTTACAATAACTGAAGGATTTTAATTCTTCAAAAGATTATGAAAAGTTTTAGGTCGACACAGCAGAGAGTAGACTGGACACATGACTGTTACAGACGTGTGGCATGCTTAGTGGTATTAGGCGCAATAAGCAAAGTAGCCTACTAGGCACCTCTAGGACAGCGTGTGATTCAGTTCTCTTCCGAAGCTTATATGGCCAAACACACATAAAATTATGTTAAAATGCCCATCTTGGTAAGTATTCACGTACACATAATCAGTTATATCTTAAAGGGGACCTATTATGCAAAATTTGAACACGTATGTTTGTCCACAGTGAGTGTAAACAACCAGCCTAAAATGGTAAAAATCCAATCACTCCTTTTTTTTATAATCCCCATAAATCTCTCTGAACGAGCGATTCCAGATTTCCCCTATACTCTTTACATAAGAGTAGGGAGAATCTCCGCCCATGATTGGCAACGGAATCTGCCTTATTAGCTTAGCTCCTCCCCCGAGTGAGTTGTACACAGTCCGCCATGTTAATCTCCTTGCCAGAGCATTTAACAGCAGCATTACAAGTAAGAAATGTATTCTTATTAAAGCTACTAAAGTTTTTTAATAAAGAGCAGTGAATGATTTTCCATTTTTCTTTTGTTTGAGCAGATATCCAAGATCACAATATTGCACAGCAAACACTGGTCTAAATATTCTAATATTCACCATGTTACAGTGTAAACAGTAATAATGTCATATTTTATATTGTACTGTGTTTTATATAATGGAGCATAAAAACATCCTGGTGTCATACATAGACTATATATTTATTTAGCATTGAAAGGTTGCCTACCTGCCTATAATTCATATTTCAACATGTTTACGTTGACACAATTTAATTAATAACTTGTTAAATGTGTACAAGTTTGTGTAACGATAACACGTTAACTAATGTGAGTGGAAATCAATTACCTCAGCTGCATCAATCGCATTCTTCTTCTAATGAGGTAAATTCAAGGTTTATTCCTCACAGTGCGTCTTCCAAACTCGATGAAAAGCAGAGGAACGATGAAGCTTGATGTTTGTTTATTGTGGTCTCATAAAGATAATGAGCAGACGCGTGAGAAACTGTACCTCTCCTTGGTTTCATACGGATTATATAAACTGACATATTTGTTTTTGATATGACTTACTTAATTTAAAAGTAAACACTTCAGCTTTCTAAAGACATATCTCTCATGTCTGTGTAGCAAGTATTGGCTGAGTTTCATTTGATTTTTGAAACGCGTTTCAGAAAAAAGTTCACAGAGACTGAGGAGGCAGAAAGTGCACCCTGTTTGTTTTCTTTATTTTACAAAAGCACAAAGTTTTGTTGTTATTGTGAGTGTACACAAATAAAAGTAGACAACTAACAGTTTCGAATAATGTATAACACTTATCTGTATGATCAAAATCGACAGAGTATTTTGAGTCTCTTGTTGCACTGATAAGAAAAAAAGCGAGGTGGTCGCGTCGGCGCAACTGTGAACTCCAAGGGGTTAACAGCACATACAGAAGTCGGTACTGTATATTACGGTGCTGTCACTTTAATTTACAAATCTAATATACACATGTGATTTCTTTCCCTGCTGTTTATGTTCACAGACATAACTGACTGTGATTATGTGAACTTTGTTTGTTTTTGACATAACCTTGTGTGTATTTGACAGTTGAAGTGCAATAAGACATGTAAGAGAAGTCAGTTTAATACTCACAGGATGTGCCATTTGACATCCAGATTTCTCTGCATGTGCTTCAGATGTGTGTGCTCAGAAAACCATATATCAGAAGTTTAAACTCTTATGGCTTTAAAAAGCATGCAAATAATTTACTTTCATGATGACGAAGAACTGCAATGTGACGTGAGCGTGACCGCCATAGAGATGATAATCAAAACCAAACAGATGTTTTGTTTTTGGCAGAGTATCTGAGGCACGAGTTGTACAGGCACCAAACTCTTCAGGAAAATGAGGTGGGGAGCAGCAGCTCATTTGCATTTAAATATACATGAATAAAAACAACATGTTTTTCCTTCCACTCAAAAATTTACAACATAGTATAATAAATGATCAGTGGGTTATTTTAGCACTGAAACTTCACAGACTCATTCTGGGGACACCTGAGACTTATATTACATCTTGTTAAAAGGGACATAATAGGTCCCCTTTAAGAGCATAGTAGAGAAAGAAAGTGCAAGTGTAACAATATATTGGATCTGAGCAGCTCTTAAAGTGACAGCAGCCTAATAAACCTGCTTCTGTATGTGTGCTTGATGTTAATCAAATAACAATAGACAAAGAGAAAATCACTCACAGCTCTTGACCAAATAACTTTTGTAGCTTTAATAAGAATTACAGGTGCTGGGGTCTCATTTATAAAACTGTGCGTAGGATTCCTACTAAAAGTGTACGTACGCGCAAAAGCTAGATTCTGCGTACGCACAAAAAAATTCAGATTTATAAAACCATGCGTACACCAGAACCTGCACACAAATCCCTTTATAAATCCCAGTCAGTGGGAGATTGTGCGTATGTGCATCTCCACCCTGTCTCCTCCCCGAAATCACCATATATGGAGATTATGACGCCTAGTTTTACTATGCATAACCTCATCTGCATATCATTTCCATACATATTCCCATCCACGTGACACCATGGTTAACACAGTCAAATGTACAACACATTGGAAAATATTAGATACAGACTATAAATGCCATTTGTGCTATACACTACATTGATAAAGATCATCCAATATCCTCTTTATGTTTTAGAATAAATATATCAAAATATCCATTAAAACAAAATTGTATTAAATACTTAAGATAAAGGTTTTAGAATAGAGCTGATTCATTCATTTCCACTGGCCAAATAGTATTTTAATAGTTTTAAACAGCTCAAATCAAATGTATGCAGTTTTGCTGATAAGGTGAACATATCTTTTAGGAAGTTTATAGGCTATTTTTAGTGGAAACAGATCGGCCTACTTATTTACTGCAGTGTAATCGTCTGTCTCGGCGCGTCACTGACAAAGTATTTTAAAAAGAAAACATGCAAATCTTACCTTTTTCCTCATATTATATACTTCAAATGGTAATTGTTTGAAGATCCTTATTCACACGACATCAACACCTCATTTTTGGACCTATTCAAACTGGACAACGGACCTTTCTACCACCGAATCCAGCAGTGTCTTGCATTATATCGAAGTTAAGAGTTGCATTGATCATCGTTCTCGCTCAAATATTTTGTCATACCATCTGCAGTGTAGTTTAAAGAGGAATTATTGTGCTCCCAGCGCTCCTCACTGTCATTAAAACAGCGTGTCACTGGAAAAGTGATAGAAAGTATCACATCTCAATTCATATCACTTTTGTCTCCAGACTGTGCGTACGCACGGCTCAAAGTTTGCTTAAAGGTGCGCACATTCTCCCGTCAAGTTTGCTTTTATAGATCGCAACCTTTGCGTGGGAACTGGCGTACGCTCGTTTCCAGCCCCATTTTGTGCGTACGCACGCTTTATAAATGAGACCCCTGGTCATATAATTAGAATATCGTGAAAAAGTTCATTTTTTTTATTGTAAATTATTTTTTAAAAATGAAACTTTCATATATTCTAGATTCCCTACATGTAAAGTAAAACATTTCAAAAGTTTTTTTTTTTTTTTTTTTTTTTTAATTTTGATGATTAGAGCGTACAGCTCATGAAAGTCCAAAATCCAGTATCTCAAAATATTAGAATATTTACATTTGAGTTTCATTAAATGACCATCCCTACAGTATAAATTTCGGGTATCTCTTGTTCTTTGAAACCACACTAATGGGGAAGACTGCTGACTTGGCAATGGTCCAGGAGACAATCATTGACACCCTCCACAAAGAGAGTAAGTCGCAGATGGTCATTACTGAATGCGGTGGCTGTTTACAGAGTGATGTATCAAAGCATATTAAATGCAAAGTTGACTAGAAGGAAGAAATTGGGTAGGCAAAGGTGCACAAGCAACAGGGCATGACCACAAGCTTGAGAATACTGTCAAGTAAAGCCGATTCAAATACTTGGGAGAGCTTCACAATGAGTAGAATGAAGCCGGAGTCAGTGCATCAAGAGTCACCACACTCGGACATCTTCAGGAAAAGGACTACCAAGCCACTTCTGAAACAGAAACAACGTCAGAAGCATCTTACCTGGGCTAAGGAGAAAAAGAACTGGACAGTGAACAGTGGTCGAAAGTCCTCTTTTCAGATAAAAGTACATTTTGCATTTCATGTTGAAATCATGGTCCCAGAGTCTGAAGGAAGACCGGAGAGGCACAGAATCCAAGCTGCTTGAAGTCTAGTGGGAAGTTTCTGAAGTTAGTAATGATTTGGGGGGCCGTGACGTCTGCTGGTGTTGGTCCATTGTGTTTTATCAAGTGCAAAGTCAATGCAGCCATCTTCCAGGAGATTTTGGAGCACTTTATGCTTCCATCTGCTGACAAGCTTTATGGAGATGCTGATTTCCTTTTCCAGCAGGACTTTAGCACCTTCCAAGTGGTTTGCTGACCATGATATTACTGTGCTTTATTGGCCAGCCAACATGCCTGACCCCTGAATCTATGGGATATTTTCAAGAGAAAGATGAGAAACAGTCGATCCAACAATATACAGATGATCTGAAGGCTCAATAGTGCCTCAGCAGTGCCACAGGCTGATCACTTCCATGCCACACTTCACTGATGCTGTAATTTGTGCTAGGAGCAAGTCATTTGCTGTAATATGTGCTGCCGACCAAGTATTGAGTGTAAAAATGAACATACTTTAAAAGAACTTGAACTTTTCTGTTTTGAAAATCCATTTTTTTGATTGATCTTAGGAAATATTCTAATATTTTGAGATACTGGATTTTGGACTTTCATGAGCTGTACGCTCTAATCATCAAAATTAAAAAAAAAAAAAAAAAAAAAAACTTTTGAAATGTTTTACTTTACATGTAGGGAATCTAGAATATATGAAAGTTTCATTTTTAAAAATAATTTACAATAAAAAAATGAACTTTTTCATGATATTCTAATTATATGACCAGCACCTGTAGTGTATATTTAATTAATTCAGTGAAGACTAAGCAGTGTTTTATTTTTACACTTTCTGTTGTTAAATAAACCTAATACAGGCCAACCTGAAACCCTAAATACCTGGTTTACACTGATGTTAAAATGACACTTACTTTTTTATGTAATGCTACAATAAAACACTGCTTTACACTTTCAGAAGTTGTAGGGATACTTTCTTCTGACAAAAAATAATGTGAAACAAATGTATTTTACACACTTAAAGCATTACACGTATCGCATATTAAACATTGCATTGTTTAATGAGTTATTGCATATCACATTTTTCTTCAATATAGTACAACAACTGTGTAGTTGGGTGGTACTTGGCCAGAATAAACAAAAAATATGCACCAGGTTTAATGTCAATAGTCAAAAATTCTGGCTCACATGGCCTGATGACAGTTAATGTGGATGACACACACTCACACAGTAATACGTGCAGTTTTTAACTACCATACCCATAGCGGGAAATGTCACCACAGATAATGGCTCATACCACAAGAGTCATTACACACCAACTGGCAAACTGAAAAACTCTTTCTTTTAGAGGGATCAGTTTAAAACTGATTGGCTGTTGTAAAGGTAAATTTTATAATGCAATTTTATTATTTTATAATGCAAATCTCAGTTAATCCCATCTGTTATCAAGTAGAACTGTTAATATGTTTTTAATATGTTTAAAATCAGGAAAAAAAAATTATTTTTTATGTTGGAAATGGGAAGTCCTTTCTCCGTGATTACCAGGAACAATTGCTATGGCACTTCCTAAGAAAAAGTTATTTTGGTATTATGATGCAACCACTGATGTCTGGTGGATGTCTTCATCTCCCTTGAATAAGACACTTGAGGTTTACCTTTTGACAGTTCTCATTATGTGCCTGTTTACACCTGGTATTAAGATGTGTTTTGGTCGGTCGGATCACAAGTAGAGGAGACACATTATTGTTTACACCTTGGGCCGTATTCACAAACCATTTTATCTTACACTCTAAAAAAAAACAAAACAATGTTGGGTTGAAAATGGACAAACCCAGCAATTAAGTTGTTTTAACCCAGTGGTTGGGTTAAATGTTTGTCCAACATGCTGGACAGTTTTATTTAACTCAATTTAACTTAAAACTGGGGGGATGGGGTTGGGAAAGGTCTACAAGCCGGTACTCAGGTCACCTGAGCTGCCCACAAGGCTATCGCCGCTGATGATAGGACATTATTTTCAACTTCACTGCAATGTTTTATTCTCCATCATTCAATTAGCCTTAAGATGTTTTGTGAATACGGCTCCTGGTGTTTTAATCCGTGTCTTTTGTCCACTTTCAATGGACAATGGGTGGGTAAATGTATGGGCTTTTCAGATCTTTCGATCTAATGGACAAAATAAACAATTTACATATAAACGTAAAAGGAAATAACAGAAAAACATACAGAGAGCGTATGTTTACACCTGTATTTAGCATCGTCAACATGTGATTGGATTGACCAAAACACATCTTAATACCATATATAAACAGGGCCAATGACAAAGACCTCTTGACAAATTTATTTAAAGGGTTAGTTCACCCAAAAATGAATATTCTGTCATTAATTACTCACCCTCATGTTGTTCCACACCCGTAAGACCTTTGTTCATCTTCAGAACAGAAATTAAGATATTTTTGATAAAATCCGATGGCTCAGTGAGGCCTCCATTGACAGCAAGTTAATCTACACTTTTGAATGCCCAGAAAGGTACTGAAACATATTGAAAACCATACATGTGACTACAGTGGTTCAAACCTTAATGTTATTAAGCGACAAAAATACTTTTTGTGTGCCAAAAAAACAAAATAGCGACTTTATTCAACAATATCTACTGATGGGCGATTTCAAAACACTGCTTCATGAAGCTTCGAAACTTTACAAATCTTTTGTTTTGAATCAGTGGTTCGGAGCGTGTATCAAACTGCCGAAGTCATGTAAACCTTTTAAATTTTGAAACGTTTCGAAACACTTATGTTGTAACGAAGCCTTGTGCACTGAAATCATATGACTTTGGCAGGTTGATGCACGTTTTTGTTCTATGTTTTTGTTTGTTTTTGGTCTTATGGGTGTGGAACGACATTAAAGTGAGTAATCAGTGACAGAATTTTCAGTTTTGGGTGAACTAACCCTTTAAAAATAAAATCCAGATTTAAACTAAAGTCATTAGCAGTTTTGGTTTTGTGGAATTTAATGATGATCCAAACTTCAATCATGAAATATCACCCCCAAGTCTCATCAACACAAAAGGATATCCACATCCTATTTGTTTTCATTCCTTAAAAAATGACAAAATTCATGTTATTAATCACAACTAATTAGTATAATCTATTAAAAGGCTTCACATTTAAGCCATTGTTTCATCGTTAAATCAAAAGGTTTAAAAAAAGCAAAACCAAGTGCCCCCTGCTGTGCCTGTACACGTGGTGGTCAGGACAGGGAGTGAAAGAGAGAGAGGGAGTGGAGGTGACCAGGAGGGGGACTGGTGTCCGAGTCAGCCTGACGCCACACTAAAGCAGACACCTCCTCCTCTCTCTGTTGACTCAGCACTTGGCCTCAGGCTCAGAGAGACAGCGAGGACTGCAGGGTCCTGATGTCTGACTCCCTGTCACACGTCAGGTACTAAAAAGGGAAGAGTGAAACAACAAAATTGCATGTTAATGACTTTCATAGCATCAGACAGGAGTTCTCCAGTCTCGAGACTGGAGAAAAGTGTTCTTGTCGGGTCTCAGAGCTGTCACTGACCAGTCGTATCCAGCTACAAATGAGGAAAACCTGCTTCTCAATCACAATAGAAAAACAAGGTTTGGTTGCATATTCCCCATTTCTGAGGCAATAAAATAATCCAGGACTTTTCAAGCTATTTTTTCCTGGAACAGTTATTCACTGACAGTCAAAGAATCCTTCATACAATCTGTATTTCTAGGACTTTTCTCCATAGGCTCGTAAAGTTGACAGTTCTTGACAGTTAAATCAAGCGATTAGTGGTGTCACTAGCTACCTGCCCTCAGGGAGTATCTCATCCCCCTCCCCCTCGCCTGAGTAACAGACTAAACAAACAATCGGCAGTCAGCCTGACTGTGGGAACCATGCAGAGTCTGGATGTATGTCCAGCAGATTGACAAGCATCTCTGTGCAGCTCATCAAAGAATGTCAAGCAGAATTTTACTCAAAAGTGTTTGACCTTCATTATTCATTTGCTGTGAATGGTTCAGATCTCATCCAAGTGGTCACTTCGACTGTCTGATGTTGGAAAATGGACCTTTGGAGTCTGGATATAAACCATATTTAAAGTGGCATGAACAGAAATAAGGCTGCGAGGGACAGTGGTGCAGCCAAAGAAACATTCCAGTGGACAAAAAAAAAAAAAAAAAAAAAGCAGAAAATTTGGGTTATGAAAAGTAGACATGAACTAAGCCCTTAAAACAGAACAACACATTGAACTGACTGTGTTTCTGTCCTTCGCAGCTTTGATTTGTCAGCATCAGAGTCAAGGAAGCCTAGCACTTGTAAAGTGGCTGTTCTTATTCCAGAATGCATGTGTAAATCCATATGATCTTCATTGCATTGAGCTTCATAGACTGCAAAGCTTTGGTTATTATATAATTAGCCTTTGACTGCCTAATTTGGCTGCATTAGTATCCAGATGAAAAGTATGTTAACAGGTTTGAGATGTATAGGGATGTTTATTTATTTATTTATTTTTTGAAAACACATAGCAGGTTTCCAGATATTCTATTCATATCTAGGTTTTTGTGCCTTTTGTGCCAGGATCACATAATGAAAAATGTTTTTCTCCAAAACACATTGGCCACAATTATTGGAACCCCTAGAGTAAAACATCTCTGAAATATATCCCCATTCATATTTCCTTTTTTTTTCTTTTTTAGCACACCAGGGTGATCATGAACATGGAATTGTCCAGCCAGGAATATTAACATGAGGAAACTCAAAGGCCAAATTCCCTTAATCATTCATCACAATGAGTAAAATCAAATAATATAGTTCTGATGTGCAGCAGAAGATTGTTGAGCTTCACAAAAGAAAAAAAAAGTGGCTGTAAGAAAACATTGAAAATATATTTTTATTGAAAATAAAAATCCCCATTTCCACTATCAGGGCAATAATTAAGAAGTTCCAATCAACTAAAAATGTTACAAATCTGCCTGGAAGAAGAGGTGTGTCTAAATCGTCCTAATGCGTGGTGAGGAGGAGAGTTTGAGTGGACAAAGACTCTCCAAGGATCACAGCTGGATAATTGCAGAGATTAGTTGAGTCTTGAGTCTCAGAAAGCCTAAAAAAATTATTATTATTATTAATTATTATTATCAAACAGCACCTACATCCCCACAAGTTGTTTGGGAGGGTTTCAGGAAAAATACTCTGCTCTCATCCAGAAAAAATCTCCAGCATATTCAGTTGTCAGACACCACTGGAACTTCAATCGGGACCAGCTTCTATGGTAACTAAACTAAAAAAAAATAAAAAAAAGAGCTTTTTGGCAGCAAACCCACCAGATGGGTTTGTTGCACACATGGATAAAACAAACAAACAAAAAAAAAAAACATACAGGTTTGGAACAACTTGAGGGTGAGTAAATAATGACACAATTTCCATTTTTGGGTGAACTATATCTTTAATATGGTCAAGCAATTCAAGATGTATTTTGGATAACTAGCTCAAACATGTCACTTAGTCAATTAGTCAACAATCTACTACCCCTAACAAGAATGGCCAAGATTAACTCGACTCGCCGGTTCATCAGCTGATCAATCACCAGAACCTGTTTGGTCCAGCTAAAAACCATACTAGTCAGACATGGAGCTCCTTTATTCAGTTAGTTTGGTTGTGTTATCAGGGTTTTCATTCACATTTTGATCCTGAATGTTGTCTTGCGGTTAGAGGAAGGTGTTTTTGTTTGGCAAAGACAATCAAGACTTTAAATTGTTTTTCAGAGTTGTTCAGCTTCATTCATCAGCATTGTAATATTATGAATGGCTGATGATTAACTCAACAATTTAGAAAAGTTGTGGAGGTAGAGTACTTCAGAGTTTGATGACTGGACAAAAACTTCTTTCTCTGGCAGTGTGAGCTCTCTACCATTTGTTTTCTCCATTCCTTTTATATTCTGTGGTTAATTTTGTAACTCCTCTGCTCATTTGTTGTTTTCAGCTTAGCATTGTAAAATGTTGTGTTTCTGCCCAGCTGAAAAAAATGATTTTTCAACAGGGTAGTCTTTCCTTGCCTTTGTTGTGATGGTTGAGTCTAACTTCTTGATTCAGCTTTGCTTTGTCATTTAGAAAAACATTTAAGGAGTGAGTTGGTTTTGGTAGCATAATTTCATACCAATTTGTATCAGATGAAATCTATAACCTTAAATAGAATATGCATTGCATTTAATAAATTCTCAGTATAGGAAGTAAAGCATGACACAGTACAGTTTTGATTTGCACATCATTGCACACACTGAGATCATTTGCATAAATAGCACATTCAGGAACCATCCATTCACATTCAGGAACCATTCACTTTATCTGCATCTATTTCTTGAAAATGATGGCATGGTGGTGCTTTGGATTGTAATTGTAACTCTGGAAAGAGTTGAAAGATTGTTGTAGGTTGTATATGGCACAAAATTATTACTCCAAACATGTAAATAGTCTGGAGAAATGTGCATGAGCTTGTAATGTGCATGAGCGAAGAGCGAGTACATTTTCAGAAATAATATACTGTAGTTTGTGTTTCATATTCGGCACAATATTGAACACTGATTGATTCTGTTATTTTCCCGTTTGTCACGGTAAAGCTACTTTGAAACAATCTGTGTTGTATAAAGTGCTCTATAAATAAAAGTGACTTAATTTGACTTGATATAGGATTCTTACCAATCAGCTTTAACATTTCAATATTGGTGCTTCCCTGGTGTGGACACAGATTCACATCACTAAGGGCAAGATTAATGATGATTGTAATATGACATCAAACTACAGTAGTCATGTTGCCATAATGAATCATTGCCCTTTGAAGGTTCCAACACTGTCTTCAGTCTCCTGAAGGACATAAATTGCACAATCCAGAGACGTGACCTGCCAAAAGCCAGCAAATCCTCCAAAAAATAAAATAAAAAAAAATCCTACAGATGTATAATATATATTTTACTATCAGCAAATATATTGTGTACAAGCTACTTTTTTTTGTGTGTGTGCATTTAGCAGGCAATTATAGATGAGGATCTTTATTTTTTCATTACACAAGATGTTGTCATGAAGTTATGCAGGTACACACCCTCTGGAGAAACATAGAATTAAGTGCAAGGACATAATCTAGTAAGAGTTACGCAGGTAAACCTCATTTAGGCGCACTAGTGATGAAGCTGAAGGGTGCAGTATTAAATGACCTTGTTAGAACCTGCCTCCCATGTCGGTTGACACTGATTCAGACCAGCTAGTAAGAGTTGTGTGGGTAAACCTCACTCACCTGGCCTCAAGAGGCACACTAGTGACTTTAGCGTCCTTCTTAGTGGACCCACATCCCATACCTGGTGATGTTGATTCAAATCCTGCTTGAAGTGGTGCGAGTAAAGCTAGTTATATTGGTGCCGTGACCTGGATGGGAGTAAGTGTAAGGGAGGCCAGCTAGTAAGAGCTTTTTTGGGTAAATATCATTCACCTGGCCTCAAAAGGTGCACTAGTGACAAGTAGCACTAGTAGAGGCTGCAGTCTTTAATGTCCTTGTTATCGCACTCACCTCCCATGCTGGTTGCGATGTGAGTACGATCAGTAGCACATGGTACATTGCTCACTTAAGGGGCTTTCACACTGGAGGAACCTTTTCATAGTTAATAGAACTATTGGCTGAAGTACCCGGATTTTGCCGTGTTCACACCGCAGGAACTAGGAATGATTTTAATACTAGGAACTCCTGTTGGAGATGAGTAGGGTCTAAACCAGCACTTATCAATGAAGTAAGTGTACGTTGAATGGTCAAACGCATATCAAACACAGACACCCGGCATTTTTAAAAAGCCATGTAAACATATTTAATTCAAGAACATGGAAAACAATAATAACGGCATTTACCTGTTGTCTGCAAGGTTGTGTTCTTTTCTCCGCCTCGATGATATGTAATGCTGAAAGTTGTCACAGGAGATTTTGTCTCTTAGCCCCACTTTTTGCTCTTTCAGTCGCGTAAATTATGTTTACATTCCATCTCCGTTACAACAAAACCCACAACACACAACAAACACAGTTCCGATCACAGCATCCTCCATCCACCTGTTTTTAGCTTTTGCAAATGCCACGCTTAAAGACGCACACCAATTCCTATTCCCGGTGCGAATGCAACCAGGAACCTGGCCCGGGCTCCTGCCAACCACCCCCCCACAGCCCCCAACCCACCTATCCCAAAAAAAGAAAGTTTGCCACGTGGAGAATCCAAGACGGAAGAACAAGCACCAGACGTTTTTGATTAGGATTGGTGTTTGCTGTTCTGCACTCTGATTAAATCCTACAGTGTGAGAATAAAGAACAAGAGACTGAATCTGGTTAAATTGGACAGCAGGAGGTCTGTGTGTGTGTCTGGTGGGGGTTGGCTTCTACTCTACCTATTACTGAAAACGGTCGCCCTCATAAAACACATTTGTCTCAAAATTGCCAAACCATTTTAACATCATCAAAACAGGTTTAATCAATTACCTCAGTCCTCATGCTCTCTCATCTTAATTATGCTGTAGAGACAGCAGTCAGGTTCTGAAGGTTAATACTGTGACTGAGATAACAATCTCTCCAGCTCCTTCACTGATTGATGGGTAGCAGCGCTCAGGAAGAGAGTGAACATGGCATGGAAGCAGCGGTAAGACGTGTGGGAGGGGTACGTTAGCAGAGAACAATAGCTCTTAAATTAATGTCTGCACCCGTAAATCAGGGAAAAAGAGAGACCAAATTGGCCCTGCGATTGTTGAGATATGGAACGTGAAATCCAACTACAGCAGGACGGTTTATCAAAGTGCCCATGCAAATGCTTGAACAAAAAGACCTATTGCACAAGAAATGGACCATCTGACAGCAGTGTGGAATGCTCTGACAGAAATAAAGATAACTTTGTTGCTCTGTCACAATAGACAGAATTGAAAACAATGATTTGATTGTACGTTTCTTCATTGAGCATGTCTACTTTAGTTTATTAGTTTTTTTTTTTTTTTTAATTAACATCATGAACACAAAATTAGCAACATTTTTCTGGTCTGTTATTCAGTGCATGTTTTCCAGATAAATGTTCATCTTTGAAAAATGTATTTTTTTCAAAATGTATAACTAAGTCATTTTTAATAAACATTATTTATTTATTTATTTATTTTTACTATTTTCAATTTATTATTTAATTGTTTCCAGTTCAGATGTCAGTCACAGTTCAAATGTCTCAACTAGCTTTTTGATGTTTGAGCGCACAGATTACTTTATCTTTCCCACAGAGATCGTTGAAGAGCTCAGTCGATAAAATGTATCTGTGTCTCTCAAAGATCTGCAAAAAGACAGTGGAGTGTAATAGCATGCCAAAAGTGTAAAACATCCAATTAGAAATGTAAAAAAAAAAATGACATAACTGCCACTTTATGATTGCAGGTCATCAAAGAGAGAGACATCCAACACAAGTCACTTGAGTTCAAACCTCAAGAACATACACCAAATTCCTTACAATATTCAAAAACCTGCCAAAAACTCATCTTTTCCATCTCACTTTATCCTGCTGATGTTGAAGTTTGAAACTTTGTATTGTTAACACTTCTCGCACTTTATTGCTTAGGATGAATCACTTTGTTGTATTTCTCATTCGTAGACTGCTTTGAATAAAAACATCTGCAAAATGAAGAAATGTAAATGTCTAAAGTGAACTGGCAAACTAAATAGCACTTTTAGGTATCATAACACCCTCTCAACATAATGGGTTTGAGTGTTGTGCCTTGTCATGCACTTGTAGTGACCGTTAACAGATGCCTTCAATCTGAAAATCTGTCTTTGTTGAGGAAAGAAAGGTTAAACCAGTCTAGTTTGGCAGTCGTAAGGCTGGAACACACCAAGCTGATGGTCTGCCATTGAGCAACATCGAACCATTTTTGAGCATCAGCCGGCATAGTTTTTTTGGTGTTCCGCACCGATTCTGAATGTTGAATCTTGGGCCGTGGGTGAGAAAGAGAACTCTGATTTGCTGTTCAGTTTTTGCAAACGAGTCATTGCATGAGAATAAAAGTAAAAGTGATGAAAGTGAGCAAAGAAGTCAGAAAGAAGGCTTTTGGTCATCTTACCTTAGCATTTGGACGCACAAATATTTTCATAATAACATGAGCCGAATAGAATGAAGAAATTGATCAGCGTGACTGATGTTCAAAATGGTAAGCAAGTGCTGTGTTTACGGTTTGTATATCTGCAAACCTATATAGCAGCTGACGAGAGGCGACAACACAGTCAGGCTTCGTCGCCACCTAGTTCTTTGGATTCGGCTTGGTGTGTCCCTAGCTTTGAAGGTTTGATCTAATCTTGCTGGCTGCCAGTCTGGCCATCTGACAAAACCTCAAAAACCTTTCTAAACCCTCAATAACTGACCTGAGCTGCATTTCCCAAAAGTATCATCATTGGTACAGTTGCTGAAACACAATTCAGACTGGGAATGCAGTGGAAACCAGCAGAGCAGCCCTTGTGGGAAAAGAATTGTGCTTAATTGAACTGAATGTGCACTTGTAGAGTACTTCAAGTCTTAAAAGTATTTTTTTTTAAATAAAACAATAACTCCAGATAATTTAACATTAATTAAATAAAAGGTATTTTAAGACCTTTTAAAAAGTGCATTTTGTAGTAAAATCTAATTAAAAGTACATTTAAAAGTACATTTACCTGTAAATCATTGTTTAAATTATTTTTTATCATGCTTTAAAGAAGTACACTCATTTTGATGTGTTGACTAATATACTAAAGCATGCAAAGTACTTGATTATAATTTTAACAGTAGTGTTATTTAATACTGCATTTAAAGTTAATATATTCTAAATGTACCAAATTGGGTAACACTTTATTTTACAGTGTCCTTGGTACACGTTACATGTAGTTACTATAGTAATTACTATAAATTGTGCATAATTACACACAACTAACCCTAAACCCTAACCCTAATCTTAACCCTACAGTAAGTACATGTAGTTCATAATTATTACACAGTACTTAAATGTATAATTGCACTGTAACAAGGACATTGTAATTATAAATATAATGAAATACATTAAATGGTTCAATAGAAATGATATGAAAGTGTATTTTAGTTTATCACAAATGCTTGAAAGTACATTCAGCAGTACACTGTAATGGCAGTAAAGTAATAAAGTAATAAAATTATTAAGACGAGTAATTATGAAATTATAAATATGTACTCAAGTCCTCAAAACAGCACTCTTAAATTCAACTAAATAAAGGTAATTTAATTTTAAACTATAATTCATTTCCAATTAATTGTAAATAACATGCAATTAAGTGTCCAAAAACATTACATTCAGTTTGCACTTAAGTATATTCCTTTAAAGAAGGAAGTGTAACTGACATCGCATCAGTTAAAGGGATAGTTCACCCAAAAATGAAAATTTGATGTTTATCTGCTTACCCCCAGGGCATCCAAGATGTAGGTGACTTTGTTTCTTCAGTAGAACACAAATGATGATTTTTAACTCCAACCGTTGCCGTCTGTCAGTCAAACAATGCAAGTGAATGGTAACACAATTTATAACCACCGATCGTTTCGTGTCTTAGGACATCAATGTGTCGTCACAAGCCGCAGGGTTTAATTTGGATTTGTCTGTGCATGTTTTTTGACTCTTATAAATTGTGTTACCATTCACTCGCATTATTTGACTGACGGCAACGGTTGGAGTTAAAAATCATAATTTGTGTTCTACTGAAGAAACAAAATCACCTACATCTTGGATGGCCTGGGGGTAAGCAGATAAACATCAAATTTTCATTTTTGGGTGAACTATCCCTTTAAGCTTTCTTCGTAAGTTGACTACGGAAGGCATAGGACATATCATAAGCATTTTGAACTGCGAGAGGCATTACACTTTCTTCACAAGTTGAATACTGAAGGCGGTCTGGTGGAAGCTAGATATTTCACTTCATAACTTGTTAAATATGGATATTTTTCTCACACAAATGCATTGTTTCACTTCAGAAGGCCTTTATTAACCCCCCGGAACCGTGTGGAGTACATTTTGCTTTGGATGGATGCACTTTCTTAAAGGTGCCCTCGAATGAAAAATTGAATTTATCTTGGCATAGTTAAATAACAAGAGTTCAGTACATGGAAATGACATACAGTGAGTCTCAAACTCCATTGTTTCCTCCTTCTTATATAAATCTCATTTGTTTAAAAGACCTCCGAAGAACAGGCGAATCTCAACATAACACCGACTGTTACGTAACAGTCGGGGTGTACGCCCCCAATATTTGCATATGCCAGCCCATGTTCCCAACATTATGAAAGGCATTAGACAAGGGCAGGCATTAAAGGATTACTCCACTTTTAAATAAACTTTTGCTGATAATTTACTCACCCCTATGTCATCCAAGATGTCCATGTCTTTCTTTCTTCAGTCGAAAAGAAATGAAGGTTTTTGATGTAAACATTCTAGGATTTTTCTCCATAACATTAATTTCAATGGGCACCAAACGGTTGAAGGTCCAAATGGCAGTTTCAGTGCAGCTTCAAAGGGCTTTAAACGACACCAGACGATACCAGACGATGAATAAGGGTCTTATCTAGCGAAACGATTGGTCATTTAAAAAAAAAAAAAAAAAAAAGTTTAAGTTTTATAAGCACAAATGCTGGCCTTGCTCTTTTCTCCGAAGCGCGTTCGTGACGTCACGTAATACGCAATTACGTTGAAAAGGTCATGGTTGACATAGGCGGAACTATGGAGTCAGTGTTTACATAACAAATGTGCGGAAGGAGGATCGTATACACATATTCAAATGTCTTTGTGTCAGTTTATTGTTTAACCCTTTGAGCGGTACATTCCCACATATGGGATTTAGAATGTTCAGCGAAGTCACATAACTGCTAGATTCAAACTGTGCTTTCGCGCTCTGGCTGCGAGACGGACGCGCGCTCTCTTGTCATCACAGCTATGCAGTGTTTTCAGCCACATAATGTTTCTTTTAAGGTTTCAGACATTTAAATACGCATAAGCACCATTAAACAATTGGAGTTTATAAAATACACACTTATGTCAGACGTCAGTGGAAGCATCAATAAACAGTGAATTCAAATATAATTTGCCGACATTTATTCATATCAGACACACATAATGGGTCTAAGTAACTATAAAGTTTACCCTCTTATTCTTCCAGTTCACCAGCCACTTACTTGCATATATTTCAGGAGAAACTGATGTATTCACCTGCTGTAAATCAGACTGACAGAACTCTGTGAACTGCAGTGCAAACTAAGATGACGGCGCCCATCTCGCATTATAGATCAAGATAAAGATCATTTATAAAGGTTTTTAAACGGCAAAACACACTCACTCGCACATATTTGAGAATCGGAATATCATATAGTTGAAGACATGTAAGCAAGTTTGCGAATATTTTAAATAAAAAAGGAAAAACAAAATAATAGTGATCCATCTCTCATACAGTGTTATTGTGGCTATGTTCAGCGCTCGTGACACGCACGCGTCGCCATGGAAACAATAAGGGCAAACATTCTAAAATAAGGGTCGCCTTAAAAAAAAACTCACTCTGGCGGTCAGTTAGAATATTTTAAACTCACGCTTGAAAGGTGTGCGTATCCTGGGTGTTTTAATATTAGAAAGCCTACAAGAAAATTTTTGTCAGGACAGAAATTTGTGACTTTTCATAGATTTCCTATAGACCTTATTTTCCAGAGAAACATGCGCGCCGCCATCTTTAGAATATTGTCTTTGAACTTCCGTTTTCGCGGAAGCCCTGTATATTTCTATGGCATCGCTGTTGAAGAATAATTAGCTGGTGAAGTGGATTTACGTGTTGTAGAGTTAACAAAAGTTATCATGAGCATTGTAATGTTTAAAGTGGGTGTCTTATCAAATGTCAGTAGAACGGGAGGATTTTAAAATGAGCAGTTCATTCATAAATACATAAGATCGCTGTGGAAATACAAGCCGGAAGACAACAAGCGCAGCGCTGAAAAGGGGCGGGGCTACATAAGGTCTATACACAATCCTGAGCAAATGAAACTGTGGTTGCTACGCCTACGTCAACCGTGACTTTTTCAACGTAAGTGCGTATTATGTGACGTCACGAACGTGCATCGGAGAAAAGAGCAAAGCCAGCATTTGTGCTTATAAAACTTAAACTTTTAATTTTTTTTTTTTAAATGACCGATCGTTTCGCTAGATAAGACCCTTATTCATCGTCTGGTGTCGTTTAAAGCCCTTTGAAGCTGCACTGAAGCTGCCATTTGGACCTTCAACCGTTTGGTGCCCATTGAAATGAATGATATGGAGAAAAATCTTAGAATGTTTACATCAAAAACCTTAATTTCTTTTTGACTGAAGAAAGAAAGACATGGACATCTTGGATGACATGGGGGTGAGTAAATTATCAGCAAAGTTTATTTAAAAGTGAACTAATCCTTTAACGTCTGGAGCTGCACAGCCGAATAATCAGACTAGGTAAGCAAGCAAGAGCAATAGCGAAAAATGGCAGATGGAGCAATAATAACTGACATGATCCATGATATCATGATATTTTTAGTGATATTTGTAAATTGTCTTTCTAAATGTTTCGTTAGCATGTTGCTAATGTACTGTTAAATGTGATTAAAGTTACCATTGTTTCTTACTGTATTCACGGAGACAAGAGCTGTCGCTATTTTCATTTTTAAACACTTGCATTCTGTATAATTCATAAACACAACTTCATTCTTTATAAATCTCTCCAACAGTGTAGCATTAGCCGTTAGCCACGGAGCACAGCATAAAATTCATTCAGAATCAAATGTAAACAATATAACAGTATACAATACTCACATAATCCGCCGCATGCATGTCGCATGCATGACGAACACTTTGTAAAGATCCATTTGAGGGTTATATTAGCTGTGTAAACTTTGTTTAGGCACTGTTTAAGGCAAGCGCGAGCTCCGTGGGCGGAGAGCACAAGATTTAAAGGGGCCGCACAGTATAAATCAGCTCATATTTAATGATGCCCCAAAATAGGCAGTTAAAAAAATTAATTTAAAAAAATCTATTTTTGAGCTGAAACTTCACAGACACATTCAGGGGACACCTTAGACTTATATTACATCTTGTAAAAAAAACATTCGATGGCACCTTTAAACTTTATACTCATTGGTCCCATTCACTGCCATTATAAAGCTTAGATGTGTCTGGATATTTATTAATATAACTCTGATTGTGTTCATAAGAAAGAAGAAAGTCATACACACCCAGGATGGCTTGAGGGTGAGTAAAGCTTGGGGTAATTTTCATTTGAAAGTGAACTAATCCTTTAACAAGCAACTCTTAGTGACAAGACAGGGTTGTCACTTAGTAAACCACAGGTCAAAAATCATTCCTTTAATTTAGATTGATAACTTCACCTGTGAGAGAAATGTTTCCTTTCAGATGACAGATGCAATGTGCCCTTTCTCAAAGAATGTAATTTTGTGTAAATGATGATGTAAAATGTCAGGATGATGTTTATTATTACTGGACTTTCTTTCACTTTTGTCTGTCTGTGTGTGTATGTAAATATAGATAAGATGTGTGCATATATAGATGCATTGGGAGTGTGTTTGTTTGTGTGTGTGTGTGTGTGTGTGTGTGTGCATGTGTGGAATCGTACAATGACATCATAATGATTTTTAGCAGTGTTAATTGAAAGTCTCTCGTCTGCCTTGACTTTTGCTGACACAGACACACACTCAATGACAGCAGTCAAACCTCCAGCACATCATTAGGCTGTCTGGAGTCTGTGTGTGTGCATGAGCTGTCTGCAGGTATACCTAACACCACATATACTTACCTGCACCACGCTGCTGAGTGTTCCCACTTTGCACATTTGTGTATGAGCCGCGAGGAGTGTGTGTGTGGCTCCAGGTTCACCATAATGAGGTGTAATTCACTGCTAACTGAAGATATTAGGCTGTCATGGCCTGAAGCAAGTTTTCACACTTAAACACACACACACTAAATGTCAAATAATCCTTACTACCTTGGATATGATCCTACGTAAAAAGTGACAAACAATCAGTACATGCACAAAATTAAAAAGCGTGTAAAAATGTGATCCTTGCACTAAAGGGGCGGTCAATCTAGATTTTATGTTCCATTCACTTCCATTCTTAATCTAAAGTAGTGTTGCACTCTTAAAATCTAGTGTGACTGCCTCTGAAGATAGCACATGTGCCTCCTTTAGTCTAGTTGTGTGACCTTCCACAGTCTGTGGAACAGTTCATTCGTTGCTTAAACTATGTTGATTGGTATAATTACAATGTAGCTGGCACCACTATCTTTGTGTATGAGTACAGACATGCACACACATACATACATTTATAGACATCTTGAAAGAAATCCAAAGTTCGGATCTTTTGCTGGAATGCTCTCTTAATGATGCCCTTATATAAACAACCACACACACACACACACACACACACACACATACAGAGAGAGAGAGCCATGGCAATGATAAAGAGTGTAATCTGTGTCTTTCTGCATCATACTGCTCTGTTTACCTTTAATTACACACCCTTTAACACACCTCTTCAAACCTCCATAATCACGGCGTTTCACTCCAACACTTACATGCAATCTCTTTCTCTTCTGTCTGTCTCTCTCATAATGTGTGTATTCATGTGATTACCTGGTGTTGCAATCTCACAATTGCATATGTCTATTGATGAGACAGCAGAAGTAAGCCCTGAGCTCCCTGCCTGTCTCTCACACACAGACACACTCAGAAGATGAATAGCACAGAAGCGACAACTATGCAGCCTGTTCATGTGCAAGAACATTAACACATGACCGCCCACATGCACACGTCAACGACATTTACCCTACGTGTCCACTGGCGCAGAAAAAAGCTGCTTAATACTGCCCAAAACGTCAGAGGTCAGATCTGCTGCTTATAAGGGTGTGTCAAGACAATTAAGGACTTAACCAAATGCAAAACCTTACATTTAATTTAATTCATAAAGACTCAAATAATGACTTTAAAATGAATTCTGCTGAATAATAGAAGCAAATTCATTAGACTGATTCAGTGAAATCAGTGCAATGGTGAGTCTCTAAAGTCAATTTGACAAATCTCTGAAGTCAATTTGGTGTGCTTGTTAGGGGTTGAAAGACTTGTGGAGCATTTATTTGTCATTAACTGTTGGATACGGAGCGTAAATGTGGACTTCAAAGATTTCTTATCCTATTGTGTCTCTACAGGCCATGATCAGCGACTAGTCGATGTCAAGCTTAAAGTCCCTGTAAAGTCATTTTAAAGTATGTGTTCTGAGTTTGTCACACCGCAGAAAAATGTGTTATTAACCACCCAGCCAAATTTGAATGATTAAAAAAAATCTGCAAGTAAATGAAATAAGTTATCAAAATCTCGAAAAAATAGGCAACGCTCTCTGCTCTCAAACGCTGGGGGCGTGTCTGCTGTCGGCGCTGAAACCACACCCACTCGCGAGAGCTGCCGTCTCAACTGACTTGAGTCTAATGAGCCAAACATACTGATGCATATAAAAAGAATTATTTAGAGGGTTGCAAATTTTAGTAGAATTACTGTGGACTACCTACTAATTATAACATAAGCAAACTCGGCAACTTACACTCATTGGTGGGCACGTACTGCCGACTGTTGTCGAGTCGACAAATGACGGTGCCGCGAGACGGGAGGATGAAGGCCAGGACGGGAGAGAGTCTGTCCGGCCCCATATATCATCGGTTATTGGTGGGACTGTAGGAAGGCCAAGGCGGGAGGGGGGCCGAGGTCTGTTCAGTCACATTCACCAAAAACAGCGGATTTATCTCTGAATCCCAGCTGTCTAATGAAAGTTTGTAAAATTATCCGGTGTAGAACGATCACTTTAGAATCCTTCATATCATCGTTTTAGTAAATTTAAATAAGGAGACCGAGCATATTGTATATTGTAACAACCATGTAATATGCATTTGCGTGACAAAGGCATTACTAGCTAAATGTGCAAAGGGCTGTATAACTGTAACAACACTCGAGATTGAGCGAGTGAACCACTGTAGAGTTAGAGGCGGTGCCACGTTCAGTGCGTCATCGACAGTTATATAGTGTTAGGGGAGGGGCTATGCTCAGGGGTCCAAGTGCGTCATCAGACCCCCGTTTCAGCTCCGCCCAAAAAATCCTGAGCAGAGACTTGGTGAAAAACTGTTTAATACTCTAACTTCACAATTAAGCATTACACAATTCACAGTCTTTGTAATGTGTTTCAGCAATACATTTGTAACATTTATAAAGTGTTTAGAAAGAATTCTCAGAATTGACATTACAGGGACTTTAAAGTGTCACGGCAGAGCATTAAAGTCGACTAGTTGACTCGTCCGTGCAACCCCTAGTGCCTGTGAGTTCAAATCCGATCCAAAATCTTACTTACTAAAACTTACAAGAAGGCTGCATGCAGTGTTTCCCTTTGTGAATGATTCTGTGCTCTGTGAACAAATCATTCAAGTCAATGAATCATGAAAGAAACTGAGGGAAAGGGAAGAAACAGAGGGGAAGCTAATTTTATAGGGTTAAGCAAAGTACATTTTTTATATCATGTGGACTTTAAATACAACAAAAATTGTTTTAAAAATTATTTAAAAAAATACTGTTGAGTTATAAAACTAAATTATAACTGTTTTTGAAAGGTTTTGAAAGGTTCTGAAAGGTTTTAGGTTTGAACCCTGTAAGAGCTGATACAATAAATACCACCGTTATGCTCTTGAACATGACTCTTATCCTGAGGTTACCACTTTGGTTTTGACCCTGTAATTTAAAAGTGTAACAGTAAACTCTCTCTGAATTTCTCAACACAGAAACGACACTTTACTAGACTGAATTTTGCCTCAAGGGAGATCTTTCAATGTTTCCTGGAGGGTAAGGGAAGCTAAAACACACCAAATAAGTATTGGGAGTGCCTCAGGGATTCGGTGCAAGGCCCCCTCCTCTTCTCGATATCCACAACACACAGTTTCTCTTATGTCACTGTTCCTCAAATCTTACCCTGGAGGGCCAATGCCCTGCAGACTTTAGCTCCAACCCTGATTTGAGGAACCCACGTCTTACATGAAGACACCATTTCCGCTAACACGTAATATATTATCATAAACAAAGGCAGTTTGCTTTAACAAAGGCAACTAGCTTCAATACTATCTATTTAGAAACATTGATATATACATTTACTAGGGGGCACACTAATTTGATCAAGTCAGTCAGCTTAATCACAGCTCACACACATATCAGCCTGTGTGGGGGGTTTAGGTAACAACCTATATGGTATAAATTTGTTATAAATCATACTAAGTGATGTTTTTTTTTTTTTTTTTTTTTTTGAAAATGTAAACCTGTAGAAAGTTTTCCGTGATGGGTAGGTTTAGGGT